>NC_065542.1:19433060-19751393 GCF_932294415.1 Quercus robur
TAGTCTATGCAATCCCCCATTTCTCATAATTTCCTCACATTCCCTGCATTTTCTTATATATTCTTGGAATCCAATCGCAACCAAGGAAAAGGAAAGTAAATTCATGAAAAACTTTAAAGAAAGATCAAGAAATATCCAAGTTGGCCACTACCTCCAAAATTGCATAATATCTCCAGCAAAATCAGACAAATGGGGCACCATCTATGATGCAATTGAGATTTTTTTGAGACCACAAGACAGACTATTTATACATCGGGTTTCTTTGTTATCAATGTCTTTGTAAGGGAAGCAGCTTGATCCGATCTAGATCTCTGTTTGCCTTGTTGGGGGGCAAGAACTAGACCAGACTTGTAATAAGCCATTGAGCCAGCTAAGTTTCTGATAAAATTCTGTATTTTTTAGAGGGGATCATTGAATGTGGAAAAAGAATATAGTTTTCTTCTATCCTAGGCATTTCTAATAACAAATAGCCTAATAATGATAAGCATGGTGTTGTTGACATGGCATCTTGGCTTAGTTTAGCAGACAAGTAAAGGCGTTCGTGTAGTCAGATCGCCCAAGCGATCATCGTCATTAACAACAACAACCAAATCTTAATCCCAATTTTTTTTTTTGAAAATAATCCCAAATTTTTTAAACCTGACTATATTAGTGCTAAAATAAACAAGGTAAGATGGAATTGGATATGCTATACTTCCGTAAATTATTTTTATAGAGGGTTTCCTATTTGTGAAATGAATTTTTTAGTTTATAATTTTAGCTCCCCAAAAACAAAATCATACACCACTCAATTATGATAGATAATGAAATACTAGTACTATACGAACTACACTAGCTTTTGGCCTGAGTCATAAAGCTAGTTTACGTAGTTAGGCATTCTTGCTTCGGATGAAAACTCCCAAGTTATCAAGAAGAAAACTGTTGTGTAGGAATATAGGTGAATGTACAACCTTTGCAGTAATCCAACTTCAGTCATGTTGTTTTTGTGTCATACAACTACAAGTAGACGCTTAATTAGATGTGTTGACAAAGAAAATAATTAACTACAAATATTGCAAGGACAAAAAATGAAAACTACAAAAATAAATAATGAAGTAGCTAGATAGCTAGCTAGTAGAGTGAGAATACAGATACTCTGAATTGTGGACTTGTGGTGAAAACTTTGTCAACCTAATTGGGTTGGAAGTTGGAAAATTAGATTTACATTGCATGCAAATTGCAAAGATACATCATAGCTAGGGAGGTGTACAAAGGCCCAACAAATTTCCAATATGTATATAACTCTTATAAAAAAAAATGTTTTAGTGAGGGAAAGGCTAGATATTTGGATCCACGTGACTTATGGAAAAGACCGATTAGTGTATGAGCTACAAAATTCTTTGACATATAAAATCTCTTTTAATAAAGTATGTATAAATTTGTGATGTCATGGAAGTTACAAGGAAAAAAAAAACACATTACTTTCTAAAAAAACATGTTAGTTTCTGAATGAAAATCTCGAATCCATGAGGAGTCCCTTAAATCTAGAAGGTGATACAATTCTGAAATTCATAGAGAAAAATAGACAAAGTCTGTATTTTTACAAATCTAAAAACTAAGCTGCTCTAGAGGCTATAATATGTTTAAATAGTAAAAAAGAAACCCTAAGGCGGTTAGGAAAACGTCCAGAAACCCTAATTCATGCTAATCACATAATTAGGTGGCAAAATAGTAATTTTTGCCAAAAATAGCAAAATTTAGATAATTGTGGAAATTGAAAATATTGTCTTTAAGAGACGTTCTAAAACAGATGAGACTTTATTCTGACTTTAAATTAAAAGTTATTAAGGAAAAAAATTATTAAAAATAGCAAAAACATTGTTTTCGGGGCTTTAACAAAGAAATTCACCTAAATTTGGGCAACCCTCAAGGCAACTGTCTCAAGTTTGGATCAAAAATTCATTTCCCATCAACTTGCCAAATTTCATGCAATTCTGACATCGTCGCCTCGATGGTCTCTACTAACAACCCCCTTAATCTTGTGCCTTGACTTCCAGTGCCCTTGGTACTCCAAGAAGGCTTGTGTTATCTATTCTACATCAATTGGAGATGTGTCATTCGCCAAAAGTTGTTTAATGAGAGTAATTAGACTGAAAAGTAAGTATCAAAAGAAAATTAATAGATGCTCCTTTGTGGCATTTAAGTATGTTGGACTTGTTAGCAGTCTTGTTGTACAACACTTCAATTGACATTTCTTAGTGTTTTTAATAAAATGTTTAGAATTCAAATCTCCCGCTCTAACTTTTTCTTTTTTAAAGTCGGGCTTTATTTTTTCGATAAGTAACATTTTAATTTTTAAGATTTTGCCACTAAATAAATGAAAAGAAAATCCAGCCACTACAACGTTGAACGCCAAAAGACCCTCATATTATTATGATTCCATTTTCATTTACTTTTTTTTTTTTTTTTTTTTTTTTTTCATTTTAGTTACTTTTTTTCAATTTTAGTCTAGTTTTTTTGCTGTTATATATATAATTTTTTTTTTCCTGGATATTCTTATTATACAAGTTGCAAGACAACCCGTACGTAAGAGGACTTCGTACATGTCGCAACTCGCACATGGTTTTGCACCAATCTAATGTTAAATCCTTAAACTTAAGATTTTAATAATATGTACCTTTGTTGGGCTGCTGTCTCAGTTAGCGTGAAATTTATTTGGTTTGTCTCTAAAAGAAACACAAAACAAAATTTTACTTAATTTCTGTCTTTTTTTTTTTTTTTTTTTTTAAATATCGTTTAAATATTAAAAATTTATGTTGTCCAATCGATTTAGAACATGACAGCTAATTGAAGAATATATGGGGCACGAGGTATAGCTTGGCTTTATAATGCAAGTGGAATTTATAAAAATAAATAATTATTAAGTTAGTGTCCAGGAAACTCACCTAAGATCTTTCTGGGTCAACAATATGATATTATAGGACTAATCTAATGTGTTATATTTTTATCTTTATTTGCATTTATTTTATTCAAGTTGAAAATTTTCAATCAGGTAAGTACCCTCTAAAACATTGAGATTTTGACAATAAAGTTTGTTACTTTAATTTAATTTTTTATATTTTGTAAATGAGGTAAATGTAATGGAGTTTAGATGAGTTGTTGCCAAAAAATAAAAAATGATAAATTGACTCTCTTTTTTTTAATAGATAATTACAATATACTGTTAAGTTTGCAGTTTGAACATTTTTACCCCTACACCTTGAGGTGTCAATTGACTCAATTCAGCTACATGGGCAAACCGGTTTTGAATAAATAAATTAGTAAATGAAATGGTGTTTCGTCAATATTTATTTGTTGAGCATATAGGTTATAAATTGAGGAGATAACTTTTTTCATCTATATTGAACATGAATGTGACGGATGCCCTCGGGACACTTGTTAAAAAGACATTTAAAAAAAAAAAAGTTTTGATACAATTTTCAAGAAAAATATACGAAAAAAAAATTATCAAAAAAAATTTCTTAAATCAATACCCTTAGGCCTTAAGGCATCTGTTAACTATATTATTATGAATATATGCCATCCAACTCAAATGATCAAATCTCCAGGCATTGTACTAAAGATATAGGATCAGTCTTATCTTCACAGAGGTTGGAGGGGTTAGTTTGTTCTCGTTGTGTGTCGCCAAATTAACCTTAATTTATACAGTGATGAAAAAAGAAAAACCGAAGTCTGAAATTTTCTAATGAACTGTGGTAGTTTCCTCTAACCACCTAATCTAAAATTATCAAATATATACCTAACCCTGTAATTTTGGAAAATTGGAATGACACTGTAATTTTTGAAATTATAGCATCCTTAAGTTAACTTGGTCTAAAGCTACTTCGTTGACCAATCAGTTGCCCCTCTATATATAGTCTAGCGCACAAGGCCAAGGCATCAATCATTCCAAGCTTGAAGGGCCTCTTCTACTTCTATCCAAAACCTATACCAAACCATTGAAAGCTGAAGATCAAAGAGAGAAAAAGATACCCTAAGCAAAATATGGCTTGCTGGTCTGCTGAGAATGCCACAAAAGCCTACCTCGATACTTTGAAAATGGTGAGTGTTCAAACCCTTTATTTTTCAACATATTTATGAACAATTATAGTTAGCTCAAATGGTAGTAAAGTTTCTTATCCTTCAATAAAGGGCTTCAAAGAATCCCATTGGTGTCATAGATTCAATTATTTCATATCCTTTTTCAATTTTAACTTACTGATTTTTGTGATCTTAATGTAGGGACAAAGAGCTAAAGAGCCAGATGTAGCTGAGTTTATTTCAGCAACAGCTGCAGGCAACAATGCACAATTGATGGTTGTGGCATGTGCTGGTGCTGCTGACTCCAACACCCTAGCATTGGTGGCTGCCGCTCACCAAACCGGTGGCCGTGTAGTTTGCATCCTTGGTGGGATTGAAGAAGTGCAGCTATCAAAGGAAGTCCTAGGCCTTGATGCATGTCATGTTGAATTTGTTATAGGGGAAGCTCAAAAGCTAGTGCAAACCCAATATAGGGAAGCAGATTTTGTGCTTATTGATTGTAATCTTGAGAACCATGAAGGAATTGTTAAAGCTGTGCAAAAGGTAAGGAGGCAAAGTGGTGTGGTTATTGTGGGGTATAATGCATTTTGTAAAGGATCTTGGTGGTCTAGTGGATCAAGAACTCAATTGTTACCTATAGGAGAAGGGTTGCTAGTGGCTAAAATTGCCAGCAGGTGTGAAATTGGTAAGAGTCAGTGGGTTGTTAAGGTAGATAAACTCACAGGTGAAGAGCATGTATTCAGAGTCAGATTCCCACAAGGGAAACAGATTGAAGCTTAAGTTTCTATTTATATGCTCCCTTTGGTTGATATTGGAGGACTCCTAATTTGCCTCCATTTTCCAATCAAAGATAATATCATGTACTAGAAGCTACCTTTTGAAACTCCGAATGTAAATAACAAATTATATACTTAATTGTAGTACTCTATTGCTGAAGTTGTTTGAGAAATGCATCAATCTCTCTCTCTCTCTCTCTCATTTTGAATAAAGGTACTTTGATCCAATAGACCTAAGAAATTGTATCTAAGTTTTGTTTTTAATATCTTTTATTTTCAATTGAAAGATTAAGTGGTCATTACCAATACGATTTACTATATATATAATATATCTATCATTGCATCTACTTCAAAGTTCAAACCATTTGGGCGAAAAGAAAAATTTGTGAAAATTTATCTTTTAAGAAAATCTTGAATGCATATAAATATGTGGACAAAGTTTGGAAAGAGAAAAAAAAAAAAAAACTCTTCGAATAACTTCCTTTATATTTTTTTATTGGATGTAAATTTTTACAATCAACTATTATATTGCATTTTCTTATTATATTCTCAATATTTGTAAAATTTCAAAAAGATAAAAAATCAATAGTAATATCATCAATCAAGTGTTTAAATAAATTTTAATTTTTTATAGTCTTAAATTATGCATAAAAAGTATGTTTATAGATCAAATAAAAGTAATATCTGATTATTAGATTTTCAAAATATATAGTCATGTTAATTTTTTTAAAAGAGTTTGAAGAGAGAAACTTTATTCTAAACATATTAGAGGTTCTCATATACAAAGTTGAAGGCATATATAGAAGGTGTATTATTTGTGCGAGATTACTTGAAGTCATATTAGAAATTTTCATTTACAAAGTACACACCGCATTGTCAAACATGCATGTAGGTGACAATTAGTCCATGTGGCAATGAGGTGTAATTTACTTGGAAATTTTCGCATAGCCCCGTAAAAAAAAATTTAGTGGAAGACATTTTTGGTGTTACATGTAAAATTTGCGTAAAAGAATTTTGTAATTCAGTAGTACTATAAGTTCTCTCGTGGAAGAGAATTTGGGTTTGAATCTTCCTCCCCAGTACATGCCAAATATATCAATAATGCTAAAATGAGGACAAACAGCTTTCCCCTATTGGGCTTAGAGAGAGAGAGCTACATAAACTTAGAGTTGTTTTGTGGGTTAATTTTGGGGTGGTTCTCTCTCTCTCTCTTTTATTTTATTTTATAAATATGGTGAGTTGTCTCTCTTATCCACTGTAAAGAGAATTTGTTATTATATTAATTAAAACGTGCTTATCCAGAATGCAGTTGCATGGTGCTTTGTGAGGAATCTTAATTTTTTTAATGGTGAATGGATTAACTTAATTAACAGCTTTTAAGGGTGAATGGGAGCTTAATTTTTTTAAGTGTTTGCATTTATCAAGTAGTTTCTGTTTCCGAGTAACTAATTTTGAAGGATCACAACATTGATGCAATTAACAGTTCTATTAATCATAACCAATGTGGTTATGTGCCCCTCTTTGCAAAATCTTTTTCGATGAGTCAAATGATGATATGAATCTACTAACCCATACTTAAACCTTTGATTATTAGCACATAAGAAGCTGCAACATTGGAGGCTACTAGTCTATGGTTTTCATGGCCGTTGTTAGACATGGCGGCCAACGACATAAACGTTTCATCATCTTAATTATCACAGTTTATATTGATGAATATCTTAAAGTTTTTTTATTTATTTTTTAATAAATATAATTAATAAGATTTGAAACTTATAACATCTAGTTTATAGTAAATGTTCTTTATTATCCGGCCAAGACCGCATTAGATTTTTTTATGTTTTGAGCAAGATTCAAATCTAGATCCTTTATTCGACAATAAAAGATTTTATTATAATTGAAATAACTAAAATCAATTCGAAAACATCATGGCCTCTCCTCAATCGAGAATATCTTGACATGATTTTTTTAATAATAAATATGATAAGATCTGAAACTTATAGCGTTTATTTCATAGTAAGCAATATTTATTATCAGGCCAAAACTATACTGGATATATATATATATTTTTTTTGACAAGATTCAAATCTAATTCTTTTATTTGACAATAAAAGATTTTTCTTGGTTTCTTTTAAAAGAAGATTTTACTCATCAAATTAACTAAAACTAATTTGAAAACATCATTGGCCTGCACTTAATTAACAACGGAGAATTGGTAGCCCTCAACAATCAACATTCATGGGACACAAAAACACTCACTACTAATCATTATTGCCTTGTATAATAAGCTTTCTAAACAGCCTGTGACAATAGGACGGTTACGTTAAGCACGTTTTAGCACTGTTTCAATTACAATTATTACAAGTTTAATTGCTGGCTTGCTTCTTGAGCTATAACATGTGCTTTGTTGGTTTGTCTCTTGTCTTGAGTCTTGACAGAAAGTTTAACAATAAACTTGATACATTTTTTTTTTTTTGAGAAAGAACTTGATACATTTTATGTCGGTTTCTTCTAATTTTTTTTTTTTTTCAAGTTTCTGATGTCCCTCTAACACAGGACATCATAGCTTTCTAATGAAATAATAATTAAACAATTGACCGAATGCAAGAAACATTTATTAGCTTTGAGAATTCAAGCAATTTGGGGAAATTTTCTAATATAACAAGAGTCTCATCTTAACAATGCATGTCAAAAGGATGAGGTAGATAGCAGAAAGAGGAAGGGGAGTTGGGATTTGAATCACAGATATGGAGAGTACCATAAAGGATGCTGTTACTAGTTAACTGTTGGATTATCGCATGAACCGCTTCTCTTACTTAATTATAAAATTATGTTATTTATTTAACAATGTTTAAACATTAATAAGTATTTTTATATTAAAATAAACAATATTTTGAGAGAGAAAAACACACGTTTACTTTTATTATTGAAAAACCTAGTTTTTTTAAAAATAAAATTAATAATATAAGTATTTTAGTAATTTAAATACATAATGAAGCCAAAAACATATACTACCTAAGGTATAAAAAAGCAAAAACTAAACTCATCCCAGACCCTAATGGATTTAAAAACCACGCCCATTTTATTAAGGTTGGATTGGATCAAATAACCCACTAAACCCGAACTATTGCCATCCTTTACAGATGAGTGTTAGTGAGAGTTTGGATGGCCATAACCCATAAGTTTCTTTCTTTCTCTTTCTTTTTTCTCTTTGTTTATGATTGAATTATAGATAGCCCAAAGTCAATTGATTGTTGGTATTGCACAGAAAAGAAATCACCGGCCCATTTAAAATCCATCAACCTCAGAACTATGTTGGGCTAGACAAACCTTGGGCCAAGTGTCCAAGGTTGTTAAAATGAGGTCCTTCCTAAGATCGGTGGAAGGGTCTTTATTAACATCGTATCATATGATCGAATCGAGTATTGTAAGTTTGTTACATTCTCCAAACTATTAAAATCATTATAGTAATATGATATTATATTATTATATTTTTCTAAAATTTAGGTCAATATTCTAACAATAATTAAAAAAACTAATAAGTTAACATTAACACAATTATCTTGGTTGATTATAAGCTTTGCCAATAAAGATTGAACCTTTACTGAAGTCCCTCTATGTTGGTAATTGTACCAAAACCAAATAAATTATTATTATTATTATTTTTGGATAGGCCAAATAAATTAATTAATTTAGAATCAATGTTATAAAAATTCCTTCCCGAAATAAAAAATTGTGGTCCTTGTTTTATTCTTATAATAAATACTCCATTTTATTGGTCTTTGCATTATTATTATTATTATTATTATTAGGGAAATGCTAATGGATTCTCTTAAGGTAATGATTAATAATCCATTTAAAGAAAATTTTTATGGGAAAAAAAAAACAATTAATGTTTTACCAGCTTTTTCTATTTCCCATAAAGAGAAATGATATATCTACAATATTTTTACAACAAATCTTAAGTTGTAGGTTGTTACTGGTTTTTATTGTTAAGACAAAAAAGTAATCTTAGTGTTAGTTTCAAATTTGAACCAATAACAACTAACCACATGTGATTTGTTGTAAAATGTTGTAGACGTAGCATTTCTCTTCCCATAAAAGTGGTGTCAAAACTTTCCTAAAATAGATTGTTAACCATTGCCCTAAGGGCCCTCATTAGCCAACCCGCCAAAACCAACCCGACCCAACCCACTAGGTTGGGTTGGGTTACAAAAATTTTTTCGATAGCGGGTGGCATTGGTTTTGGGTCATAAAATTCCAAACCTAACCTAATCCACCCATATATTTAATATATATATTTAAAATATATTGTATAATTAATAAATTTTTTAAAATAACCAACTCTTCCTATTTTATATAAAAGCCAATTAGTTTACACAAATCCTAGTGAATTACTATTGTTGTTTAGCCATTAGTGTTGTTTGCCTTTAAGGAGTTACATTAATACTAATCTTTGGTTTTTTTTTTTAATATATTTATATTTATATTTTTTTTCTACTCAATTTAAGAATAATAATAATAATAATAATAATAATAATAAAAACTTTGTCCAACCCATGGGTTCAACCCGACCCATGTGAGTTGGGTCAAAAAATCCTCTGAACCCGACCCAACCCAACCCATGCACACCCCTAACCCATATATTATTATGGGTGAAGGTCTATGAAGCCCCTTTAGCCAATCCATTAATGTAACCTCTTTTAAGCGTTGGAGATATTGAGATTTGATAAATAATACATACAAGGACCCTTGATTCATGAAGCTGGAAGCATGGAGGACTAAGCTATGTTGCCTTGTAGTTATATGAACTATTCTCTATTCTAGCAGTCCTTAAACTATAAGTCATGAATTGAACTGAAGTGGACCAAATGAACTAAATTGGACTGAAGTGCATCAATATTCAATAGCAATAAGGCACTACAAGTCTGCAAGGAGTATCATCAACAGTCCACTTTGGTCTATTTTAGTCCACTTACGTCCATTTGGTCTATTTTGGTCCATTTGGTCTACTTTGATCCATTTCAGTCAACTTCGGTCTTTTGCAATCCAATTTGGTCCATTCAGTCTATTGAGGTCCACTTCAGTCCATTAAGTCCATTTCGGTCCATTCAGTCCATTAGGCCTTAGTTAAGCATCCAAGTCTTCTTGTTTTCCGAAGTAATCAAAAACTAAGAATAAGTCTAGTGCGGATTCTCAAAAAAGAAAAAGAAAAAAAAGAAGCCTAGTGCTAAACATTAATAAGAAATTATTTGAATTGCATAATATCATTTTTATAAGTAAATTGCTAGATATATATCATAAAAATAAAAAAATTTAGCTACAAAATTATTTGTAGCCTGAGCCTACAACCTTACTCTCAAAATCATTTTTTTAGAGATGAATTTTGACAAAAGACAAAATTTAGTTACAAAATTGGTTGTAACCTAAGTCTAAACCTTACTCAATAAAATAATGGGTAATTACACATAACCCACTTATGGTTTGGGAAAAAATCACTTTGCCTACCCGTAGTTTGAAAAGTGTCACTTAACCCACCTGTGGTATGTTTCCGTCAATCTCTGTAACCCACCTCAAGCCCAACTGTTACAAAAACACCTCTTAACCCCAAAACACAACATAATGCGAATCAAAACACCCAAAACTTATAAAATTTTCGAGAGAGAGACCTGTGGTGAGATCAACATGTTCTTCATGGTTTGGAGTGTCTGGAGGGGGAGAAAACACAAGTTTCGCAACATTGAAGCTAGGGAAGGTATGTGTGACTGCTGTTGATCTGCATTTGGGTTCTTGATGGCATTTTTTTTATCGTGACCCACCCACGTAGTTAGGGTTTGTAAAATTTTCTCAAAATTGGTGTATGTTAAATGTGCATTTTGCTATTTATATGTAGAATCACTTAGGATGCAGCTAATGTACTGCTATGATTGTTTATATAATGCATATACCTAAAAGAATCAAGTTTATTTGTCAATGATTACACTTGTTTGTGAATTGTAGGTAGTGTGTCCCTATGAATTTGTTGGGAATCTGGTTTTGCATGTGCTATATGTGGTCCTTTGTCCATGTGTTGTCTCTCAACAACAAAACAAATTTTATATGAAAACAAAACAACACTATGTTTGGTTTGTTGTCTCTTTTGGCCTGTTGTTTTCTACATGTTAGTATGTAAACAAACTACTTATTTTAATTGCAAATGCTTGACTTCACATTTGACATTGAAATTCATGGGGGATGTTTTGTGGAGGACCCAACCCTACGATATGTGGGTGGGCCTATACATACATTGATAGAGATTGACCCTGACAAGTTGAGTTTCTTTGAAATTCAAGATTTATGCCATCTAGTTGGTGCTCCTAAAGAACACAATAGATATAGGTATTTACTTCCTGAAGGTGATCTAAAGCATGATTTAAGGGTCATAGAAACAAATCCAAATGTGGTGAACATGACTACCCTTCATAGGGCATGGCCAGTTGACAAAATCATAATCTATATGACATAGATATGGAGCCACTAGCAGTTGAGCATCCTAATGGAGGGGGAGTGGCAGATGATGGTGTAGGTGGTGATGGAGGGGGAGTGACAGAATAGGTGGTGATGTAGATGGTGTAAATGGTGATGGAAGGGTGGACGAAATAGATTTGGAGAGTAATTATGATGAAGTTATATTGGAGGAAGAAGAAGATGTTGAGAATGATGAAGAAGAAAATGTTGAGAATGTTGAGGATGTTGAGGTTGGTGCAAGAGTTCAAGAACATGATGTTGAGGTTGGTGCAAGGGTTGAAGAACAGAATGTTGAAGGAAATGATGATGATAATTGGCTATATGAAGGCTAAGAGGGGGAGTACTTTGGTGATGACATATTTGCTACTCAAAACTCAGCTCTACAAGGTTTTGCTCCAGAATCAAGTGATGCTCCCAATACAGCCCCAGCATCAGGCAATGCTCCCAATACAACCCCAAAATCAAGCAATGCACCTAATGCGGCCCCAGAATCAAGCAATGCACTCATGCAGCACCAGAATCAAGCAATGCACCCCATGTAGCCCCTAAGTGGGCTGAGCTAGCTCTTGAGGATGACCTGGTAAACATGGATGGGTCTGATGATGAGCAGGCACTTGAGCAGCCAGAGTTTAATGTTAAGAGTGACATGAGAAATGTTGTACTGAAGAAGAAGATGAAGTTTCCTAATGCAAAGGTGTTCAGAGCTACTTTGAGAGAGTATGCAATTAAAAAACCTGTTGACATCAAATTCAAGCTGAATGAGAGGACCAAGATATCAGTTCACTGTAAGCATAAGTGTGGTTGGAGATGTTATGCATCTCAGATAAGTGGAGAGCTAACATTTCAGATTAAGACCTTGATTGATGAGTGTACTTGCCCCAAGTCTTTTAAAAATGGCCAAGCAACATCAGCTTATGTTGCTAAGAAGTTCATTGAGGATTTTAGCAAAAATCCAAATTGGGAGATGAGTGGTGTACACAACCATGTGATACAAAATTTACCTGTTAACCTAAGTGTAAACCAAGCGTATTGGTCAAAGGGAAAGGCAAAGGATTTGATCAATGGAGATGAGCAATTGCAATATGGTGTCCTTAGGGACTATGCACGAATGATAAACACTATAGACAAGGGGAGTAGGGTTATAGTGCAGATAGAAATGGATAATGAGACTTTCCAGCCAAAATTTAAGAAGATGTATGTTAGGTTCAATGCTTAGATGGTAGGATTTTTAGGTGGATGCAGGCTATTTATAGGTTTAGATGGTTGTCACATAAAACACAGATTTAGTGGGCAAATCTTATCTACCACTGCCAAGGGTGCAAATGACAATATTTTTCTAGTAGCCATGGCTGTTGTGGAACAAGAAAACAAGGAGTCTTGGATATGCTTTTTGGAAATATTTGCTGATGATATAGGGAGGCCAGAGGAGCTTCAATTAGTCTTCATTTCTGATAGGCAGAAGGTATGAAAGTTTTGTTCAGATATACTTGAATGGTTTACTTCGTTTGCTGAACTAACAAGTTTTGTTTGTTTGTTTGTTTGGTTACTTGTAGAGGCTTATACCTGCAATAGAGACACTATTCCCTACTATGGAGCATAGATATTGTGTGAAACACATCTACAAAAATTTCAAAGTCGATCACAAGGGATTGGAGCTGAAGGATGCACTGTGGAGGTGTGTTGCTGCCACAACAGTAAAGGAGTTTGAGAGAGGCATGCAGTGTATAAAGGATTTGGATGAAAAGGCATATCAATATCTTGCAAACATTGCACCTGCACTGTGGACAAGGTCACACTTCACTCCTAGGGCCTTAACAGATTGTTTGGTAAATAACTTGAGTGAGTCTTTTAACTCAATGATATTGAAGTCTAGGGACAAGCCTATCTTGGCAATGTTGGAGTGGGTTAGGGTTAGACTTATGACTAGGCTTTACAGAAAAAGGAAAGGAATAGAGAAGTATGCTAGAAAGTTGTGTCCAAGCATACAATAAGTTGGAGAAATTGAAGCTTGAAAGCAAGCCATTTAGTGCTACCCTAGCTGGCAATTTCCTTTATGAGGTAGCCAGTTTGTATAAGAGGCATGTAGTTGATCTTTTCAAGAAGACATGTAGCTGTAGGTCTTGGGATTTAAATGGCATTCCATGCAAACATGCCATAACAGTCATTTCTACAAACATTGAGACACCAGAAGACTACACCCACCTATGCTACCACAAAGAAACTTACATGGAGATACACAAGTATGTACTTCCTCCTATGCCTAGCCATTTAGAATGGGCTAAAATTGGACAGCTTGCTCCCCTAGCACCTCACATATACAAACCACCGGGCAGGCCACCAAAGCAAAGAAAGAGGGCTCCTGATGAGCCTAGGAACCCTTACAAAGCAAGTAGGCTGAACAGACCTATAACGTGTAGGAAATGCAAAAAGGAAGGGCATAATTCAAGAGGGTGCAAGGCTAGCATCATTAGGGAGAAAAAGCTGTACGTAATTGGGACTTAAATGGCAAAAAAAAAAAAAAAAACTTGTTTTTAAACTTACAAAGGTATTCATGTACTAAAACTAGGTTTTGTTGCATGCAAAGGGAAGGGTGCCTTCACCTAGTACCAGATCTGGATCTAAACCTTAGCCTGCACCCCAGCCACCATCCTAACAGCCTACCCAAACTTACAACATGAGGTCTACCACTCAACCTTCATCCTCATAGCAAGGAAATCAAGCTTCACATCAAGGAAATCAAGTTAGGCCATCTCACAGGAGAGCAGGATGGTTCTCTTCCTCACAGCCAGAGTTTCACACACTTAGGGAGACTTGGGATACCCTACCAAGTTCTTCACAAGTAACTTAGTTGAGTTGCTTCTTTCCTAGATGGTTGTGTAGATTGGGATATTTTTTAACAAGTGGATCTATTTTTTATTTTGTAGCCTTCACATGTAAATAGGAGCACTGGTGGTGTGAGGACTAAAGGACAGCTTGCTGCACTAAGGCCACCAAAAATGAATTTAGTGGGTGGAAAGAGTAAAGACAAGAAATGAAGCTATTGGGTATGCATGCCAGCATTGGGAGTAAAGGCACGGGCAGGAGAACATGTGGGCCTGCAACTAGTGTTTTTTGTGAAGACCACTATTAGCTTTTTGTAGTTATCAATTAGTGTAAAAAACAATCACCTTGTTTTGAGCAATTATATTTATGTATATATATTTGTGTGTGTGTAGCTGACCTTGGAATGTGCTTTTTTGTAATTTATTAGAAGTTAAGGTACAATACACTCTAGGTTGTTATTATGGTATGAAATTTTGTGGTATTATATGGAAGTTGTGGTATTATGGTATGAAAGTTGTGGTATTTATTCAATTCAATTTGTATGGAACATTATTTGTCCAAACCAGATCATTTGGAAGTTTATTTATTGCTGCTACAGATTGTGTCCAAATAGATTTTTTCAATATAGAGTGTATGGAAGTTGTTATTGTGGAATGGTTGTTATGGTATGCGCAGGTCATTGATAATTGACCAATACTTCTTTCATTATATGCCCAGAGACTAGTGGCATGACCAGTACTTCTTTGATTATTTCATTAAATGGTTGTTATGGTATGCACAAAATACTCAATAATTGACCAATTCTTCGTTCATTAACATATCAAAACATTACATCAATAGGCTAGTGCTATTACAATGCAAATTCATTAACACCATTGCTATAACTATCTCTACTAACCAATTAACTATTTCAGGGAAACAACCTTAGTCTCTTCACTCTAGAGAATTCAATTGAGCCAAAACACAACAATAACATAACAATAACAAAAAAGATCAATGACAAAATGCATGCAAACTTCCACATTCTCTATTTCTCTTCATCAAACATGGCATTTTCCTTAACTTTTGCACAGACGGCTCAAGCCTTTCTCTCCATCTCCTTCGCTTTATCTTCCTCTTCAAGAGCTTTTTATGCCATTTGCCTAGCTTCTTCTGCCATCTACCTTGCTATATCCACCATTTCCAAAGCAGTCCTTTCCCTCTCATCGGCAAGTTAGAGAGCACTCTGAAGCCTAGACATCCTTTCTAGAGCCAAAGGTGTAGTTTCATTCCCATGAGGACAAAGAAAGGACACTTAGGACCAATCTTATAACGACTACAACCCAAGAACCTCCTCCCAAAATTATACAAACTCAAACTTGTTCTCAAGACACAAGTCTGCTCATTGCACATATGCTCACATGAACTCGAGAAATTACCGCTTAATGAAGACATATCAACAAAACACGATTCCCGAGAAGTACAAATTTAGAGTTTCACACAGTAAGTTGGCACTTGAACAAAATCTAAAACCCTAAATCGAGAACAGACACAAATACCTTGATTTTCTTTACTGAAACTACCTTCCCTAGCTTCGATGTTGTGAAACTTGTGTTTTCTCCCCCTCCAGACTCTCCAAACCACGAAGAACACGTTGATCTCACCACAAGTCTCTCTCTCAAAAATTTTATGAGTTTTGGGTGTTTTGATTCGTGTTAAGTTGTGTTTTGGGGTTAAGAGGTGTTTTTGTAACGGCTGGGCTTGAGATGAGTTACGGAGATTGACAGAAACATACCACAGGTGGGTTAGGTGACACTTTTCATACCACAGGTAGGTAAAGTGATTTTCACCCAAGTCACAGGTAGGTTATGTGTAATTACCCCATAAAATACATATTACTACATATTTTGAATTTTTTTTTTTTTTTTTTTTGGTATAGAGAAATAAAATTAACAACTAAAAAGCAAACAAGGAACCAAGACAGAGCCTGTTCAGGTATAGGTCACTGAGATCAAAATCTAAAAAACTAGAAATGTCCACAAGCGGACTTTCAAAAACAATAAACAACATCCACAATAGCCTTCGCATCTAATTCTACTTCAATAGCTGCTATACCACAACTAATACAAAGATTAAGGCCATCTCTAAGTGCCCAGAGTTCAGCAAGAAAACTTGTTATTCCTATTTTGCGAGCAAAACCGGCTACCCAAACGCCCTCTTCATTGCGAATCAAACCGCCTCCCCCTGCCAAACCTAGATTTCCAAGAGAGGAGCCATCCGTATTCAATTTCATCCATCCTGCCATTGGTTTAGACCATCGGATTGGTCTAGTAACTCTAGCAACGGACCCCTTATCAGGTACAACACAAAAGATGTACTCAAAGGCTCTTTGAGTGATTTCCTTTGCCAAGTAGGGGTTTGGCCCAGAATTCCTGAAGACCGTATGATTCCTGTGCTTCCAGATCAACCAAATGGCAAAAAGAAAAAGATGACTCCAACGAATATGAAACTAACCCGTGATATGCTTGTTTGTACCATTAACTTTTAGCCACTCCTGTATGCCTTTTTCAAAGAATTGCTTGTTAACGTCATGCACTCCCAATTGGATCCAGATAAGCTTCGCCACGTCACAGTCCCTTAAAGCATGCATGATGGACTCATTAGGTGAATGACACATGGGACAGGAACTATCAGCTGCAATACCCCTCGAAAATAAACAATCCCTTACTCCTATACTATTATGTAAGCAAAGCCAGACAAAAGTTTGAATCCTGGGCAAGACCTTTACCTTCCAAATCCAGTTACCCTCAAATTGAACGTCATGATCCACCCTTGTAGCTAACCTATAAGTTGACCCAATATTAAACGTACCATGGTCAGAGTCTATCCAAGTTAGCTTATCCCCTCCTCTTGAAGCCAAAGCAACAGGGACTACCTGGAGCTCAAGTTTAATTAAATCCGGAAGAACAAAAGGAATTTTGGACCAATCCCACCCACCAACGGAGACAACATCCTTCACCCTTAGCTCCATAGCTTCACTAGTCATAGGGCCCTGGATGGTTTGCCGTAAAGGGCCAAGCTTAGTCCAGTTATCATTCCATAGACTGAGATTACTTTTCCTTCCAATGGTCACCTAACTCCATTTTTGAATACCTCAGCTCCCTTTTTCATTGCTGACCACACCCTAGAGTAAGGTAATTTGTCACCATTTCTCAAGTTAATTCTTCAGGTGTTACACTACTTACCTTTAAGCACTTAAGCCCATAAGGAGCTTCCTTCTGTCTTATATCTCCAATTGAGCTTTGCTAAAAGGGCCAGGTTTCTTCCCTTAGCAGACTGAATCCCTCAACCTCCTTCCTCCTTAGTCTTGGTAACCTTTTCCTAACTCACCCAATGAGTTTTTCAAGCAAACTCCGACGATCCCCAAAGAAAATTCCTATTTACTCTATCAATGCCCTCAGAAACTTTGCAGGGAGGTAAGAACACTACATGACATAATTAGGGATATTTGAGGATACATGCTTCACCAAAACAGCTCTACCCACCAATGATAGCAGGTTTGCCTTCCAGCCTGAGAGCTTCTGCTTCACCCAGTTCAAAACAAAGTTGAAATCATTTGCTGAAGGGCCAGGATGTTATATGGGGATACCAAGGTACTTACCAATATTCGGGGTAGATTGGAAACCCAAAATATTGCATAAAGAATCTCTCGTGTCCCTATCTACATTTGGCGAAAAATAGACTCTGGATTTCGCCTCACTAACTGTTTGCCCAGATCGATCACAAAACTCATTCAACACCTCTCGGATTGTGGTACAGTTTGCTTGGTCTGCTTTAGCAAATAAAACCAAGTCATCCACAAAGAAAAGGTGAGAGAATGCTAAGCCTCCCCTAGTTGATTTCATAGGGGTCCACCTTTTAGAGCTGCACTGATCTTCAATGAGTTGGCTAAGAAGATCCATACAAATAATGAAGATGTACAGAGATAAAGGGTCTCCCTGCCCAATTCCTCTAGAGGGAGAAATTTGCTCCAACCTTACTCCATTAACTAAGATCGATGTAGTGACCAAGGAAATACAGCTCATGATAAGCTTTATAATCCCTTGAGGAAAATTTATCCTGATAAGCATCTCCCTAATAAAGCTCCATTCGAGCTTATCATATGCTTTCTCCAAGTTTATTTTAATTGCCATATACCCAGTCTTGCACTTCTTTTTACTTACAGTATGAATAAGTTCCTGGACAATAATGGCATTGTCGGTTCCCCTTCTACCTGGGATGAAAGCAGTCTGGAGCGGTGAAATGATTTGGCCGAGCAGCAGCCTCATTCTCACAACAAGAACTTTTGACACAATCTTGTACATTGTGTTATAGAGACAGATAGGACGATAATTACTAAGGGTCCTATTTAAGAACTCCGGAACTTCTTTTCACCAAAAGACCTTCTTTACTTCCTCCATAACTGACCTGCCCACTACAAGCCAAAAATGTTGGAAAAAACTAGTGTGTAGACCATTGGGCCCAGGAGCCTTGAAAGCCTTCATTGACCAAAGACCTGCTTTAATTTCCTCATCAGTAACTTCTACTTCAAGACTGTCACGGTCCTCATCAGTGATGCGAGCTTGCCAAGTACTGGCGGCGGGTATGAAGAGGAGCAAAGGCAAGAGACGTACTGTATAAATTAGAAAACCCATTCCGAATCACTTCCTTCACCTCAAACTCTTCATGCATCCATTCACCAGTGCTAGACATGATAGCTCTAATAGTGTTTCTCTTCCTTCAGACCAGAGTTGAAACATGGTAGAAGGAAGTATTTCGATCACCGAACATCATCTAGTTCACTCTGGATTTTTAAGCCCAAAGCTCTTCTTCTTGATTGAGAACACCAGCCAATTCTGTTTGGAGTTGCCTTTCTAGATTAACAAGACTGTGAGATGGCTTAAAGGCTAGACTTCTCTGGATTCCATCCAACCTGGCCATGATCCTTCTCTTTTTTGCAAAAAATTGCCAAAATGGACTTTATTCCAATTTGTGGTATCTCGAGAGAATCTAGTGATAGCATCTTGAAGGTGATGGCCCTGACTCCAAGCTTGCTGGACAACCATAGGAAATGAGGGGTCTGAAAGCCAAAAACTCTGAAACTTGAATGGCCCAATTGGTTTGGACCACTCAGAAGGTCTGGTTTCTAGAAGAACCAGACAATGATTCGAGTGGCACCTGGTTAAGTGGGAAACTTTAGCTTCAGGGTAGAGAGTGCACCAATCAGGGTTAACGAAGAATCTATCTATTCTCTCTTGGATGAGAATGGGAGCATCTCTGCGATTATTCCAAGTAAACCTTGAACCTGAGAACCCCAGATCAATCATATTACATCTGTCCAGGCAATCCTTTAGAAGTAGTGATCTCCTGATGTTGACATCCCTTCCTCCTAACTTATTAGCACTAGAAAGAGGCTCATTAAAATCCCCTGCAATAACCCAGGGCATGCTATGCAACTCCGCAACATTTATTAGATTATTCCATAGAATAGATCTTTCAACAAACCTAGGGCTAGCAAAGATAGCTGAAAATAACTAGGACAAGTTTGAGGTTCGTACCTTAATGGTAACATGTATTTCTTGCTCTGTTTTGGCCAAGAGTGTGACTTCTACTTTGTCTGAATTCCACAAAAGCCACAATCCCCTAGCACGGCCGATTGTATCTGTAAGGATCGCTCCATCAAACGGCAATCTGTCTATAATGTCTTTTACTCTCTCCCCTTCTAGGCGAGTTTCCATAACCATAAACACATCAGGATCATAAACACGAACCAGCTCCTTAATATGACTTTGAAAACTGGGTTTTAAGGCACCCCTACTATTCCAAACGATGATATTCATGATAAAAGATATGAGGGGAAGAGGACAATCGTCAATAGGAGGTAGAGGCTCCTCCTCCTCCTTCAAATTCCATCCCATCTTCTTGAGCATCACCACTGGTTGGCCCTTCCCTATCATAAGTGTCAGTCAAAACTCCAGCACTCCCATCTCCAATTAATTGATAGTCAATAAGACCTCCAACAGTCTCTACTCCGCCAAAAACTTCGCGTGAGCCACCTCGCACAAGCTCGTTCTCCACACGGTCGGTCTTTCCTCCTCTAGAGCTAGACCGATGGTTAGCTAATCCCACCAAGGAATTGGAATTTGTCCCCAGAGCAGAACCGTCACTGATGAGGACCCCGTCACTGCTCTCAAGATGATTTTCCAAGCTACCTTAATCCTGTTGTTGCACCAGCCCGTTACACGCAGCTGGCTTACTTGAACTTCCAGATTGATGCACCAAGTCGTTCTTTGTTGAGAAAGTGAACTCGCTATTGTGACTTGCTCCATGGCTATAGCTTTTCAGTAATGGAGGAGTAGAATTGTGGTTATGAATGTTAGTGAGATTTACGGCTGAACCATTAGAGGATAAAAGTGCCTTACCACGTGCAATGCCTTTTTTGCCCTTGACCGACGAGCTGTGGGCTAGGGATGGGGATGCACCACTATTAAACTAGCCCACAATCGGCATATTAATGTGAGATGGGCTTGTAGAAGAACAGTCCATATTCATTGGCCCATCGTCCTTGTTTGCTGGCCTAGAGCTCGTAGTCATGAAGGTTTTGTTCCAATGAACTTGGCCAGTTGGACTGACCTCCCTTGGCCCCACTTAGAGGCATGCCATACCACCACTTACTCTGAGATGGCTAAACGTACCCCCTTCATGCGCTCCCCTCGCAGTCCTGTTACTCCGTCATTTTCTGGATACCACCAACCAAGGACTATATTTTTCCTCTTGCTTAGAGGGTGTGGGTTCATCCCCTGATGTGGGGTCCACCTGGTCACACTTTTCGTGTGAGTTGCTGCTCAAGCCAGCCCCACTGGCGTTACCTACCTTTTCCGGTGATGATGGTTCTAGGATAGCATAAGGACACGCTTCCTTGCGGTGTCCAATACAACCGCATATGAAACACAATTTGTGAATCCCTTCGTATTTCACCGGTTGATTCATACCTCCAACCAAGATTGTGGTGACTAACGGCTTGTCAATATCCACCTGAACACAGAGTCTTGTAAAGCGGCCCCTTGTTTCTGCTGCTGTGTGAGTATCTATCCGCAAAACCTTTCCAATGGAGTTTCCCAATTGTTGGAGAACCTTAACTTCATAATATTCAATAGGAAGCTCATTAAGTTGGATCCACACGGCAATGGTGGACACACTCGCCGTTGATGGCTTAAAAGTGGGCTCCCAAGGCCGTATCGAGAGAAAATGATCCCCGATGAACTATGGACCTCTCCTAAGAACCATATCATGATCCTCCTTGCAGCTGAATCGCGTGAGAAAAAACTCCTTTCCAAGATCAATGATATCCAGTCTGCCGGTTGGTTTCCAGAGCGCATTGAGTTTTGTTTGAATATAGTTAAAGCCCATGGCTCGACCATAAACTTTGACAATAAAGGAACTTGCCCAGGCTGCTCTGATACGATGCTTAACATCCTTGGAGAGCTTTACTGCAGCGAACCCTTCTCTAAGTTCTTCAATCTCTTCATCGGAGTCTATATCTGTATCCATGCTCTCATCAAAGGCAAACACGTGGTTATATGCTCCTGGTATCTCCCCCAAAAGCTTATCCTTGAATGAAGCTTCTACTACCTTAGGACTTTCCACCACCCTCGAAGAGCTAGGCCTTGCCTCCAGCCTTGTAGAGAAGCCAGCATGACGGACATTCTTCACCTTCTTGTTGCTACATTCGAGCTCTTCTTCCTCTTCTCTAGAGAAAAAGTGGTTTTTTGTACAGATCATTCTAAAAGTTGCAACTCTTCTAAAAAAAAAAAAATCTAACCATTGAATTGTATGTTTTTTACACTTTTAATACACATGTCAAATTTTGTTTCAATCGGATATTATTACTATATGATCTATAAACTTATATTTTATGCATAATTTTAAAATACAAAAACTTGCAAAAACAATTTATTGATGACATAACTATTGATCTTTAATTTTCTTGAAATTTTGCAAGCATGAAGAATATAAGAAGCAGATGTAATCCAATGGTAGATTTGTCAATATTCACCTCCAATAAAAAGATATTGAGTAAAGTTGTAGTCTAAAGTTACAATCAATTTTGTAGCTAAATTTTGTTCTTTGACAAATCCACCATTAAATTAGATTTTCTTCTTATATCTTTCATGCTTGCAAAATTTCTAAAAAATTAAAGATCAATAGCTATATCATCAATAAATTATTTAAATTGCAAGTTTTTGCAGTTTAAAATTATGCATAAAATATATTCTTACATATCATATAGTAAATAATATCCGATTTGCACAAAATTTGACGTGTATTAAGAGTGTAAAAAACATGAAATTTAACGGTTAAATTTTCAAAATATGCAGTAATTTTAATGATATTGAGTAATGTTGTAAAACTTTTTGTCCCAAAAAAAAAAAAAAAAAAAAAGCATAAGATTTTGGACAATCAACATAGCATATTATATTTCTTTACAACAAGCTACAACCTACTGCATCCACCAGAGCCTTCAAGTAATTCAAAATGAACAATTTCTTATTCAATTCATGATGAATCACATACATTCACAATGTTCCACTCGATTTCACACACGGGTTAATTATGTAATAGTTAGACATAGACAATCGACAGCCGAAAGCTATGAATAACTTGACTAGGGGTCCCAATACAATCAAGAGATTAGTTAGAAACTTAGAATCCTAGGCACCCCGTGAACATCAACAACTTCAAAACCAGCCATTACTCACTAGAGCCTAATGATAGTGAGCCAGGAAAACAAATTCAAATAAAAGATATAATTGTCTCTCTGTTAGGATATGTTCACAAGCTATGAACTCAAATGTGTTCTCTGTTTACATGTGAATATTTCAAATGGAATCGACTCAATAATTTTGTCAAGGGGCTAATTTTTTTAATTTCTTGAAGGACATAAAATATTAAACAGTTATCATGTTATTAATTATTACAAATAAATTTCCCTTTCTCTATGATTATGAGATAGAATCATGTCTAGACTGGTTTCTTTTTTCTTTTTCTTTTTCTTTTTTTTAATTCAGACAATATTTATTGTAGAATCCAAAATTGGATGGTGATCGAATATGTACAATAGGATAAGATGCACCAAATCCTAATTAACACATCACATATAAATTAGTACAGATTTGGTTGTTGTGATAGATATTATAGGGTTTCATTAGGGTAATGTGAGTTATCATCTCCATAATTATCTTCATTTAGGCTTGAATTTTGAATTATTTCATTTTCACTGTAAATCTTGTGAGGGTAGTAGGCTATTTAATGCATCCAAAATAATATCAATAAAACCTCTCTCTCTCTCTCTCTCTCTCTCTCTCTCTCAATAAAATCTATTTTCAATTATCTTATATATGGCTGTTGTTTTGATTCAATTGTTTCAATTTTTTTCCCAACAGAAACTAATTGTTCATTTAGCTGTGATAGAATGAACGGATTATTGCATTTTTTTGGTGAACCATGACAATCTATATGGGATTTCAATCATTTTATTTGCCACTTAATTGTTATTCTTATTTGGAGAAATTGTATAGTAGACATCTTTGCAAAATTTCAGTGCCAAAAGGTTGAGTATACGTTTGGATATGAATTATTTTTCTGCGTTTGGCGTTTTGCCTTCCTTTTTTTTTATTTTTTTTTTTTTTATGTACGCGTTTCAGCTTTTAGGAGACAAAGTGTACTGTTTATGCATTGTTCACGCACTGTTTATGCACTGTTCACAAGACCTACAATCACTTTATTCAAAAAAAAAAAAATTTACAAATGGGTCCCACAACACTCTTCACACATTTAAAAATTATTTTGCTACAGTGTTTTTTGTTTTTTGTTTTTAACAAAATAAGCTATATCCAAACGGTTGTGCATGCATAGGATAATTGAAGTTGACAGGTTTTGCATGCATAGGATAGATGATTGGTCAGTATAATTTCTTTTTTTACGGAAAAAAAAATAAACTCTATTCTCTATAACAGTAAGGACTAAGGAGAAATGAGACCCCATGATGGGATATGTACTACCTGAAGGAAGTAAATTTTACTTCTTTTTTGGATAGTTAAAAGTGGCCTTCCTAGATTTTCAAATTTATAGGCAGTGATAATTGTATGGGTTTTTTTGGCAACGTTATGGTTCCTATTTCCTGAACATAGACTTACTGAAATAACAAGAAAACGTTATTTCATGTACATACGTCATCATTGGAAGTTTCTTCCTTGGACACACAAATTTTAAAATTTGAATGGCTTCAATCTTCAATGCAGAGAAGGTTTCTTGATGCCAAAGACAACAAAGCCAAAACCTTGGAGGAATCGAGACAACAGCATGTTCTCAGATATTCGAGACAACAGCATGTTCTCAGATATATTTTACTATTGTTCAAGTCAAAGTGGTTCAGCAGTACTACATGTAACAAATTTCAAAGGAAAAAAATATATAAAATTACCCAAAATATTATTACTACATTCTTTAGTCTTGCTTAATGTTCTTTCCAGTTAATACTATTAAGAGACCAATTCCCATAATCTAGTGTTATATACTTATATATCAAAAAAAAAAAAAAAAAAAAAAATTTCAAACTTGGTAAAATTATTCTTTGGAGCAATACTCCATTGGAGATTGCTGATTTCAATCTGTCATAATCTGATACTTATTAGGTTTTAAATTTTGATATATTTTTCAAATTCCTAGGCCCTAGCATATAAATATAAATACTTCCATTTATATATTTATTCATTGCTAGAGCATGAAAAATAAATAAATAAATAATCACACATCTGATGTCCAAATGCTTTGTTAATGAAGGGAATTTCACCCTGAAAATGCATTCCATATAAATACATTTGACTACAAAGAAAGTGCCCCATAAAAAATCCCATTCTAGGCCAGAAGAAATCAAGTTTCAGTCTCATTAACAACAAAGCTTAGTCCTTACCAAAGGACATAGCATTACAAGGACCTAGTTTCATCACCAGTGAGCAGTTAGTGAGTTATCTCTAAGCCTACCATTTGAAAATTCAAAATTCCGCTAGCATTGGTCGAATTAATTAATTAAGTCAGGGAAATCAAAGGCAACTGCTACAGTTGCCCAATTCTTGAACAACAGCTTCCATGGATGGCCTCTCCATTGAGGACTCGAGTGTGCAAAGCAAAGCAATTCTTGCAAGCTTGGTTGCTTCATATTCAAAGAACCGGTCATGAAGGTTTGGGTCGATAAAATCTTGAACTCTGCCAGACTCTGCACCAAGTCGTATTGAGTTAGTGACTTTCCGCTTTCCTGAGAGGACTTGGAAAACGAGAACCCCAAATGCATATACATCACTTTTCTCCGTGAATCTACCGGTATTTGTGTATTCAGGAGCTAGATAACCCATTGCAGCACTTCCCTTGAGTGCTGAGAAGACAACATCATTGGTTAGAAGCTTGTGTAGGCCGGACTCTGAGAGCAAAGGGTTGAATCGCTGATCAATGAGCACCTTCTCAGCTGAAATGTTTTGGTGAACAAGAGCGGGCTTGTTCACTTTGGAACTGTGTAAGTATGCTATACCTGCATAGGAAAAACAACAAAGCTCAGTACAAACAAATTAAAAATATAATCTTTCAGAATTCATCCACTTTCTTCAAACTGAGCCTAAATTCTGATGAAATTGAATCTTTCAAAATATATGCTTTTGTGAAAAAAGAACATAATCTATGAAGAAAAGAATATAATGAAACTCAAGTCATTCTTAGAGTGAGTTCCCAAAATAAGAGACAAACATTCTTCAGTAGAGAGGTATTCTATGTTTGAAACCAGACTTTCTAATCCCAATTTGTTCTGTAAAGAATACGAAATAAATTCGTCTTGTAGTATGTCCAAGATTATGTTGACAAAATGCCTGCCCCAAATTGATTTCACAATCATATATGGCAATAATATATGGTGAATACATACTATATGATATTTCTCAGCCCCAAATGATGTACACAACAAAATATGACCTTTCATCAATATGAATGACCAAAACCTTAACCTTCACATTCTAATTGAAGTGGGTAAAGTGAAACAACAAACTGACCTTTGGCAATACCCTTCACGATGGAAACTCTAGTTGACCATTCAAGAACATGGCCATCACCATCCTTTACATCAAGATAGCGCAGCAGATTCCCATTAGGAACAAAATCATAGACAAGAAAGCACTCACCACGGCCCCTTGAACAACAAAATCCTCTCAACCTCACCAAATTCTCATGCCTCAATGAGGTCAAAATATTTAATCCCTTCAAGAACTCAGATTCCTCTGACTTACAACTACTCTTGCTGATGCTTTTGATAGCAACAACCGACCCATCTCTTAAAATACCTTTGTAAGTTGCAGAAAAGTTACTCTTACCCAACAAATTCATCTCTGAGAAGTACTGCGTAGCTGTCTCCACCTCTTCCAAATTGAACATAAAGCTCTGGAAGACTTCTTGCACAAACCCAGTAAAATTTCGGCCATCAGCTAAAGGGTCCCATCCACTAGAATACTCAAGGTTGATGAGAGGAGAGCCATTCTTCCTGTAAACCCCTTTAGCCTGGTCAGTACTTAGGTGGTTATCAGAAATATCAAATGTAGTGCCAAGCTTCTGTTTCCTCTGGCGATATTGAGTGAAGGCCAGAATTCCTATGGCTGATAATGCAATTGTTACCACAATTACACCAACAGCAACAGAAGCCCGTGACGATTTTGAAGGATTTGAGCACTGAGTTTGGTTGCAGGGCAACCGGACATTTGCTGTTTCAGGGATATCTCTTGTTGGCAGATTGGTTGATCCTGGTCCATAGGGTTCAGGCAGACTTGGATTGACATGATCTGAAGCATTACAAGCTTTCAATGATGAAAACCCAACCCCACATAAACCAAGGTTATTTTCGAAAAGAAATCCTCCACTCAATCTCTTCAGAGCTTCATTAAGACATTAACCACAGAGAAAACAGAATCAAATTGGGTTTACTTAATCAACAAGTCAAAACGAAAATGCTCAATCAAAAAAGGATAGATTAAACATGGGTTAACTATTTTACCAGGAGGTACACTGCCAGAGAGAGTATTGTTTCGAATGTCTATCACTTCAAGCAAAGGGGCATCAGCTAATTTTGTGGGAATTGAACCAAAGAGGTGATTGAAACTCAAATCAAGCCTCACTAACATTCCCAAATTTCCTAAACTTGCAGGGATTGCTCCGGTCAGTTGGTTAGATTGCAATGCAAGAACACTAAGCTTCATCAGAGAACCCAGCTGTGTAGGTACACTTCCAGTGAACTGGTTATAACAAAGTTGCAATACTGTAGAGTGTAGAGCAGAACATAAGCAAAGTTTGAATATTTACCACTTCATTTCAGATTACATAAATTGCAAGCAAGTTTATGCTTTTTAGAGAAAATCCATAAAAGCAATCAGCATAAGCAAAGAAACCAAAGAACAAGATACAAGCTTTTTCATTCATTTAGTCCTATTGTATCTAACTTTGGGAGCAACCAAAAATATGTGCGAACAAAATAAAACCAAAACTGCTTATCCACCCATGTTTTGCTGGAAGTCAATAAAGTTTGAATCTTTTCATTATGTATTAGACTTTTAGCGTGCCCAAAAAAAAAAGCTAAATGGTTTTATGAGACACATCATATGAGCATTAAGAAGTTATTTATTTGTCTAATGATTTAAAAAATTTCCCAAAATTGAAGAGCAAGATTCACAGCTCTTTGCTCTGCTTCCTGTATCATCAAAACTCAGTTGGATCCCTTGAGACTTCCCATTTCAGTAAAAAGGTCAAAATATATATATATATATATATATATATATCTCCGAGACAAAGTGTAAGAGTGAATAAACAAAACACAAGAAATACACAAAATCAAGTTGAAATCTTTCAACCAAAACCTGTAAGTAGTGAAGCATGGTATGTATCAACTATTAAAAGAGAAATCAAAATCCTCATCAAATCACAAACCCGCATACACATGCTAAGAAGTAAGGCCAATCTTTGAATATTATTGAACCTCTAAAACTCATCAAGTTCAAATTTATAAGGTTTTTTTTTTTTTTTTTTTTTTTTTTTTTTTTTTTTTTTTACAGAACAGAAATACAAAGGACTCACTAAAACTAAAAGTACTAACCTTGTAAACCAGCCATGTTTCCAATCTCAGGAGGTATCTCCCCAGAGAGATTATTCATATTCAGATACAATTCACTGAGCTCAGTCAAGTTTGCCATTTCTCTTGGTACCTCTCCATACAGAGAGTTATAATGCAAGTACAGCCCTGACAAGTGCTTCAGCCCTTCAATAGCTGGAGAAAGCTTGCCTGAGAGCCCTTTTCCCTGCAATGAAATGTTGGCCACTTGACCTCTCTCATTGCAAGCCACACCTTCAAAGGAACCATCACATGGGTTGCCATTGATAGTCCATGAAGATAGGTACTGGTTCTGTGGGTCCAAAGCTGCTTTCATGTCCATCAGTGCTCTCAGCTCTGGGTCTGCACAGACACAGACCCTTGTTGTGATTGTGACCAAAACCAGAAGACAGAAGAGAAATGCAGTGAAACTCATTTTTTTTGTTTTTGGCTCAAGGCCTCAGAGCTCTAGTTTTGAACCCTCTCTCCCTCTTTGTCTGATTCTTGCTCTTCTATGTTTTTTACACTTTTACTTCTTCTTCTTCGTTTCTTTCTCTTTGTTTCTATCTTGGGAAGAGAGAAACGGTGGAGAGGAAAAGACAATGAAGCAGAGAAGTGGACTAGTGAAGCGTCCTATTGTAGTTGTAGGGAACCGCAAGTACACAGGGAATGGAATAGTTTGGAGCCTTATTATTGGCCGTTTGATTAGCTGACTTTTTTTATGGAATATTTCTTTTTAGAGAGAATTTTTTTGATGGAGCATGAAAGGATTGGTAGAGGCTCACATACATACATGACAGTGTATTACATTCTCCTTCTGCGAACAGAGTTTGAATTCCTTTTCCAAAAAATAAATAAATAAAAGAGAGTTGGATTTTTTTTTTTTATATAAGTTTGATTGAAAAACTTTAAACAAGTATAATAAATTAATAACTTTAAATTCAGTTAAGTAAATTTCTTTACATTTATAGTAGATCTCATTATGAATGTAAGCAGAGAGAGTATTATATTCCAAACTCCAAGAGTTAAAAAAAAAAATAAAAAAAAAATAAATAAATAAATAAAAAAAACTCTCTCTAATGACACAATAACACAATAAAAAATGTGAAAAATATTGTAGTAAAATATTTTGTGTCTCTAACCTATATTACTTGTACCTAAAATGTGGAGTGTGTGAGCACTCCTTTTTCTTTTCTCTTTTTTTTTTTAATTTTTTTTAAATTTTTATTTTTTTTTTTTATTCTTCTCTCTTTTTTGAGTTAGGCGTGTGAAATTATGAATAGTCTTGAAGCAAAGAGTACAATATGTTTCGATGGATACACTCATTAATGCAAGCCATGTAGAATTTTTATTGTCATGGCAAACAAAAGTAAACGTAAATTTTGATTTCTCTAGGTTTTTACTTTTTTCCCCCTTTGAAACCTACATGGTACTGCTGCAAGAATTATTATGTTTTAATGCTTATTTGATTCTTTGCTTCCTTTTGAATTGCCGTAATTCTAACACCACAAATTATTCTACAACTCTTTTGCCACAATTCTAACGTGGTAGATTGTGAGTAGTTAATTATCACATACACATAAACCCATTATTTTTTTTTTACCAATTATACTTTGTCACGTCATAATTGTAATAAAAAATTGTAAAAAATAATGTGATACTAGACTTTTCCTTCAAATTGAAATCATTGGCGCTTGTAAACTTGCAATTAGTACGGCTCATATTTAACACAACCAATATCCAACATATTTTTCTTCTCAACAAAAAAAAAATTCAACATATTTTCTTCTCAAAAACAAAAAATATCCAACATATATGTATTTTCTCAATCAATTAATTTCAAAAATCATTTAGATATACATAAACGGTTGAGATTATAGTAACAAATAAAAATCATAAAAGTTTTGAAATATTTATTAAATTATTATAAATTTTCTACAATCCAATAATTTATTTCTCTATTTTAGTAGGTCCTATGAATGCTGACCCACTGAGTTTGCCACGTGGCCAATAATGGACGGTCATTGGTCCTCGGCGCAGAGTTTCTGACACGGCGAGGATGTTTGAATTTAAAAAGTGAAAATCACATGTGGACATCCTACAATAAGTCATTTGCACTTCCACAAATGATTGGCTGAAGATAAAATAAAGTCAAAAAAATAGAGAAAGTGATGGCTTAGAAGCAATGATGTCCAGGGACTCTCATGGGATAGTGCACATCTGATTCAAGAAATTTGAAATTGATATGCAATAAATATATATATATGTAATGTTGGCGACAGTGGTAAACGATTTAGGACAGTGTAGAGTGTACGTTTTGCTTTTACAATGCTGTGGCGTGTCAGAGTCTATGAAAGCACTGGTGGGTTTCTTCTTGTTTGTAATTTTTAAAAATATGTGCGAGTTAAAATATCTGTAAAAATATATATAATGTTATTTAAAAATTAAAAATATGTGTTTAAATATATATATCAAATAGGCATTAAATGTTAATTAATACTGTATTAGTTTATGAACTATTTTTAAAAATATTTTTATGAGAAAATGATAAACTAAGGTCTTGTTTGGTATAGTAATTTAACAACGTATTTTTAGTTTTTAAACAACATCACACATATTTTAGGACGAGAAATGATATATCTACAACATTTTTACAACAAATCCTAAGTAGCAAGTTGTTACTGGTTGTTATTATTGGGGCAAAAAAGTAATCTTAGTGTTAATTTCAAATTTGAATCAATAATAACTAACCACTTATGATTTGTTGTAAAAATATTGTAGATATAGTATCTCTTATGACAGTATAGAGTGTACATTTTGCTTTACAATGTTGTGGCGTGTCAGAGTCTATGAAGCCACTGGTGGGTCATATATCACATTTCCCACTTCTCCTCATCCATTTTAGTCCTGACTCGTTTGTACAATTTCATTTTGAAATTCCATAAATACATAAGTATATTTAACCCTATTTGGTATCATTTTAAGAAGGTAAATGTTAACTAATGCTGTATTTAAATAAATAAGGTAAATGTTAACTAATGTTAACAACGTATTTTCAAATTTTAAATAACATTACACATATTTCAACACATTTTTTCACTCACACGTATTTCCAAAAAATACAAATAATGTTATTAGAACAATGTTATTAAACATCCCCTAATTAATGTTGTTGATGATTTTATATTTTTTCATAAAAGTTGTGTTAAAATTTTCTTTATATGATTTATTAACAATTCCCCTAAGGGCGTTCATTAACATTACCCTTAGAGAATTTTTGATTGACCATTTTGATTTTGAGAAAGTTTGAATACTTAGAATCTGTTTAGATACTGCTTATTCTGCTGAAATTGAAAACTTATTACTGAAAGTTGTTGATGATGTTATATTTTTTCATAAAAGTTGTGTTAAAATTTTCTTTATATGATTTATTAACAATTGCCCTAAGGGCGTTCATTAATATTACCCTTAGAGAATTTTTAATTGACCATTTTGATTTTGAGAAAGTTTGAATACTTAGAATCTGTTTAGATACTGCTTATTCTGCTGAAACTGAAAACTTATTACTGAAAGTTGTTGATGATTTTATATTTTTTCATAAAAGTTGTGTTAAAATTTGTATTGTAGATAAAAGTAAAAGTTAGTTGAAATAGTATAGTGAGGCTTATGAATAGTATCAAAAAGTGCAGTGAGACATATGAATAGTAGCAAAAATAAATTGAATAGTAAAATAATTTATAATTTTCATTGATTCCCAAACGTACACATAAAAATGTAAAAAGTTATCAAAAAAGTTAGTTACTTTTTTTTTCTTATTAAAAAATGTCTCTTTAATCTTAAATAATACTATAAAACTTAATTGAACCTTGTTTTGATTCAGATTATTTTAAAAATGGTTATGTTAGTCGGTGCCCTTAGGAATTTTTTAATTGACTAATTTAAGAAAATTTTAATATCACTTTCATAGGAAATATAAAAAATTGTTTAAAAAGTTAGTTACTTTTTTTCTTTTCACATAAAAGTTTTCTAAAAATAGTTCATAAACTAATATTCTTAAGATATCAGTTAACTTACATTCATCTCATAATCAAGCTTATATCATATTATACATTAATTGACTATAATTTGGTTTTTATATAAATATATATAATTTTAAATTAAGTGACAAATTATTTCTTTGCCTACTTTTATTAATCAATGGCTAGACTACAGAAAGGGAGGTAATATGCTATTATATTAACCCCTTTTAATCTAATCTACGTTGTTATAATAATAATAACCAACTAGTGTTCACAATAATCCAGTTGAGTTATTGACACATTTTTCCAATAATTTAGCAATAAGCAATCAACCAATAAGTAATTTCTGTTGTCTTTGAGTCATTTTACGGTACATTTAATGGACTATTTTTTTTAAAAAAAATTAATACAACTTTCATAGCAAATATAAAAAGTTAATAGAAAATTAGTTGTTTTTTTTTTCTTTTTCAATAAAAAATTAAAAAAAATATTTTCTAAACTTACATTGTTAAAATTTCATTATATATGATAATGTTTAAGATTAATTAGGTATAATGTTTGCAAAAAGTGTGTACTATGAAAATTTTCTTCCCATTTTAGGTTGGGACAATATATATTGAATCATTGATTCCATTTACCAAAAAATATGGGATAAGAACAGAAATATCACAATCAATTGGTTATATAGTCTGTAGTTTCAACAAAAAAAATGGCTGGTGATTAAAATTATCAGGTATTGAATTTGTCAATAATCTGGCCAAAAAATGATAGCATGTACCTTGTCCTATTGTCCTTTGATTGTAACTAACAAACTAACATTAAAGTATTGTGAAAAGCAAACAAAAACAATTGGGAAAATGAACAGGACCACAATGTCCAAACACAACATATAAAACTTTAATATATGGAATTGATGGGACTGAGGGAAAACGAAAATCATAGTCAAATAGGTTACTACTACCTCCTTAGTTTATTTGTCATCTATTCTATTTTAAGATGTCCTAAAATATTGTCTTGCTTCTAAAAATAAAAATTATTAGTTTACTAATGGTCTTATTATACCTCTACTTTATTTTCAAAACTATTTGAAAAGAAAACTAACTAATATTTTAAAAAATCAATTTAATTGGAGCACATTTTTAGTTGCCTCATTAAGAATAACTCTTTTTTTTTAAAATGATAAATTTATTTAATGGTAGTTTTGTAAACTTATACATTTTTATAAGGTAAACAAGACAATGAATGATATATACTTAAAATATTTGACTTTTCAAACAGAACAAATAAATTTGAACGAAGAAGTATATAATTTTTCATGAGTCTAGTTAATATATTCCTTTAAACATACATTAATAAATCTATTTTTAAAAAAAATTTATCAAATATTGAAAAAATTGTTAAAACTTTTTTGATTATTAATAAACTTTTTTCCAAATTGGTTTACTTCTCTTTGTAGCCTTGTAGTCCTCTCTGTCTGTCTTTGTCCTCAGTTCTCGCCAAAAGAATAGATTCCATGAAAGCCTTTTTAGGAGTGGAATTTCTAGGGTTGCACAATCTTCCAGGTTGTAATCCAACAAATGCATGGGAAATCCCGTTATTAACATTTACCAATAAAGAAGTTTTGTTGCCATGTCGTGTGGCATTGTACCAGTTTGGAAACCGTTTTTATTTTTAAACAATATTATTTTATTTATTTATTTTTTATTTATATGTATTTTTTAAAAATACAAACAACGTTTTTAGAACAACGTTATCAAATAGACTCTTATATTCCAAGTATTTTTATTCAAAACAAAAATTATTGCAGCATTTGTTTTTTTTTATGAATAGGAAAAGTTAATGGATGGATGTTTAAAATTTAATTTAAAAAAATTTTTATTACAAAAAAAAAAAATGTGAGTTGAGTGTTTTAAGGGTAATTATTAATAAATAATTTTAGGAATGTTTTGATAATACTTTCATGAAAAATATAAAAAATCGTCAAAATAATTAATTGTTTATTTTATTTTCCTATAAAAAATTTCTTAAAATAGTTTCCAAATTAATGCTTTTAGGACATTTGTTAACATTTCTCATAATTTTTTTTATAACTTTTTATATTTTCTATAAAATTTGTATGAAACATTTTTTAAATAGTCTATTAATAAATGTCTTAAGAACATTCGTTAACTAAACACTGATGAATATATATACATATAGAAATTTTTACTTCCAAGACAAACTTCCTTCCTCTATTAATCCAATGTGTTGTGATTGATAAAACTACTTCTAGTTATATGATTAAGTTAATGAATTATATGATTTAAATAATACATACAAATGGTTTTGATTTTTATGAATAGTCATGTATAGGGTTGAAAGAGATTCACTTAAATAGTTTTGAACAGAAATTTTGTCTTAGATATAGTTGTTTTTGGAGCATGATATATATTTATTTTACGTGAATTATTAATTACACAATTTTTAGCATACACCCATCACAATAGTTTACAATTATGAAAATTTTCATATCACTAAAATATGTTGCTCTTATTTTTATTAATCTCTAGATCCTTCTCAGTAGTGCTACGGTGTTGGGGCTGTGGATTAACTTTTTCTAGCCAAGCCTGTGGTTGGATTTGTTTCTTATTATTTAAATTAATCCAACTTTTTAGGTGCCATAATATATATAAGATTTTTGTTTCTCCAATTCTCCTGCCTCGATCCTTTTGAAGCTTTTTGTTTCTTTCCGATTTCTTTGTCAGGTGACAAGGCATCTCTTTCTTTTAAAATGACTTGGCTGATCCTTCTCACAAAAAAAGAAAAAAGAAAAAAAAAAGACTTGGCTGATTTTTTTTTAACACATTCTTTATAATACATCACATATTTTTAAGCATGACCACATCTACGAAAAAGTATAAAGAGGCATCTTTTAAGATTTTTTCTCACCGAGGTCGTTATCTTCTTTCATAAAGATTTTTTTTTGGCACAATTATTTATTCCATTACTTCGAATTTGTATAATATAATAGTTTGCTTGAATATTTTCCCCAAACAAAAATCAATAAAGAAGCTAATTAGCCCCATAAATTCAATAAGAGGATGCTAGTTTCTTTATTTTCTTTGCCTTTTTTTGTGACCTTGTTTGGCTTGGATGGAACAAACTTGTTCATTGAGGAGTAGAGTTTGATCTATCCATCTTGTTTCTAGAGGGTTGGCACTAATCCCATAGCACCCATTATTAAGAAGGCCCAAAAATCGGTTGGATGATATTTTTTTCAAAGAAAAAACATAAATGAGTTGTGCGCTGCTTCCTGTCTCTAAGAAAGGCTCCAAAATTATTGAGCTAACAGAAATTCAACTTAATTAAAACCATAAACAATTTCACCAAAAAAAAAATAAAAATGTTATGAGTATGCTAAATAATCATTGATGATAAGTTTTATTTTCCCTAACAGATTGATGATAAGTTTTATTTTCCCTAACAGTTTGAAGTTTCGTAAATACAATCCCTCACAAAATAGATTATATTATTAAGTGAAATTGCAATAGAGATAAAGTTTAGCTCCAATCCAAGTTGGAGGAAATTGTGGGTTCCAGTTAGTTCAACTGGTAAAGTCTCTGATAGTTGTATAAGAGATCTAGGGTTCAATTCCCGCCTACACCAAAAATTGATTGGTGTCTTGGTCTGATAATAAAGAGCAATCATCAGGAGCGGACGCGATAGGTTGAAACTCTTTAAAAAAAAAAAAAGTTGGAGGAAATTCCTCCAAAATGGGTAAATGGCACCATAAGAAAAAGATAGGTGTTCTAATTATGTGCATCTCACATAACGCCAATAGAAAGTAAGAAATAGACAAGTGCCTTGATCATGTGCATCTTTCCCTCCCCTTTTTTCTCTACATTGTACATCCTTGAAAAGCTCTCTCTCTTAGACACCACCCCCCCCCCCCCCCCCCCCCCCACCCCCCTCTCACTTATACTTTACAATATTTTACAATGAGCCTATTGGGGGGGTGGTATATATCAAAATACTATCACTAACCTTAGGGTCGTTTTACTTGTAATACCAGTAGGTCATAGCTACAAGAAGGTTAGGTCGGGTCTTGGGTCTTGATACCTCTAACCCTCTTAACAAAGACTCAAAAGAAGAGCAGAGTTTATCATTTCATAGTTGAAATTCAATTTCTAGCAAGTAATTTGTTATTTCAACTTGCCACTATGGATAGACATTACAAGAAAGAAAGAGAAAGAGAGAAACAAAATGTATACTTTAGAGAGCAATATTAGCGTCAAGAAGTGTCACTGCCATCTGCCCTTTCATCTCTCAAACACAATGTATCTTTCAAGGCTGAAAATTGCTTTTGTCAAAGAAAAAATGTGTCTTATGCAAAATGCAATAAGTTAGATTTGAGGAAACTTGGATACTATAACATTTTGTCATGCATTTCTGGAATCAGACACTTAGTCTAGTGGATGCTTTCTTTGTCACTTTAAAGCCTTTCCATGTGTAGGAATTAGCTGAAGTGTTATGGCTCTTTTAGGATGCTCAGAGTCAACATCGAATTGAGAGCATCCCCTTTTTCTTAGGGGTATAAGGAAAGCATCTCTATTCGAAGATATAAAAGGCATGTAAAGTAGCTAAGTGGCTAGCAAATTATCAAAGAAAAGAATATGGAAAAGGAACTAGTGAAGCATAAAGTTGTAAATGATGACAGTGGCCAACTGTGTACAAAATTAGCTTGAGCCCACATGATCAAAAGACTGAACAACTTTTTTCTATGTTTGTTTTCTGGGCATCAATGAGTTGCACACAAATGAATTGTATCAAATTGCGTTAGACATGCTCCACTGTGTGACATGCGAAAATGAATGTTACACAATACTATAATAAAGCATAATCATGATTCAAAAAAGAAGGGGTTTTACAAATACCATCCTTATTATATTTTGATGTGGGTGACAATTTTAGTCATCGTATTTTTGATTGAAATCATTTAGCTTTGTGACAAATCACACCTTATATTAACATTTTTCATTAAAGCCTAACCGATTTACTCAAGTGGTGCAGACGTTAATAATGAAAAGTTGACACTAAGTCAAACTCTAAGGATAATATTTTATAGCCCCTCAAAAAAAAAAAAGGATAATATTTTATAAAAAGCCATTTAGACAAAGTCTTATATATATATAACCTGTAATTGCATTAAAACCCAACCCAAAAAAAAAAAAAAAAATCATAGACAGCTTCAAATGAAAAGTTGCGGGTTGGCTTTAAATTATTGTAATCATTCACCTTAGGCTTAGCTTTCGGAGCCCTTTACTATACCAAATTCCTTTGGCCTCTTTTTGATGAAAATTCGAACTCAAATAAAGTACTAAAGTCCAAGGGAACACACTTTTCCTAATTTCCTATGCTCGATTTGGGTGATATGATATTGAGCTTGATCACTTCTTTTTATTTAAAAAGAAAAGAAATAGTAAGAGTATTTTTTTTTAGTGCAAAATTTTTTAAAAAAAAAAAATAGTTTCTGTACTTGAGAAACAAAGGAACACAATCTTGGCAGCAACATAAGATTGCTTGTCCTATTGGCTCCCACTTAATTATGTGAAGAATATTTAGTTGCATGAATTGTCTAACTCGAACTAGTTTATTAGATACTCAATGAGTATTAGTTGATTTCATACTTCAAATCAATAAAAGTAAATAATCTATATAAAAATTAACTTTCAAATATGATTTGCTTGGAGTTCACCTTATATTTTTTGAGCTATACTTTAGGAGTACCTCTGTCTCAACTAAAGATAAGAAAATGGAGCAAATAAGCTACAAAATTTTCTCAAAGATTTTCAAGCCAACACGATTTTGCTAGTGAATTCACTCCCATAATCTAGAGCATGTTTCAAAATATTTATGACATGCTGAATGTGAAGCCTAAAAGTATCAATTTAGATATATTTTCTACAATTCACAAAGTATACAATGAGATGCTTGACAAACACTATCTTTCACTTTCCTAGGAAAAATCCAATTAGTATATATACATGAAGCCAAAAAAGTATGGTCCTTCCCATAAAAAAAAAAGTATGGTCCTTCATTTTCCTTTATTCTAGCATCTTTAGCTATGCCATGCATTTTTAAGTTTTTGTGGTCTCATTAAATAGCATAACTCTTTCTATTCAACTACACCCAAAATTAGATTATTTTTAGCCAACTCTACTTTACTCCCCTCTACTCCCCCTCCTTCCCCTTCCATCCAAACAGGCCATAAGAAAATGGAGCAAAAAAGCTACAAAATTTTCTCAAAGATTTTCAAGCCAACACGATTTTGCTGGTGAATTCACTCCCATAATCTAGAGCATGTTTCAAAATATTTATGACATGCTAAATGTGAAGCCTAAAAGTATCAATTTAGATATATTTTCTGCAATTTACAAAGTATACAATGAGATGCTTGACAAACACTATCTTTCACTCTCCTAGGAAAAATCCAATTAGTATATATACATGAAGCCAAAAAAGTATGGTCCTTCCCATCAAAAAAATGTATGGTCCTTCATTTTCCTTTATTCTAGCATCTTTAGCTATGCCATGCATTTTGAAGTTTTTATGGTCTCATTAAATAGCATAGCTCATTAGCTCTTTCTATTCAACTACACCCAAATCTAGAGAATATTATCCTCTGGCCAGAACAATTACTGCACTTTCACTTTCATAGCAAAAAATCCAAATCAGGTATATAAATTTAGTAGCCTAAAGAGTTTGGTGCCTTCATATACCTTCTTCATGGCACCCCAACACATCAGATGTGTGCATTTTACCTTCTCTAGGTAGACCTTGTACTTGAAATATATATTGGTCTCATAAAAATTTGCATGACTTATATTTTCAACTAAATCTATTCCTAGACAATCGGCTATTAGTATTATCAATTATCATCTGGGTTGCTAGAAGAACATTCAAATCCATTTAGGTGCTATTTTCAGAAAACTGATTTATGAATTAAGCAGAACCATGATTTCTAGAAGGTGACATTCAAGCATTGGTATCTTAATTAATTTTTCCTTGTGTTTAGAAGAGTAAATGACTGGATATTAAAATAACCACTTGGTAGCAAATTCGTTAAGAACAGGATAAAAGTCATACAGCAACAAATAACTGCGCAACTCAATACATAGAAAAACTTACTTAAAAAGAGAGGTGTGAACCCGCCAAAGGCTCTGCCACCACCAAGCCTAAACCTCACATGGTTTCTAATAACATTGAAAAATACTCTCCTCATTGATAATATTACTACCATAAACTTGATGATTTTCTTTGAATCCAGAGGGGATACACAATTGCAACAAAATACAGAGCTGATTCAGGCTTTTTAATCCTTTACCATTCAAGAATGAACACCCTGGTGAGCAACATTAGGCTAAGAAACCAGAAAAATTGAGGCAAAGAATCTGGGGCACCCTTTTATCTATATCAACTGTAGTTAACCAATCAAAATATTATGCAATTTTAGACTTGCAATTGGGGCATATGTATGCATGAAATGGTTTTTATTTATTTATTTGTTGAACCAGTAAGTTTTTTGTTGCAAACACGAAGGCAAGTTACACATTCGACAGCTTAATGGACCCTGAGTCAAATAGATAGCAGAGCTATTAGCAATCTGCAGCAAACACCAGAACTACAATACTTCAAGTACAGAAAAGACCAAATTATCTAGAACACAATGGCTGGAATAGAAAGACTCCAAAATTTTTATTCATGAAGCAAAATACTTGATATGCATTCAGTAACAATTATCACTATTTCATTTATATAATTCACCATACAAAGCTACCTTAAATCATATCTCTCAATATGGATGTAGACCATGAATTGCAGAACGTCATAATTATTTTATAATCAATCAATGATGCATTATTTCCTCACATGGAGCATGATTTATATTTGCAGATTTTTGTTATTACTTAATAGTTATATAGAATTTTTTTTCTCAAAAGAAAAGAAACTGATGATGCTAAAATCTTCAATTGAGTCGCTCGTCCAATTCGGAGCATTAGACGATCTTATAGGACTTGCAAGATAAAGAAAGGAAAGATCGAAGAGACCACCGAATTGTGCCTGGTGGGGGAGCCTTTGATGCTTAAGTTAGTATTAGCCCATATATTTCGTATATAGATAGTGTTTCGTAGTATTTTGTAATAGTTTTTGACATACCTTAGCAAATGGACAGATTGTCCCTTTTATAGGTGACTTAGGTAGCTATTGGACATAAATGAGGGTGATTATTATCTTAATTGTAACGTTCTTTGTTTTGATGAGAGAGTTAAAAACTTTGATGGTCATTATTGAATGTGTTGGACGGTTACTCATCTATCTTTGATGACCTACTAATGACGCAATGATCGTCCATTAAGATGGACAACCTTAATGGTTTTTATGGGCTCATTAGAAACTATATAGAATTGTTAGCTTACTATGATTTTCATTTTTCATTACTTCGTGTTTGGCTAATTGGTCACACACCTTCTTTTTTTTTTTTTTTTGATTACCAAAAGAGCAATACCAATTTGGTTATCCGTTCTCTATTATTTTATTTATGTTCAAATAACAAGAGCTACCAATTGTGTGTGCACCATGATTTGAGTATGAAAATTAAGGTTTTTTTGAATGCCAAAAGAGCAATACCAATTTGGTCATCCTATTTTAGTTATGTTCAAATACTAAAGAGCTACCAATTATGTGTGTGCCATGATCTTTGATAATTAAGGTGAGAAAATCCAAGTAGCATTACTCAAAAGAGCATCATGCTCATGCCTCCAAGCTTTCCAAAAACTGCAACTCTTGAAGTATATTTCTGCAACAAAAACTACGACTCTTGAAGTATTTTGACCAAAAAAAAAAAAAAAAAAAAAGAAAAGAAAAAAGAAAGAAAGAGAACATCTTTTATTGTATTGGATATAGACTACTCAAGAATTCTCAGTCTCCTTCCTAAGTGTATTAAAAAAACACACATATGAGTAATCCAAAGTGTTATTTTTGGATTGTGGTTGTTCTTTACCTCGTCTTTTCACTCAAAGATGGAAGCATTAATCCATTGCCCTTTCAAATATCTAATCTGGAATTTGATCCAATTTGCCTAACCCTAACACCTACTTTACTTGAACAATGTTAAGTTCCCTCGCTGAAGCTGAAACTAGAATTCTGATATTTTAATGTAAACTTTCAGTTATTAACAAAATACCCCTATTGCATGCATGTGTGTGTTTATGATATACGTAGAATTGTTTGCTTATAGTAATTTACGTTTTTGGTTACTTTGTGTATGGTTAATTAGTCTTTGGTCACACACACACATGATTATATTTCCATAATATATAGTCGTTCTCTCTATTTGATTTTTGTGAAAAGTCATATACCAAGAGTCTATTTGAGATTCGCTTATTTTGCTAAAACTGAAAACTTTTTGCTGAAAGTATTGTAAATAAAAGTAAATGTTAGTTGAAATAGTACAATGAGACTTATGAATAGTACCAAAAAGTACAGTGGGACCCATAATATGTATAGTGGGAAGCCATTTAACTCGAAAATGCCCATAGTATGTGTGTATATATATATATATATATTTCCAAGAGTCATAATTATTAAAATATACAAAAAAAAAAATTGAATTTATAGATTTTATTATATTTGAATCAAACATGTATAACCATTTAGTTGTATATGGAGGAGAAGGATTTTTTGTCCTTATAAATTTAACTTCATAAATAAGAAAACTTATAAGGTTGGAAAGAATTGATGGCTAGGAAATTTAAGGGGAAACTTATGGTGGCAATGATAGATTTACTTATCTTTATTCTCGCTGAAGTGCAAGCTAATGATCTTGGCCCTACTTCTTCCCATCCTTCACTTTCAGACCCACTTCCAATTCCCTTTGACCTTGATAATGTTGAAGGAGTAGTTTTACCTTGCCTTGAAAAAATGGATGCACGTTGTAAAAAGACACAAAAATGATCACGTTGTCACATTTGCACGATGTATTAGTTGGGGTTATCAAAAATGACTTAAGGATAACCCAATGTGGGAAAAGGGTCGACAAGGCTTTGAACTCTGCGCTAATGAGAAACGGGAGACCCAACTTAAATTTGATCAATTTATCGTTGCTTTTGCAGAGTGTCTAGTTTCATGGGTTGAAGAAATGATAAATAAGCACTGAGACGCCATTGAATCAGGGGTGGCGCCAGGTTGTTTCCACGACCACGGGGGTTCAAATTAAACCCCTCACTTGGGAAAAAAAATATTTATATATAATATTTTTAAATTATTTATTTTGATCATCCTAAAATATAAACTTCAACCCCCTAAAACAAAACCAAAAAACAAACCAATTCATGTTCAACACCAATTTTTATTTTGGCATTTTTAAATTAAAAAAAAATTCCAACTACAAGTTAATTTGATTTAAAATCTTTATAAAAAAAATTAAGTCTAACAACAAAAATTAGTAATTTGTTGATCTTAAATCTCAAAAATAACCAAGATTTAATATTTGCAACAATAATTAATATCTTCATTATACTAAGAAACAATATGCCCAATGAATTTATAGTTTATCATTTATTCTCTTGCTAGTACTATGGATACATTTATCTCCTACATAAGGCTTATCTTCTAAGAGAACTTGTGTTGCCTTTAAAAATCTTACCTCGGATCATGGATTACAAGAAAAGATCTCATCTTATCATTCTAATTATTAAAATGAAATAAGAAAATATTATTTACAGCAAGGTCATTGTTAACCTCTTCAACACAAATTAAGACCCCCTTAAAAAATATTCTTGGAATTGCCACTACTGAGTATGACCTTTTTATATGATGACTTGAAGCTATTATCAATTTTACTATGAAAAACTTACAAATTGACGGGATAATGAATGTGATTGGCAATACTTCAACAACTCAATAAATAAATGTTTGAATTACTTTTTTTTGTGATTTGTGACACATCAATTTGTAAGACTTGTGTAGTAAAAATTGTAGCATCTCTAGTATCACTCTATATTGGATTATAGAGGATTCTAGTTTGCTCAATTGGTAAAGTCTCTGACGATTAAATAAGAGATCTGGGGTTTAATTCCCACTTACACCAAAAACCGATCGGTGTTTTGGTCTGATGATAAAGAGCTATCAGCAAAAGCGGATACCATAGGTTAAAACTCTCTCAAAAAAATATTGGATCATGTATATATATATATATATATATATAGTTATTCTATCTATTTTATGGATTGTGATGTTGGATAGTATCAAGCAATTTATCATGTTTCTTTATTCGATGTCAAACAACATATTTTATTTTGTTCAAAAAAGTGTTTTACATCTATAAGTATATGTGCAGTGATACAGGAAGGAATTTCCTCTAACCATATCCTTGTAGAGTCTACATATATAGCATTCAAGGAAAGGGTATGAGCTTACGCCTCTTGGGAACGCATTGCAAACCCATTTCAGTAATTTTTTTTTTTTTGGTAATTTGATAGTTAGAGGGAGAAGATTTGAACATTAGATATTTTTATTGAAATACTAAATGCTAGTAGAACACAAGACTCTTGGCCATCTCATTGGAGTGTTGAATTATGTGTCTAAAACTTTCATAAGATTTGTCAGTGATTTTAGTGTTGAGAACACCAATTGCAAGTCTCCTTCTATATAATCTTCCTTTGCTCCAATTTCTTTCGCATACTTATTGTTTTATAAGCAGTGAATTCCAATGATAATATTCCAAAAGCAATGGTCTAAAGTTGTGTGATTAAAGCAATTCTAAGTCACATAGTTCTAATTTAAATAGTGAAACATATGGGATGTTATTAAAAAATAGTCACACTTAGAGATATATAGATAGTCACACGTGCTTAACATGTGAAAGTCTATTATTAATTACAGTGAAAGTCTATATATATATATATATATATATATCAATCTTAATTTTTAAGTTCCAATAATTTCAATGCTGGCAACCCATGGGAAAAATATTGAGTCTTGTTGAGTCTTTGATGTGTATCTGTGAGTTCAAGATGAAGAACTAAGATCTATTGAAGAAAAGAATGTTTCTAGAATATTGGTACATCCTCCATCGATCAAGAATTGCATATTTAGTATATGTTTGTATAGAAATTATTTTCCTGCGTCTGCCGTTTTGCGTTTTGCATTTTCCTTTTTTTTTTTTTTTTCTTTTTTTTTTTAATGCACACGTTTCAGTTTTTAGGAGACAAAGTGCATTGTTCATGTATTGTTCACGCACTATTTACGGGACCCACAACTACTTTATTAAAAAAAAAAATTTAAAATGGGTCTCACGGTACAATTCACATATTTATAAATTATTTTGCTACAACGTTTTTAGTTTTTAGCAAAATAAATTGTATCCAAACGGACCCTTATTTGTTCATCTAATGCGATTTTTATTAAGTTTGCTATACAAGTAGGTTTTTGTAACCTTAATTAGAGAACCTATATAAAGGCCAATTAAACAAGACTTTTAGAGATGTTGTAGACGCTAAATAACTTGAGTTATTCAAAGAGAAAATCCTAGCCTCCACCCATGGTTTCAAAAGCAAATAGAGAAAAACCAATACAGTTATAGTGTTGTTGTAGCCATAGTATAGATCAAGGTTGAAGTGATAATTGCTTTAAATTACACTATTATCTTAGTTTTTGTAGGAATATCACATCTATTTTATGTTTAATTACACGTAAATATATGAGTTTGAAAGATTTAGCTGAAATATACTCATTACGTGTATTTTTCTCTTGTAGGAGATTAAAACTGATAAGCTAATCATGCAGACATTCAGCCAAGAAAATCCAAGGGTCAAGATCAATTGGAGAATGGTTTTGGAAGCATTAAATAAGTCAAAAACATGTGAGAATAAACAAGGAAAGAAAGAAATTTGTTCAAGCCAAAATTGGAAAAATCCTAATATGGAAACATCTTGTGTCTTCATATTTTTGCCACAACTTTTTTCCAAATGTCCAATTGGCCTGATTTTTGCCCCCACAAAAAGAAGACTCGAAGATCTAAAACTTTTTAGTTTACCACAAATTTAGGAAAATAAAATTTGTTTTGGAGGTCAAACGTGGGCTAGAAGATGACAGTAGACAAAATTTCGGGGGAAAAAAAAAGAGATTTACATCCTAAATTTGAGCGATTTTCTCTCTCACATCCTAATTTAATCACAACAAGTTCTAGGGTTTTCCCTCTTTTATAATGTTTTTCATTAGTTCATAAAGTCATCCTAAGTTTCGTTACAAAAACCAAATTTTCAAGAGGTTATTGAAATCACAAGAGGGAGTTCGTGTGAAAATATTTATACTCGAAGAGTTAATGGGTTTATAGCTGAGTGTGGTCACATCCATAAATAGTCCATGAGGTAGCAGTAGATATAACATTAAGTTTATTGTATAAACTTGGAATTCACCCAGTAGATTTTGTTTCCTTTGGCACGTTGGTGGATAAACCCTCACAGTGGTTTTTCCTTTGGAATAATTTTTTCTATTGGTTTTCTCTATGTCACCATATGTTGTGTTCTTTGTTTGGTTGTTTATTGTTTTTCATATGGTGTCTGCTACCCTTTGGTAATTGATGATGTGTTGAAATCGTCAGTGAGTTGTAGGCTCCAAGTCATGTTAATGAATACCTGTAGAGTAAAAACACAAGGACCAAATAGAAGGCACTGGTGTGGTACCGTTCAAGAACCTTCCAAAGGTCAAGTTAGCGAAATGAGAAATCTCTAAGACCTCGATAATGAGAGAGGTAGGGATTTTCTATGTACCTGGGAAAAGAGGAGGTCTGGTGCTTATATAGTGGTGAATGGTGAATTGAGATCCCTTCAAGGTTGTGATCTTTCCTTGCTGGGAGGGTTTGGCGCTTAGGGTTTCCAAGATTTTAGGGTGCCTTTCCATATGAGAGAGATATAGGTGGGTAATGGGTATTATCGTGTGTGTCATTCAAGATGTTTCCATGTATAGGTATCTGTGGGGACCAAGCCAAGCCACGCTGGACTCGTTGGCCTCTTCACCTCGCCAGGCCTTTGCTTCGTCTGGAGGTTCCCCGTTGACTTATAGAGGCGCCCGTCGGGTATCATGGTAGAGTCATCGCTTGTGCTATTGTTACTTTGGGTATTCTGTTTATTTCCCTGGAGTGGACGGGTTCATAGGCATTGTCGGCTTCCAAGCGTGACACGTCCAGTGGTATTAAATCTTTGTCAAAAATACCCCTATCAATAATTAACTTGAAAATAAATCTAAACTCATAACTAGTTAATTTGTTGAAGTTGATTAATGCCACTATAAAATAAACTTGGATACTTAATAACATTTTGTCATCCATAAATGCTTTTGTCAAAGACAATATGTGTATTGTGCAAAATGCAATAAGTTAGATTTGAGGAAACTTTAGGTTTTTTCGAGTGCCAAAAGAGCAATACCAATTTGGTTATTCTTTCTCCTATTTTAGTTATGTTCAAATACTAAAGAGCTACCAATTATGTGTGTGCTATGATCTATGATAATCAAGGTGAGAAAATTCAAGTAGCGTTACTCAAAAGAGCATCATGCCTCCAAGCTTTCCAAAACAGGAGTTAGGAGGTTTTTTTTTTTTTTTTTTTTGAGAATCTAGAGTTAGGAGGTTAATTGTGTTACAATAGAAAGGGGCCAAAGCATGGATGGCAGCTTTACACATAGTATGGGCTACGGGCTAACCCCATTTTGCATCTCTTTGCCCAACAAAAACTACAACTCTTGAAGTATTTTGACCCCCACCCCCACCCAAAAAAAATCTTAAATTATATTGGATATTAACTACTCAAAATTCTTGGTCTCCTTCCTAAGTGCATCAAAAAACACACATTTGAGTCTTGAAAAGTTTGGATGATCAAGTGTTATTTTTGGGTTGTGGCTGTTCTTTACCTCATCTTTTCACTCAAAGATGGAAGCATTAACCCATTGCCCTCTTGAGTCTTGAATAGCTAATCTGGACTTTGATCCAATTTGGAAAACACCTACACTTTACTTGAATAATGCAAGTTAAGTTCTCTGACTGAAGTTGATGCTAGAATCCTGATATTTTTAATGTAAACTTTTAGTTATTTAATAAAACACCTCTATTTTTTTAGAGAGTTTCAACCTATAGCGTCCGCTCCTGATGATTGCTCTTTAATAAAACACCTCTATTGATTGCATGCACATGTGAGAATATATATTATAAGTAGAATTGTTAGCTTATAATAATTTTCATTTTTGGTTACTTTGTGTATGGTTAATTGGTCTTTGGTCAAACCCATGATTATATCTCCATAATATATAGTCAATCGTTCTCTATTGTGTAAGCCTAGAAACTAATTTGTAGAACAAAGTTTTGTCCCACACCAGTTAAGCACAAAGCAGATGGGTTATTGATAAGGTCTCAAGCAAGTTAAACGAATGTTGAGCTCGATTACGTGGGCCTGTCACCTAATGTGGGGGCATTAAGTTGGTTGTATTTGAAGGGATTTGGGCTTTAGAACCATTGTGAGTTGTTGTGGGCTCGTAGAATTAAAGAGTGGGTGAACGATTATTAGTTTAGTTCGGTCTGGTCAAAGATTTGGTTTCGTCCTTGGCTCTGCGCTTGGTTGAACGGTCGTTCGCTTCCCTAGTCCGTAGTGGAAGCCAGGGAACATAGCTGGCTTATCAAAGCAGCTGCTGCATCTTCGTTAGGTTCCTACTCTCTACGAGTCACCGAGCCACCCCTATTGGTCCTCGCTTCTCATCCTCACTAACAGCTTGTGCTTCTTTTTTTCTTTTTTGTTTTGTTTTGTTTTTTTTTTTTTTTTTTTTTTTGAGATCCTTCTTTTTTGTTTTTTGGTTCAAATAACAAAGATCAATTATGCTTGTGCAATGTTGAAATTAAACAAAATTTTGTTGTTGTTATTTTCTTTCCCCTAGTTCTAATACCAAGAGCAATACCAATTTGGTTGGAATATATAGAAACTTAAAAAAAAAAAAAAAAAAAATTTGCAATGGCTAAATTGATCGACCTGAGATGTAGGTCCATGAGTATCAGTTGTGTTTATCACTTACAGTCAACCATCTTAACAATTGTATAAGTTATTGTGAAAAATAGTTTGTTTATATAGCATTATTGAAATTTAAATGAAAGAGAAAAATATTGTAGAGAAAATTATTTTAAAAGCGGAAGCATGTAAAAGAGAGAATATAAGGGAATTTGGAGGTTGAGCTTAATTACCGATATACACGGGACAAAACTCTAGCAGTTACATCTTTATTGAATGTCTTCTAAAACCATTGCCAAATTCCAAGAGATCTTGCTCTTGTTAGAGCCTTCCCCAAAGCTTGTCTAACACCATATTTGAGAGCCTACAGCCTTTTGAGTCCAATAGAGATTAGAATTATTAGCACTTTGCGTAAAAAGACTAAATTATCTCAAACACAATGGTTGGAATAGAAAGACTTCAAAGATTTTATTCATGAAGCAAAATACTTGATATGCATTTAGTTACAGTTATCACTGTTTCAATTATATAATTTAAATAGAAGCTACCTAAAATCATATCTTTCAATCTAAATATTTACCATGAATTATAGTATAGTCTCCTCAAATTGCAAACACAATTGAAGTTACACATTTTAGATCCCTTGAATCCAACAGATAGCAGAGCTATTAACCTATTAGCAATCTGAAGCAAACACCAAAAACAGCAAAACTGCAGTACACCAAGTACAGAAAAGACTAAATTATCTAAAACACAATAATTGGAATAGAAAGACTTCAAAATTTTTCAATCATGAATCAAAATATTATCATTATTTCATTTATATAATTCAGCACACATAAAACTACATGAAATCACATCTTTCAATCTGAATGTTGACCATTAGTTTGTATGAGAGCTTTAGGTATTTGGTTTTTTTTTTTTTTTTTGGTTATAACTTATTCATATAATTGCTCTTCTGGTAAATTGAAAAAGCTAGTAGTGGGAATGGGGATATACTAGCATACAGTACAGACCAATAGAGCTCTCACAAAGCTTTGGTATTTGTAACAAGATCACTTGCTATTTTGGGCCGCTTGATGCATTTGAAGTACTAAGGCAAAAACTGAAATTGAGACATTTTATTTATTTAAATATGACTTTAAAAAAATGAAATATTACTTAAGCTCTATTATCCTGTTTTAGATACAAAATTATTACTAATTAACATGAATCAAGTAGAAATTTTTTTTTACAAAGTCTATATACACAAAAAATATTTAAAAACTTTTCACACTTGTTAATGTGGTAGATTGATGGTGGTAAGTAAAAAAGTGATGTTAGTCATGGACCTATGTGAGAACTAATAAAATTTGCCAACTCAACTATTGTGAAAAATTTTGTGGATTTTTTTGTGTATTGCTCTTGTTTTTTCTTTTTCTTTTTTTTTTTTTTTTTTTGGAGAAATGCTACATTTACAATATTTTTCACAAAAAAACTTAGGAGTTAAATTGTTACTGGTTCTAATTTGAACTCACCATTGAAATTATTTTTTTGTCATCAATAATAGCTTATAACAACTTGCGACTTAAAATTTGTTGTAAAAATGTTGTGAACGTAGTATTTCTCTCTCTTTTATTTCTTATTTTTCAATTGATAAAAAAATATTATTTTATTTATTGGCTAATATTTGGTCTTAATTAAATTATAATTTGGGGCATTTTTTCTACTTACGCAACCACATTAATTACTTATACTGTAGACTCAGCACTATTGCTGCTAAGCCAACAAGATAGACAACTCCCATTACCGCCGTATAGTGTGTAGTACATTAGTACACATTTGCATAAAAGTGTACAATTTTGTACACATTTTTTTAGTCTATAATGTAAATCTTATATTGATAGTACAATATAAACTAATAATATTCCATATATTTAGAAAGAGATTTTCAAACTCTGAATTTCCTATTTCGTGTGTGTGTATGACAATGAGCCCGTTTGGTCATGGATTTCAAAATTGTTGTTTAAAAATATGTGAAAATTGTGGTTTAAAAAGTGTTGTTGAAATACGTGTTTTTAGTGTTTATAAAAAAAAATGTGTTTGGTATCATGGTTTAAATAACATGTTTCAGTGTTCAAAAAACATAAATATGTGCTTGGTATGTGTGTGTTCGATTTTAAAAAAAGTTGACACCTGTACGAAATAAACATTTTTTAAATTAGGAGAGAGAATACATCTTATATTCCCCTTGGTCTCTGTGTTTGTTTGTTATTTGACAAGAAGAGATGAGACAATTGATAGATATGTCTGACCAGGTGGGCCCATATAGTATTCAAAATAATTACCCAATTGCCATTGAGAAAAGTTGTTTGTTGTTTTAAAACAGGCTGGAGGTGATTTCAAAACCATAATTTTGAAAACTGGATTTTGAACAATGTTTTTCAAACAACCTTGAACACAAATGGATGACCAAACGCGTTTTTTTTTTTTTGGTCACCAGTGTTCAGTGTTTAAATATGGAACGGTCTCTGTGTTTGTTTGTTATTTGACAAGAAGAGATGAGACAATTCATAGATATGTCTGACCAGGTGGGCCCATACAGTATTCAAAATAATTACCCAATTGCCATTGAGAAAAGTTGTTTGTTGTTTTAAAATAGGCTGGAGGTGATTTCAAAACCATAATTTTGAACAATGTTTTTCAAATAACCCTGAACACAAATGGATGACCAAACGCGTTTTTTTTTTGGTCACCAGTGTTCAGTGTTTAAAAATGGAACACTAGTGTTTAAAATGGATGACCAAACGGGCTATACATTTGCAGGTTTTTTGTCTTACTTTCATGCAGAATGGAGAATGGTTAGCTTACTAAACACTTTTTTTTTTCTTACTTTGTGTATGGTTAATTTGGGAGCACCCATGATTGTATCTTAATGATATATAGTTGTGCTCTATTTTGAATGACAAAAGTGAAGACTTAGTTTTATATTTGGTGATTTTTCTTCACTCTTTAATGATGATCACGGTTTCCATTGTCAAGAAGGTTGAGTTTTAATAAGCCTTGAAAAATGTTTGTAGTCTAACTTTGCCCAACAAAATCTAGTCCCACACTGCTTGCATAACAACGATAAGAGTTATTTATTATATGCTCTCACGCAAGAGAAACCAGCGCTGGGCTCCGTGACGTGGGCTTGTGACCCAAGTGGGGGCATTAAGTTGGTCTTGGAAAGGGATATTTGGGTTTAGAGCCTCGACCCGGTTTCAAGCTTGGTTTGTTGACAGAGTCGTCCAATTATGGACTTGACGCGCACCAGAGGTGACGCAGAGTTGTGCGCTTAAAAAAGATCTGGGCGCAGAGAGATCACTCTTTGTGACCTGTCTACAACGTTCAGCGTTGAGTTGTAGGCGAGCTTGTTGGCTTATCAGAGCAACGAGAAGATCTTTAGCACAAGAGTGTGTCACAAGCCCTGCTGGTCCGCACTGTAGGCTCGCTTCCCATCCCCCACCACCAGCTTTTTGCATTTCCTTCTTCCCTTCTTTTCCCTTCAATCCATTTTGGTGCTAGTTTCAGATAGCATTGGTATCTTAATTACGGTGCCTAAATTCTCACTACCATAAACTTGTGAAGTTCTTTGAATCCAGAGGGGATAACACAGTTTGCAACAAAATGCAAACTGCTAAGAGCATTAGCATTAGGAGATGTAAAACACTAAAACCTCCCCAATTGTTATTTTACAAATTCAACACATCAAAACCTTCTTTAACCGAGTGTGTACACTTACAATTTTTTACAACTATGCTATAATAAACTTGCTTTAATAGCTTTTATTCACTCGTTTTTTTCTCTCTTTTAGTGACTCTTGACTTCTCCATTTCTTTTCAATCACTTTCTCTCTTATTCACTCCCTCTTTCTCGCCCCTCTCACAACAAACACTGGGTAGTATTGTGGCGTATGTTGCAGATAGAATCTTCAATCTAGTCCCACACAGACAACATAAGAACCAGAATAGTTATTGATATACTCTCACGCAAACAAAACTTGCGCCGAGCTCTGTGACATGGGCTTATAACCCAATGTGGGGGCATTAAGTTGGTCTTGGAGGGAATTGGGCTTTGGAGAACTGGAGTCTCGTTGGACTTGCTTCACCTTTGTGGTGTGTAAGTTAGGTGTGTAAAGACCCTGGGATGTAGACCAGAGATAAAATTTGGTATCTGCAAACGGTCTCCCTCTTCCTGAGTGGGAGGCGTCAATATTCACTGGCTTATCAGAGCAGTGAGGATCTTTATTAACCACTCCAAGTCACGAGCTCCGTTGGTCCTCAGCTTCACATCCCCACTACCATCTTTTGAGCAATACCAATTTGGTTATCCTTTCTCTATTTTATTTTATTTTATTTTTGCCCACATTTGAGTCTTGAAAATTTTGGATGATCAAGTATTATTTTTGTGTTGCCCTCTCGAATAGATAACCTAAAGTTTGATCCAATTTGGCTTACACCTACACTAGATTTGACAGTAGCGGAGTTAGGAATTTTAAGTCGGGGGCTAAACTAGTGTCAAGATAAATTCAAATCATAAATAGACAACTATCTTTAAAAAATCCACATAATATATGTGTGTATGAAAATATAAATTTTAATTTTCTTATTCTAAAGTAAGTTATATACATATACACAAAATTATCAACTTTAATATGTATATATACACACCTAGACTCAAGATCTTCATTATAAGAGAAATTTGTAATCTTCTTAAACTCTAATAAGTATACAAACATTGTATAATTGGATATACAACACAAATATATAGAACCAAAAAAAAAAAGAAAGAATATAGTATCTTCTATCAAAGTCATGCTCAACAATAATACTTAACGTAATAAACTTCATCAATTATTAATTTTATAGCAAAATTATTCATAATTTCCTTTTTAATATAAAAATTGTTTGCAAAACTTCATCCATGTTTGACAAATCAAAATCATAATGTTATAATTGAAGTCTCATGTGAGCTTTTTATTTTTCTTGATAAAATCTTAAGAATAGAAAATTTCAACCAAATTGCATATATTATCAATGTTGAATGATTTGAACACATTAATTGGACTTGAAATTGAGCTAAAAATTAGGGGTTCCACTATTTACTCACAAAACTTACTACATAATTATTTCATTCTATTGCAATTGTATATAAACTCTAAACTTTCTTTTTTTTGGAAAGATTACTAAATTAGTTGATCAATGCTTTTTTTTTGGAGGTGTTGGGGGGGGGGGGGGGGAACTTTTTTTTTTTTTTTTTTTTTTTTTTTTTCCATATAACCTTTAAATATTTATAAAATATACCTATATTGTGTAGACACCGCATTTTGTACCTCTTACGACTTGGGCCTTTGTTCCTCAATGATGCTGAATTTTAAGACCTAAGGTTGGTTTAGGGCTCAATCAGAAGTTAAATTGACTTGAGAAGTTTTAAAATGAAAAATATGACTTTTAATGAGCAAATAAATCTATTTTTGAAAAATAAGGTCAAAGAAAACCCTCGCAATGCACACGCAAGAACCAACTTGTGCACACAGCTTTTTGCATGCATACGCAGGCTCGATCTTGCGCATGTATAGCGATTTCTAGAAACTATACAAGGTAGGTTTTCTACATTAATGTTGAGGTTTGGAATGAATCTCACATCGTCTGGGATTCGTTCTAAACCCCCTTTTTCACACTTTAAGTAGCCGTACTTGGTATATTTTCAAAAGACACAGAAGTCCCACGGGAAAACACTAAGATTCACTAGAAATAGTGAATCAAAGAAGGAGTTTTTCACAAAACATCATCAAGTCAATTTTCTTTTGATTAGAGCCTTTTCTAGCCTTGATCTTTGAGTTTAATATTACTAATCAGTTTCTTATTGGTTTGTGAATAAATTTTATTGAAGGGAATAGTCAAAAATCAAGCTTGAAGAGCTTTTCTTTGAGATATTTGTCTAAAATTTTCTCTTCCCTTTTCTTTTCTTTTTATGCTTTAAATCTTTTTGTTTGTTTGTTATAATATGTTTTAATATGTCTATCTAGATTAGGTTTATGTAGTTGTATGTTTTAAATGCATGTTAGGTTGTTAGAATTCCCATTTTGAGGTTTTGCCTTTTTTTTTTTTTTTTTTAGGGTTTTTGGGTAGAAATCTGCGCATGCATAATCTTGCCTGCGCATGCAGACTTAATTGTATGTACGCAGGCTTGTTCATGCCTGCACATGAACTTGCCCATAAACCCTAATTTTATTTTATTTGCTTTGCTTCTGTCTTCACATGTTTGTTTTGTTTAGCTTCTTTCCCCATGCTTTTATGCTTTTAATGTCTATGTTTCACATTTTTGTTTGCCTGTTTGCCATCACATGTAGAATTAGGGTTTATTTTGTGTTTTCCTTATTTCAATGCCATGATCATGCATTCACATGCTCATGCATAATGCCATAGGTGTTGAGTTGCTGCAAGGTAAGTAAGAGGTCAGTCATGCATTTGTAATGTTCATGCATTTGTGATATGCTTTGATGATAGAGGTGAATATGCTTGTTTGGATGAGTTATGCTTAATCACATGTTTGCTTGAATCTTCTCTTACAAAACTTAAGCTAGATACGTGCGCAAGGGAGAGGTGAAGGTCTATACAACTTACAAAACTTAGCCAACTAAGGGCTTGAAACTCCTTAAAAAGAGCGAGTGTTGCACCTCAATTCAAATAGTGTTGTTTATTTTTTTTCTCTCTTCAAATTAATAATATTCAGAAGTTTTATTCAGCATCTCTTTGTGTTATTTCTATTATTATTGTGTTTGCACCAACAAAATATATAGACAATTTTTTTTAAATTTAGCCAATCAAGGACTTGAATCTCCTTAAAGAGAGCGAGTGTTGCGCCTCAATTCAAATAGTGTTGTGTATTTTTTTTTCCTCTTCAAATTAATAATATTCAAAAGTATTATTCAGTTTCTCTTTGTGTTATTTCCATTATTATTGTATTTGCACCAACAAAATATATAGACAATTTTTTTTAAACAAATTTTGCACTTGCTGAATTGATCGACTGTGAGTAGTAGTAGGTCTATAAGTGTTAGTTGTTGTGAAAAATATCTTGCCTACAGCATTACCAAAATTAAAATGAAAGAGAAAAATATATAGAAGCAGAAACATTGAAGAGAGAATATATAAGAGAATTTGGAGGATAAGCCTAACAGCCTACATCGCCAAATTCTAATGGATCCTGCTTTTGTTGGATCCTTCCCCAAAGCTTGTCTAACACCATATTTGACTAGCCTCTAAGTTCAATAGAGATCAGAATTATTAGCACTCTACAGTCTCCTTCAATTTTTTATGATTATCATGTTTCTTGTGCATTAGGATATATTTGGTGTTCAGAGGCAGACTTGGAAAATGGAAATAGTAACTTCAAGTTACAATTTCAAACTGCTTTTCTTTTCTTTTTCTTTTTTTTTTGCTTGTGGTCAAATTCTCACTTTAGCCAATGTCAACACATTTTCATTTCTTTACTACGCCTCACCACTGTTACTACTTACTATTCACGTGTTTTTTTTTTTTGGGTGGGGGGGGGGATAATGCTAAATATGGGAAAAACAAATTTTGAAAACTTTTTTCACATATGTTGAGTTTGTAAGTTTTCACAAGTTCTTATCTAATCTCACCACTAACATTATTTTTTTAGTTACTCCTAATAATCTATCACATTAGCAGGTGTCAAATTTTTTGTCAATACTTTTGAAGTCTACAAATTGTTTAAAGCAACCAAGCCACCGAGACTATACATCTTTATAGGTATATTATTTTATTCTTAACAATTTTAGATTGATTTATTTCTCAATTTTTTTTGAAGGAATCAAATTAGATATCAAAACTTTTTGTATTTAGATTAATATCATACTATGATTGATAGTAGCTATGAAATAATTATTTTATTTCTTTATTTTGATTATATGAAAATATATTTGTAGTTAATTGAGATTATCGAGAACCCTAAACATAAATCAAGAGTATTGAAATTAAGAAATCATCCTGTTCTTTCAAAACAAAATAAAAAGAAAGTCTACGTTTGTTGAGTAAATCAAAGTAGGTAAAATAAAATAAAATATTGTTTGCTTTTATATTAGATTTTGTGTGACAATTATAGACTTTACAGTTGCTTACAACTATTTATTTATTTTATCATCGATATCGATTAATATATTTTAGGTTTTTTAATAATAATAAAAAGTTTTTAATATTGACCCCTGACTTAAATTTTGGCTTTGCCATTGTTGGTTACCAATACCATTATCACTATTGCCTTTTTCTTTTTTCTGTTCTTTTATTTTATTTTTTTGTCTGTTCGAATTAGCAAAAGAGCAATACCAATTTGGTTCTCCTCTTTCATCATTTGCCTTTGTTGTTTTCTTTTTCTTTTATCCTGTTCGAATTACCAAAGGAGCAATAGTTTAGTTCTCCTTCATCATTTGCCTTGTCAAAGATGGAAATTTCATCAATCTCTTTGTCAAAGATGAGTATTGATTGCCAACTTCCTGGTCTTAACTACAGTGTTTTTAGATGAGTTTAATTTTATGACCTTATTTTGTTATAAAATTAAGTCTTGCAAAGGTATAATTTTACTTTAAAAAGTTATGAATAAATTGAAAATAAAAAGAGGTTGACATTTTAAGTTAAAATAAACATACCCTAAGGGATAGAACCAAGGGTGAAACCAGGATTTTTGGTTTGGGGGGCTGAGATTAGGCCATCACATCAATTTGCAATTTAAAATATCAAAGTATGTATGTGTGTGCATTAGTTTATAAAAAAGTTAAAACTTTTACTCCAAACTAAAAGTCATAAATCATATATATGTTGTATACAAAATTACTTGTTTACAAAAATTATCTTGTATGAGAGTTTTACATGTTTCTAACTTCTATTGATTGTACAAAAGTTCGCTAATTTTTTATAGGCATGTATACCAAACATTCAAAAATGAATTAGCATCTTCATTGAAAGTATCAATAGTAAAAAGTTATGGTAAAAGTAAGTCAATAGATTAAAAGTGACTAAATGGTATGACTTCAAGTTTGCAAAACAAGCTTGAAAAGATCACTTAATGAGAGGAGGTGCAGGGGCTATACCTATTTTTAGCAATGGAGCTAAAAAGCTAAAAAGCTATTTTAGCTCCACCAAAACATACCAAAAAAAAAAAAAAAAAACACACCATATAGCAGTGGAGCTATATCTATTTTTTTTTAGCTTCATCGCTACAGTGCACATCTATCTATAGATGTGCACTGTAGCTTAGAGCTAAAAAAAAAAAAAAAAAAAATATTCCCTGCCTAGTTGTGTGTGTGGTTGTGATGGTTGTGTGTAGTGGATATATTATTTTATTGTAATAGATATCTTATTTTATTGTGTTGAAAGCTAACATAGATCCACTGCTGCAACATGTGTGTAAATAAAATAGATAAAGTAACTTTTTGTGGTGCCAAATAGTTAAATTTTTAGCTCCACTGCTGTGGATGCTCTTAATGAGAGGAGGTGCAGGGGCCAAAAGAAAAAATTTCTTTTTTTTTTTTTGGGGGGGGGGGGGGGGGGGATGGCTCCCCACCATCTAATGTAGTACCGCCCCTGGATAGAACTTAACTTTCATTAACAAGAAAAAAAAAAATCAAATGATTGTTAGATTGGAGAAAACTCTTATATGTACCATAATAGAAAAAATCATTTAAGTAGCATTTGTAAGCCTGTGTTTGGATTCTCAACAAAATATGTGTTTCACATTAATCTGATTTGCTTTCTTGCTCATCCATATAATCCAACAAACACACATTTTGCATGTAAGGGCATAAGAAAAACAAAGAGACCATCTTGGAAACTTGGTAGAGAGCATTTTCGTCACCCCCATCTTGTTGAGAGAGAGAACCATGGCCTTAGAGCAAATCCTTACATTCCCTCTTCTCCATACCTCTCACGGTTGACATATCATTGAGAGGATATTATTTTCTTCTCTTCTTTCACCAAACCTTATGTTTTACGAGCTTATTAATCATTTGGAGGCAAATGACAAATCCAAGACTAGGTGGCTTACCGTTGGCTGCATCAACACGTGGACTCTGATACTAGATAAACAAAGGACTCAGCTAAATTAGTTGCTAGCCTTGGAGAGCCCTGAGTGGGTCGTTTAGCTTATCTGGGCACTAATTTGTTGTGTTCCTTTGTTGCAGACAGCAAAAGATTCAACTTGGACCTCAAAGTGGTGCACGTGAAGGACTTGAACTTTGTCCTTAGGTTCGAGATATTCGTCAATTCTGACGGGAAGCTCCGGGCGTCACACCTAATACTTAGCTGCACCCCTATCTACAAAACTTGGCAACCTTTTAGTCAAGCCTTGTTGGTGCACAGCCCATTGCTATCCTACATAGATGTGTGGCAAGCCAACCTTCTACCTCCCTAACTCACGGTCGATGAAGCCCGGGACTTGGGCCCCCAGTATACAACTGCCGAAGACCGTGCACCAATAAGGGACGCTTCGGCCGAACTAGTATCTTAGAGCTGCAGAGTCTATATTCTCGTTGAAGAACCAGACGCTCTCGTACAAGTAGCTGAGGAGGAGGCAGCTGAACCAACTAGCCCGGAAACAGCAACAACAGAGTCCAATCCTGAAGATATGGTGACCTGGCATTCTTTCATGGTTGACCGTTTCCTGCCCAGCGCTGGCTCGGCCAGCCAAACTCAACAACCTCCAGCCAGGGACAGGACTCCACCTCCACCCTCTGGCCGTGCAAAGAAGAAACAAAGGGTGGGCGATCCCCCCTCTTAGACTCCTACCGATGCTCCCTCCAATACCCCTCCTCGGCCAACTGATGGGATCGTTATTCGGGAGCCTACTAGAACTCCCCAACCAACAATTCCAGCCAAAACCAACATTGCTTCCTCATTCCAAACCGCGGCGGCCTGGCAGCTATCCTTCATGCTTGGTGGAGAGCCCTTGCTGGTGACCGCGAGCTTAAGGACCTGGTCACAGGGCCAAGGGGGGCGAGTTGCCCACAGTTTGGTACAGGGCCTTCTTCTTCCTGAGGACATTAATGTCCTCTCAGACTCGACCAAGGACTCGCTAGCACGGCGGCTTCAATGGCACACAATAGCGGTAATCTTCCCTCCTAGTTTTTCACTTGTTGTGTGGTGTATGTATTCCATTGTTATACTTGTTCATCTCATGATACCTTCTTATCTTATAACTATTGTGTTGTCAGGCCGTGCAGCTGACTTACGTCCTTAACGAGAGGATGAAGGAGTTGGTCGAGGACGCGGAGAAGGAGAAAGCTTTGAAAGACGTGGCAGTGGACACCGCGAAGGAGAAGGCAAAGGCTGCTGAGGAGGCCGAGAAGAAGGTTAAGGCTACCGAGAAGGCTCAAATGGTGGTCGAGAAAAAGCTGGTTGCGGTAAAGGAGAAGTTGGGGGGTGTTGAGCTCAAACTAGCACAAGTAGAAAGCCTAACCTTGACCCAAGCTGATGAAATCGTCGACCTCAAGGCAACTCTTGAAGCTGCCAAGGAAAGAGGTTATGACTAGGGCTTTGTAAATGCTGAGAACTCGATGGAGCCTGTGGTTCATCAAGCCTGGAACCATGGGTTTGGCAAGGGATGGTTAGCGGCCCTGCAAACCACGAGAGTAGCAGAGGATTCCCCTCTAAGGAATCCCAAGCAAATCCCTTACCCGGCCCCTGTTCCTCTTGTCCAAAGCCAGGCTAATGCTACTGATGAAGAAGAGACCCTCAACATGAGGGAGCTAGTCCATTATATTGACACTCACGTGGAAATGGTGGATCTCAAAGTTACCAGTAACCTTCATGTTGAGGAAGGACAAGGACAAACACTCGCGACCGACCAACTGACCAGGAGTGCGACCACCTGCCGAACTGATGAAGCCACTGAAGCTCTGCCTGTCGAATCATCCGTTTAACCTTTACGCTTTTGCGTTACGTTTATCTTCTGTTTATTTAATTTTCCGCTTTAGAAATTTGGTTTGCCTATTGCCGCCAGGTTGTGGTGGCCGAACAATAGCTTTAACTTTCGTTTCTTCAAGGTTTATTTTCCTAAAGTCACCGGGCAGTGGTGACAAAACACTGGTTTAACCTTTTCCCGTTTACTTTAATCATGTTTGTGAATGCTTGTTGTTAAGTTATGGTTCCTGTAATGTTCTTTGATTGTTTTTCCCTTGTACATATGCATATATTCTGAATGATTGGGTGGTTTAATCCTGGTTTACGTCCAAATGATGAGTAAAATTGTTATCTTCAGAAGGCCTGGTGGTTCCCAGCCGTGCATGGCAGTGGTGATCGGCCTGTAAGAGTTCGCCTGTATCCAGAAAGAATTGGCTCCTCAGCAACAAGAACTAAATTTGACATATGTTAACCCTTGGGAAGTCTGTGTCCATTCTTTGAATAACCCCATGTAAGGTTTCTGTCCTTAGTATAAAATTAGGTTTGCACTTGCTCGATGATTGAGATCAGACCGAGAACCAGATTTCTGTCAGTATGAAATTTGTTTATACCTGCTCGGTGATTGAGATCGAACCGAGAAGAAGGTTTTTGTCAGCCTGATTCAAGGTTTCCACCTTTCTGGTGATGTGGATTTGATAGGGGACAGGCTTCTGTCCCTAGTTAGATTTAAGGTTTCCACCTGCCCAGTGACGAGGGTTAATCTAGGGACAGGCCTCTGTCCTTAGTTGATTTGATGTGAGGTTTCCACCTGCCCGATAATGATGATCGAACCGGGGACAGGTTTCTATCCTTAGATAATTTAATGTAAGGTTTCCACCTACCCGGTGATGAGGATCGAACCGAGGACAGGTTTTTGTCCTTAGACAATATAATGTAAGGTTTCCACCTGTCCGGTGATGAGGATCAAACCGGGGACAGATTTCTGTCCTTAGACAATTTAATGTAAGGCTTCCACCTGCCCGGTGATAAGGATCGAACTAGGAACAAGTTTTTGTCCTTGAATATATTTGAGTTAGATGCTCTTTGAATTGACTAACAAGTTAACAAAATAAAAACTGCATGTGTGAGAATGTCAACATGAATAAACATCGTCTTTGCATTGCTTTACGTTACTCAACATACATGTGTGCCAACAGTTCATTGATAAAACTTTTTTAGATTGTGGACATTCAACGGTCGGGGAAGTGGCCTCTCGTCTAGATCCTCCAAGTAATATGCTCCCGCACCCGTGATGACGATTACCCTGTAAGGCCCTTCCCAAGTCGGGGCTAACTTTCCCGCATTCGTATCTCACATATTCCCTACCTCTTTCCATAGTACTAGGTCCCTAGCACTGAATTCCCTTTCCTTTACATCTTGGTTATAGCGCCAGGCAAGCTTTTGCTAATACTCGGCTAGCAGTATAGTCGCCGCCTCTCGGTACTCTTCCAGCAAATCCAAACACTTCACCATTAATCCATCATTTTGGGTTAGGGCAAACTCTGCAACTTGTGCACTACAGAGGTTTACCTCGGCCGGTTTTATGACTTTGGCTCCATATGTTAGGGAGAACGGGGTCTCTCCCATGGACCTTCTGGGGGTTGTTTGGTATGCCCACAAAACATTGGACAGATCCTTGGCCCACCTACCCTTCGCGCCATCTAACCTTTTCTTCAATCTATTCACAATTGCTTTGTTAGTGGCTTCAGCTTAGTCATTGCTCTAGGGATACGCCGGGGTGGAGTACCTATTTTTGATGCCGAGGTCACTGCAAAACTCTCGAAAGGATTTATTATCGAACTGCAATCCATTATCAGATATAAGAGAGTCTGGTACCCCGAATCTCGTGACTTTGTTCTTCCATACAAACTTTTTATCGTCCATGTCCTAATATTAGCTAGCGCCTCTGCCTCTACCCACTTGGTAAAGTAGTCAACAGCTACCAAAACAAACCTTTAGTTGCCCATGGCCTAGGGAAATGGGCCAAGAATATCCAACCCCTATTGTGCAAAATGCTAGGGGCTATTGACTGAATTCAGATAACCTGCTGGCTGGTGGATCAAAGAGGCATGCTTTTGGCACTGTTCACACTTCCACACATACTCGGTGGCGTCCTTCTACATCCGCGACCACCAAAACCCCTGGGTCATCGTTCGGTGTGCCAGTAAGCGTCCCCCCATATGATTGCCGCATATCCCATCATGCAACTTGGCCAAGAGTCCTTTAACCCTCTCGAGGTGCAAACATAAGAGATACGGCCCCTCAAAAGATCTCCAGTATAGCTTGCAATCTACTGACAACCAATACCGAGCAGCCACTCTGCATACCCAGTTGGCTTCCTTCTCATTGTCCGGCACTTGATCCTCGGCTAGAAAAATGACGATCGGGTCCATCCAACATGGCCCGAGTGCCGAAACCACAGCAACACCTATTGCGGCGTCAATGCTCGGTTGTGCTGTAAGCTCCACTTTGATCATCCGAGGCACATCCTCCGTTATTGACGATGCCAATGTAGCCAAAGAGTCTGCGTACCTATTCTGCCCCCGAGCAACTTGGACCACCTTGGCCTTGGAAAACTTACTCATAACCTGCTTTACTACCTATAAGTATTCCTTCATTCGAGAATCTCATGCCATAAAACTGCCCTGCACCTGACTGACTACCAATTGGGAATCTGAGTGAATCTCAACCTCCCGTGCACCCATTCCCAAAACAGCTCTCAATCTAGCAAGTAAGGCTTCATACTCAGCCTCGTTAAAGGCCCTGAACTCCAATCTAAAAGAATGCTCCAACCTTATTCCTTCTGGGGCGATAATTACGATACCAGCTCTAGCCCCTATTGCACTCGATGCGTCGTCCACGAACACTTTCCACGGGCGACAGTCTACGTGACAGATTACTTCCGCTTTGCTTCTAGGAGAAAATTTGTCCACAAAATTAGCCAAAACCTGCCCCTTCACCGAACTTCTTGGTCTATACCTTATATCAAAGGATCCGAGTCGGGTCCCCTATTTGGCTATCCGGCCTGTGAAGTCAGATCTTTTCAACAGTGACTGTAAACGGTATTCAGTCAATACATATATGGAGTGAGCTTGAAAATAGTGAAACAGCTTCCTAGTAGCATGCACTAGCGCCAGCACTAGCTTTTCCAGAGGCAAGTACCTCGTCTCCGTGTCAACTAAGGTCTTGCTGATGTAATACACGGGTTGCTACACTCCTTGATCCCTTAGAAGCACAGCACTCACGGCATGATCAGACACTAAGAGGTACATGAATAAGTCCTTCCTGGGCTTTAGGGCTGTCAACATGGGTGCCTACATCAAATATTCCTTCAGGTCTTAGAAGGCTCTTTCACACTTTTCATTCCACTAGAACCCTCTCCACTTCTTCAGAAGTTGGTAGCATGGACGGTAGCGATCGGCAAATCTAGAAATGAACCAGTTAAGGGCAACTAACATTCTAGTTAACACTTGCACTTCCTTCGGATTGCTTTGTGGCTTGAGGCGCTTTATGGCTTCAATTTAGTCGGGGTTGACTTCTATCCCCCGGTTGGTGATTAGATACCCTAGGAACTTGCCAGCCCCCACTCCAAAGGCACACTTATTCGCATTAAGGCGCAATTTATGTTGTCGCAGTACTTCAAACACCCCCCGAAGATCCTCTATATGCCGTGCCTCTAGTTTACTTTTCACCACCATGTTGTCAATGTATACCTCGATCATACATCCAATCATGTCCCGAAACATTCTGGTCATCATCCGTTGATATGTGGCCCCGACATTTTTTAACCCAAAGGGCATCACGGTGTAGTGGTAGTTGGCGTCCAGGGAGATGAATGCCATTTTCTCTTGGTCCTCGGCAACTAGGGCGATTTGATGATAGCCTTGAAAGGCGTCCAGGAAACTCATCCTTGGGTGCCTGTACGTAGCGTCGACCAATTGATCAATCTTTGGCATAGGGAACGGGTCCTTTGGGCACGCTCGGTTCAAGTCCATAAAATCTACGCAAACCCTTCATTTGCCGTTCTTCTTCTTGACCACTACAGTATTCGCTAGCCATTCTAAGAAAAAGATTTCCCTTATAGCCCCGACCTCCTTTCTAATTGCCTCAACATGTTCTTTAGCCGATCTTCTCGGCTTCTGCTTTTTTGGGGGAAACAATGGATCTACATTAAGCTTATGAACAATGAATTCGGGATCAACCCCGAGCACCTCGTATGGGCTCTAAGCAAACACGTCCATATTCTGCACAAGAAATAACAACGTTCCTACCCTATCTTCATCCCTCATACTTGCCCCAAGCTAAAAATACCTGTCAACATCCGATAGTACTTTTACCCTAATTAATTCCTCGGCACAGCTAGCCCCCATTCCCTCTTGGGGTTCCAATAGTTGCTATAAAGGGACCTCCTCGGAGGTTTCCTTCTGTTTAGCCTGCTTGTGCTTCCAATCGACTGCGATCACCAAACATTGCCTGGCCACTTGCTGGCTTCCTCTTACTACAGCAATACCCTACTCGGTGCAGAACTTAACCTTCATATGCAGGGTGGAGGGGACTGCCCCCATCGCATGGATCCATGGCCTTCCCAGAATAGCCTTATAAGGAGAAAACGAAGCAATCACTATAAAAGCCACTGTCACTTCCTTTCCTTCCATATTCACAGGAAGGGATATTTGCCCTTCAGGAATGACCACTTGGCCATTAAACCTGACCAGAGGCAATCGTATTTCGAGGGGTCTTATTTCTTCAGTCCAAGCCCTTTGAACAGATCCAGATACATCACATCAGCCCCACTCCCCTAGTCTACCATCACTCTCTTTACTATGAAACCGTATATCCGAGCCTGTTACCACTAACGCATCATCGTGCGACTAAACTGTTCCTTCCAAATCATCGTCGTTGAAAGCGATAGGTTCCCGAGCAATCTTCATCTTCTTCATGGAGGGTTGCTCACCCGAGCACTTTTCTATGGGTACTACGGTTAACACTCCTCTCCTCCCAGTCACAGCAGTACTCTTCGAGGTAGTGTGGATGACTTCGATTACTCCCAGTGGGGGCAGGAGAAGGTTCCCCCCTTGCTGAGCACCTTGCCCGATGCCCTTATTCCCTAAGTCCATCACAAACTCTTTCAAATATTCCACCTTTACCAATTGCCCTAGATGATCCTTTAACACCCAGCACTGCTCGGTGGTATGCCCCTTATCCTTGTGATAGGTACAGTACAAGTTCTGGTTCCTCTAGGATGGGTCACCCCCATCTTGTTTGGCCATCGGAAGTACGGCTCGTTCTTGATTCGGTCTATGATCTTGTGCACCGGCTCTTCAAATGTCACGTTCACCTCCCCTAGTTGTACCTTTGGCTTTTGTATTCTTAAACTCTTTCGAGGCCTCAACTAGAAATCGCCTAGTCGAAGACGACTTACTAACGAAGCTTTACCTTTGCTTGGCAGCCGGTCATCCTCTAGGCGTTTGTACTCTTCAATACGCTTCATAAGCTGCCTCATATCCTTGGGGGGCTTCCTAGTCAATGACTCCCATAGTTCGGAGTCTTTGGGCAACCCCATTCTAAAGGTGTTCACTGCGATTTTCTTGTTGCCTCCACCGATCTCATTATAGAGCTCTCAATACCGATTGGCATAACTACAAAGGGCTTCTCCAACCCTCATTTTCATAGATAGTAATGCATTAACTGGTTGTGGTACCTGGCTACAGGTTACAAATCGAACACCAAATTCCTGGATCAACTCGGCAAAGCTGTGAATGGAACCCTTCCATATCCATTAAACCATCTCAAAGTGGTGGGCCCGAGGCTTGAGGGAAATACCTTACATATCATCGCATTGTTGTGTGTATGTAGAGACGTCATCTGAATATAATGGCTGACGTGCTCTACCGAGTCCGTTTTCTCTTCATAGGAATTGAATGGTGGATGTGTAAATCTGCTTAGCATAGGGGACCGTTCAATATCTTCAGAAAACGACGAGCAAGCAGCTCTGCGCAGGGCACAGCTCATAGCATCCATGGCGAAATTACGAGGTCGTCGCCCGTCTAGGGAATCTGAATCCCGGTCTGCATACTCTCGTGAACGTGAACGGCCTCGACGCCAATGAGATTCCCGTGAATGTGAATGGTCCCAGTATCGACGGGACTCGGACTAATTGGACTCGGCTCCATAGCGCTCTCCCTTATTAGCAGATTCCCCTTCTCGGTTGTCTCGGTCCCTTCTCCGGTGCCTGCCTCATGCTTCCAACTCCAAATCTCTCATTAGTTTGCGTAACCAATCAAGTTCCTCATCTCTCTTGTCAAATTGCCCATGCCCTAAAGCACCCGATATTGTCCGGTGTGTTTGGTATGATCCTTCTTTGATGCCGAATCGCTCTTCCTCTTAATGACCCCTATCTTCACGCCTTTTTTGCCTTCATTCTCGCCATGTAGATCCTTGAGAAGATCCTACTAAGCCACTTTTAGCAAAACCCTCTAAACGTCTTCTAGACATTTCCCGAGCGTAAGTCTCAACTGAACCACAGCTTTGTAGAAGATCCCCATAGACGGCGCCAATTGTGCGCACCAAAAATGAGGTTAATGGGCCGACCACCACTTGGGCTCATAATCTACTTGTAGTGTAGGTTTTGGGTTTCCTACTCTGGGTAGTTCATAACATAGAGACTCCACTAAGCAACCTTACACTATGAATTCCTCTACTCTCCCTATTATTACTCTTCTGACGCTTCTCTTGCTCCCTCTATTCTCAGCTTCTTATGGAATCTTTCAACAACCCTTTTTCTTCATCCCCTTCTCCTCTTTATAGCTTGAGATTAGTGGAAGGGTTATAATTACTTTCGTTCTGAGTGGGAAAGGAGGTCCAATGTTGTTATCCTTAAGTGGGTGTTTAGTTGGGAGTGGGGTGTAGTAGAAATGGCATCGGAATTGATTCCCACATTAGAAGATTTGCCTGGCGACGATGTTCCCCAAGGCAATACCGGGCATCTAGGGTCTCACTTTCCTAGAAAATTGCACTCCCCAACCAAGTTAGAGTCGACTGGGAAGGTCTCACCTTTGCTATTCACGCCATAATGGCTCCATTATGGTTTTTGGGCTTTGGACGAGCGTCTAGGTCTGCCTAGGCCAAGGTTGTGGGCCCAACAGAATAGACAACCGCATACGATGTCTCGAGGTCCAAGGCCCAAGGCCCAACAAGTTCAAGGTCTTGTACACGTGGCATCACCGTAATGGATTCTATGAACAATGGGCTTGAGGGGGAATAGTGCCCCATACAATACTCATTATATGTATTTTTTTCTTTTAGGAAATTAAAACTGATAAGCTAATCATACAGTCGTGCAGCCAAGAAAATCCAAGGGTCAAGATCAATTGGAAAATGGTTTTTGAAGCATTAAATAAGTCAAAAACATGTGAGAATAAACAAGGGATGAAAGAAATTTGTTCAAGCCAAAATTGGAAAAATCTTGATATGGAAACATCTTGTGTTGTCTTCATATTTTTGCCACAACTTTTTCCCAACTGTCCAATTGGCCTAATTTTTGCCCCCACGAAAAGAAGACTCGAAGATATAAAACTTTGTAGTTTACCACAAATTCATTAAAGTAAAAAAATTTTTAGATGTCAAACGTGGGCTAGAAGATGACAGTAGGAAAAATTTCAGGGAAAAAAAGAGAGACTCACATCCTAAATTTGAGGGATTTTCTCTCTTCCACATCCTAACTAAATCACAACAAGTTCTAGGGTATTCCCTCTTTTATAACGTTTTTTATTAGTTCATAAAGTCATCCTAAGTTTCGTTACAAAAATCAAATTTTCAAGAGGTTATTGAAATCACAAGAGGGAGTTCATGTGAAAATATCTATACTCGAAGAGTTAATGGGTTTAGAGCTGAGTGTGGTCACATCCATAAATAGTCCATGAGGTAGCAGTAGATATAACATTAAGTTTATTGTATAAACTTGGAATTCACCTAGTAGATTTTGCTTCCTTGGGGTACATTGGTGGATAAACCCTCACAGTGGTTTTTCCTTTGGAATAGTTTTTTCTATTGGTTTTCTCTGTGTCACCATATGTTGTGTTCTTTATTTGGTTGTTTATTGTTTTTCATATGATGTCTGCTACCCTTTGGTAATTAGCTTGAAAATCAATCTAAACTCAATAAACTTGGATACTTAATAACATTTTGTCATCCATAAATGCTTTTGTCAAATACAATATGTGTATTCTGCAAAATGCAATAAGTTAGATTTGAGGAAACTTAGGTTTTTTCGAATGCCAAAAGAGCAATACCAATTTGGTTATCCTTTCTCCTATTTTAGTTATGTTCAAATACTAAAGAGCTACCAATTATGTGTGTGCCATGATCTATGATAATTAAGGTGAGAAAATTCAAGTAGCGTTACTCAAAAGAGCATCATGTCTCCAAGCTTTCTAAAACAAGAGCTACGAGGTTAATTGTGTTACAATAGAAAAGGGCCAAAGCATGGATGGTAGCTTTACACATAGTATGGGCTACGGGCTAACCCCATTTTGCATCTCTTTGCCCAACAAAAACTACAACTCTTGAAGCATTTTGACCCCCAAAAAAAAAAAAAAAATATATATATATATATATTCTATTATATTGGATATTAACTACTCAAAATTCTTGGTCTCCTTCCTAAGTGCATAAAAAAACACACACATTTGAGTCTTGAAAAGTTTGGATGATCAAGTGTTATTTTTGGGTTGTGGTTGTTCTTTACCTCGTCTTTTCACTCAAAGATAGAAGCATTAATTTATTGCCCTCTTGAGTCTTGAATAGCTAATCTAGACTTTGATCCAATTTGGCAAACACCTACACTTTACTTAATAATCCAAGTTCTCTGACTGAAGCTGATGCTAGAATCCTGATATTTTTAATGTAAACTTTCAGTTATTTAATAAAACACCCCTATTAATTGCATGCACATGTGTGTATATATTATAAGTAGAATTGTTAGCTTATAATGATTTTCGTTTTTGGATACCTTGTGTATGGTTAAGTGGTCTTTGGTCAAACCCATGATTATATCTCTATAATATATAGTCAGTCGTTCTCTATTGTGTAAACCTAGAAACTAATTTGTAGGACAGAATTTTGTTCCACACCAGTTAAGCACAAAGCAGATGGGTTATTGATAAGATCTCAAGCAAATTAAACTAATAACGAGCTCTGTTACGTGGGCATGTAACCCAATGTGGGGGCATTAAGTTGGTTGTATTTGGAGGGATTTGGGCTTTGGAACCAATGTGAGTTGTCATAGACTAAGATTTAAAGATTGGGTGAACGATTATTAGCTTAGTTCGGTCTACTCAGAGAGTTGGTTTTATCCTTGTTTCTGCATTAGGCTAAACGGTATCAGAGCAGCGGCTGCATCTTCGTTAGGTTCCTGCTCTCTACTAGTCACCGAGCCCCAATTGGTCCTCACTTGTCATCCCCACTACCCAGCTTTTGCTTTTTTCTTTTCTTTTTTTTTAGCTTTTTTTTTTTTTTTTTTAAAATAACAAAGATCAATTATGCTTGTGCAATGTTGAAATTAAAACAAAATTTTGTTATTGTTTTTTTCTTTCCCCTAGTTCTAATACCAAGAGCAATACCAATTTCGTTGGAATATATAAAACGCTAAATTGATCGACCATGAGATGTAGGTCCATGAGTATCAGTTGTGTTTATCATTCACAATCAACCACTTCAACGATTGTGTAAGTTATTGTGAAAAATAGTTTGTTTATATAGTATTATTGAAATTAAAATGAAAGAGAAAAATATTGTAGAGAAAATTATTTTAAAAGCGAAAGCATGTAAAAGAGAGAATATAAGGGAATTTGGAGGTTAAGCCTAATTACCGATATACATGGGACAAAGCTCTAGCAGGTACATCTTTATTGAATGTCTTCTAAAACCATGGCCAAATTCCAAGAGATCTTGCTCTTCGTTAGAGCCTTCCCCAAAGCTTGTCTAACACCATATTTGAGAGCCTACAGCATTCTGAGTCCAATAGAGATTAGAATTATTAGCACTCTACATAAAAGACTAAATTATCTCAAACACAATGGTTGGAATAGAAAGACTTCAAAGATTTTATTCATGAAGCAAAATACTTGATATGCATTTAGTTATAGTTATCACTGTTTCACTTATATAATTCAAACACAAGCTACCTAAAATCATATCTTTCAATCTAAATGTTTACCATGAATTACAGTACAGTCTCCTCAAATTGCAAACACAAGGGAAGTTACACATTTGAGAGCCCTTGAATCCAACAAATAGTAGAGCCATTAGCCTATTAGCAATCTGCAGCAAACACCAAAAACAGTAGAACTACAGTACACCAAGTACCTAAAAGACCAAATTATCTAAAACACAATAATTGGAATATAAAGACTTCAAAATTTTCCAATCATGAATCAAAATATTATCACTATTTCATTTATATAATTCACCACACATAAAACTACTTGAAATCACATCTTTCAATCTGAATGTTGACCATTAGTTTGTATGAGAGCTTTAGGTATTTGGGTTTTTTTTTTGGTTATAACTTATACATATAATTGCTCTTTTGGTAAATTGAAAAGGCTTGTAGTGGGATTGGGGATATACTAGCGTATGGTATGGACCAACAAGGCTCTCACGAAGCTTTGGTGTTTGTAACAAGATCACTTGCTATTTAGGCCGCTTGATGCATTTGGAGGCCTAAGGGAAAAATTGAAATTGAGATATTTTATTTATTTAAATATGACTTTAAAAAAAATAAATATTACTTAAACTCTATTATCTTGTTTTAGATACAAAATAATTACTAATTAACATAAATTAAGTAGAAATTAAAAAAAAAAAGTTTATAGACACAAAAAATTTTATAAAACTTCTCACACTTGTTGATGTGGTAGATTAATAGTGGTAAGTAAAAGAGTAATGTTAGTCGTAGACCTATGTAACTAGTAAAATTTACCAACTCAACTATTGTGAAAAATTTTGTGGATTTTTTTGTGTATCGCTCTTTTCTTTTTTTGAGGAGTGCTACATTTATAATATTTTTCATAACAAAACATATGAGTTAAGTTGTTACTGGTTCTAATTTGAACCCACCATTGAGAATATTATTTTTCCATCAATAATAGCTTAAAACAACTTGCGACTTAGGATTTGTTGTAAAAATGTTGTGAACATAACATTTCTCTCTCTTTTTTTCTTGTTTTTCAATTGATAAAAAAAAAATTATTTTATTTATTGGCTAATATTTGGGCTTAATTAAATTATAATTTGGGGCATTTTTTCTACTTAGGGCCTTAGGCGACCACATTAATTACTTATAGTGTAGACTCGGCACCATTGCTGCTAAGCCAACAAGATAGACAACTCCCATTACCACTGTAAGGGCAGGTTTTAGTCCCTAATCCCAAAAGATGAATGGGTTAAGGCCCAAAGAGCCCCACACAATGAATTTGTAGAGAGTGGGCTTAAAAGCCAGGCCTCAATGGATCAGGCAACAGCCATAGTGGATTAAAGATACTAAGAAAACAAAGAAAGACAAGTTCTGAGCAAGGAAAACCTTCCTCGGCAAAGTCCAAGGAGGACAATTCTTGAATATAGTTCTCTACAGATTTGGTTCTTGTTGCTACAGTGTATTCTCTACAGATTTTTCTGATCCCCTCTCCCTGGAGAGTCTCTTACGTTATATAGCTCTTTTTAGATGATCTTGGCCCTCTATTTGTTGATCGTCCAGGCCACTACTTGAGTGCTTGTCCCATCAAACACCTTCCCAAGCCCCTTGTGAGTTGGGGCAACCAAGACAGTACTGTTCAGAGGTCTTCTTCACATAAATGCAACTATGAGGTTTGGTGAGATGCATTAAATGTGGTGGCAGCTACCCATTAATCATGTTTGGGCTAACCCCCTTCCTGAAACTTTTTATCTACAGTATGATCTCCCCTAGTAACATGCCACTGACGTGGCCTTATTGTCCGAGTGTGTGACCTCCTCGAAGCGATGGTGGCCTACTTGGCCATGGTTATGACACGTGGTGCAAATACCTTTTTAAATTCTTGTACTCTACAACCGCCATATAGTGTATACATTAGTACACATTTGCATAAGAGTGTACAATTTTGTACACATTTTTTTTAATCTGTAATGTAAATCTTACATTGATAATACAATATAAACTAATAATATTCTATATATTTAAAAAGAGTTTTTCAAACTCTGAATTTCCTATCTCGTGTGTGTGTATAACTATACATTTGCAGGTTTTTGTCTTACTTTCATTCAGAATGGTTAGTTTACTAAACACTTTTTTTTTCTTACTTTGTGTATGGTTAATTTGGGAGCACCCATGATATCTTAATGATATATAGTTGTGCTCTATTTTGAATGACAAAACTGAAGACTTAGCTTTATGTTTGGTGATTTTTCTTCACTCTTTAATGATGATCACGGTTTCCATTGTCAAGAAGGTTGAGTTTTAATAAGCCTTGAAAAATGTTTGTAGTCTAACTTTGCCCAACAAAATCTAGTCCCACACTGCTTGCATAACAACGATAGGAGTTATTTATATGCTCTCACGCAAGAGAAACCAGCGCCGAGCTCTGTGACATGGGCTTATAACCCAATGTGGGGGCATTAAGTTGGTCTCGGAGGGAATTGGGCTTTGGAGAACTGGAATCTCGTTGGACTTGCCTCACCTTTGTGGTGTGTAAGTGAAGTGTGTAAAGACCCTGGGGCGTAGACCAGAGAAAATTTGGTATCTGCGAACGGCCTCCCTCTTCCTGAGTGGGAGGCGTCAATATTTCACTGGCTTATCAGAGCAGTGAGAGGATCTTTATTAACCACTGCAAGTCACGAGCTCCGTTCGTCCTCAGCTTCACATCCCCACTACCATCTTTTGAGCAACACCAAATTGGTTATCCTTTCTCTATATATTATTTTATTTTTGCCCACATTTGAGTCTCAAAAATTTTGGATGATCAAGTGTTATTTTTGGGTTGTGGTTCTTTACCTCTTCTTTTCACTCAAAGATGGAAACATAAATCCATTGCCCTCTCGAATAGATAATCTGAAGTTTGATCCAATTTGGCTTACACCTACACTATACTTTGAAGAATTGGTTAGTTGTCTAGTAAGAAGTAAGATTAGCTTATAGTCTTCAAGAAAGAAAGAGAACAAAGGAGAAAATAATCAATATTCACAATGCATGCATTGTTGTATTAAAACCAAAAGGCTGTTCTTGATCAAATTATTGTTATAAAAGGGTGACTGGCGCGCGCGCTGGGGGGGGGGGGGGTGGTGGCTTTCTAATTTAAGATATGTAAAGAAAAAATTTATAAGTTTTGCACGATTAGATCATGTGAAACTCTTTTTCTTCTCATTAGAGATATTATGAGAATAAACCTACTACTAAATCTAATGAGGTCAAATCAAATTAATAAGCATTCATATCCGGGTTTGCATAGCATTTTTATTTTACCATTTAAAAAATTACTTTACCTATTATATTAACCCACTTTATGATACACCTAATATCCCAATTTTTATTCTTTTACTATTTCATTTAAATAACTTTTTTTAATTCTTTATTTAATATTTCTTCATTCTTTTTTTATTATTTGTTTTCAATAGTCATGATTGAAGAGAGAAAAAGAGGAGATATTTATTAATAAAATAGTATATTTAGCTTTACATACATGACTACAGTAGTTGGCCGGTATATATGAAAATTTATTGTTCACGGTTGCTAAAAATATTTAGCAAAACATACTTGGGTAAAGCTTATTTTAGGCATGGATATTGGTAAAATAGCAATTTGGGGCACCCCCAATCCCAAATGCTAATGCTAATGCTAATATTAGGTTCCCTAGCTGAAGCTAGAATTCTGGTATTTTAATGTAAACTTTCAGTTATTTAACAAAATACTCCTATTGCATGCGTGTGTAATATAGGCCAAAACATCATTTTGGTCCTTACATTTTAGGGTTCAATCAATTTGGTCCTACATTTTGAGAGCAATCAATTTGGTCCCTGTTATTTTCAAGTCACAATCAATTTGGTCTCTACAGTTAAATGACTAACGGAATCTGCTTAGGTGGCAAACAGAATGCACACTTGACATAAATTAAATTAAAATATCAGAGTGCTTCCACATCAGCCTTCCACGTCAGCTTCCTCTACTGTTTAAATCGCACGTGAGTCTCACATGACTCACTTATCATCAACATCATCCTCACTTGAAAACAACACAAACACGATTGAATTCTTAATCCTAAAATGAAATTTTGAACCCTAACCCCTTCTTCTTCCTAGCCATTAACACAAACATGATGAACAAAGCTCCTCAATGAACATGAACTCCTCCTTCTTCACAGCCACATCTCTTCTCACCTAATCCCCAAGATCAAAGCTCCTCTCATCTGGCCGATTCCATTGCCAATTCCCAATTGAGCTCTCGACCCTCAAAGAGACGAAGAAACAGAGAACCCAAACATCAATGACAAACCCAAACAACTAGTGAGTTGTTATGTGTACTTTCTTTGTGAATTTTAAGAATAAGTATTTCATAATATTATTTCACTTATAATGGGTTTGTGACATATTGTTTATTAGAATGATGTGTGGGTCACCATTTTTTTTCATATACTTTGTAGCTGACTAAGCTTTTATTTGGAGGCTTTCGTATAAGCAATCGAGTTCGATTTTGTGAAATCCTAATTGAATTCTTTGTCCTTACAACCAGGGTAGGGGTAGTGCTTTAATCAAAGTTATGTTATTTTAATCAAAATTTTGATTCCATTGAGAGTGGCCTTGGAACTTGGTTCCCACTCTAGCAAACATGCTCGGCAACGGTGTTTCGTAAGGCATTGCCAAGTATGTGAAGGATGGTGTGTTTGAACGTTATTCTTTCCTTATTGTTCAGGAATGGTTTGCTGAGCAGGGACCAGGTGACAAAACTTAGGCCTGCAGTTTGTGTGGGTTCGGGCTGGGGTTTTGGGTAGGAAGAGACTGGGGCTATGGGCCAAGCTGCTGGGTCAGAATTCAAGGCCCAAATGGATCTGGGTACCACAGTGCCGTACAGTCACATATTAAAATATTTGCCTAAATTTAATATTACTTATGATCATTTTTTTTCTAATTTTTAATAAGATAGAATGTATGGTGATCTTTATTGTGTGGTGATTTTTATTGAGTATATGTGATTGGTTTTTTTATTTATTTTATAGTTCATTAATATTAGATTTTTAGTATTTTGCACTCATTAACTCACCTGACACAAAGATTAAAAAATTTAAGTGAACGCAGCACAAACTTAAGTAGATAATTTTGGTGTAATCTCCACATAAATTTAGACATATAGCGCAAAATTGGATTTTAATTTCAAATTTTCTCTAAGTTTTACCTATTAATATATATACATATATATATATATATATATATTGACTTTTGTAATTAATATGGTATAACTTTGTAGTCTTTGTCCATTTCTCTTGTTTTAAGCAAAAGAGAATACTTGAAATTGAAATAATAACAACTACTTTTTTTTTTCGTTTAATTTTTGTTCCTTTAAGTTATGTGTACTTTCGTTAGGAGAGAGAGAGAGAGAGAGAGAGAGAGTATTGAATTCAGCCTCAACAAGGAGTATTCTTTGGAATATTTTCCACTATCTTCTATTCATTTACTGGTTTATAATTTTAGAATAATATCTTGAAAGCCAAGTAAATAATTTTTTATTTTATTTTTAACATGTGTATATAATGATTATTAAATTTTATATAATCAATACCAAGAGAGCGTCGCACACAACCAATTTTCTGAAATACATGCCCATAGTGATTTTGATATGAGAATTGGGTGTAACCAAAATTGCATCACCAATGATAGTTATTTGCTGACATACGCAGAATTGACCAAGAGAATCATAAATTCGCAAACATGGCCTACCTATTCTCCCAATGCAAAATCTATTCTAATAGACTTCGAAAAAAAATTTCCCTTTTTCAGAAGAGACTTCCAATTTGTTTGAGATTTTAGAAGGTAATATGAACATGCTAGTCTAATAAACTTGAATTCAAACTATACTAACTTAATCAAGTGAACACTTCTAACAGATGACAGAAGAGCCTAGTTGTCCAAAAGTTTAAAACTTAGCAGAAATGCTTTCTAACAAAGGTTTACTCACTTAAACGCTTAAAGCAGCATTAACAGGAATGCACTCAGAGTCAGAAGTACTAGATCGGAAATGATCCTTCTTTAAACTTCTTATAACCTCATCTGAAATTCCAGCAAAATAAATTTCACTATTGTTAGAGTTTGCCCAAAATCAATATTCTATGAAAATCATCCAACCCACACTTGATAAATTTTATTGAATTTATAGTATACTTGGTTGGCAAATTGTGAACAAATGTAATCCTGTTATAAGTGTCTTCATATGTTTTGAGTGTTTGAACTTTGAAGTCTATTTCAAGTCCAAGACAAGATCAAGTTTAAAGCTCAAGAAGAATTGGAGTATCTACATTCTCGATACCAGCCCAATTGATTGAGAATCACTAATCTCGACTTATCAAGATTGATGCTGAACAAAACAACCACCAATTTGGTTCTCCGTGCCATATTAAAATTAAAACAGTTTTTATTTTTGTTTTCCTATCCCCATTTGTAATACCAAAAGAGCAATACTAATTTGGTTCTCATTTTTCTCTTATTTTATGTATGTTCAAATACCAAAGAGCAATTATGTGTGTGCCATGTTGAAAAATGAAAATTAAAACAATAATACTATGGACACAACATTTTTTCACAATAAATTTTACTATTTTGAAGAGGTTGACTTGATTGTGAGTGACAATTTTACTATTGCTGAAGTGGTTGATTGTAAATATTTTCTTATGGTTGTTCATGTCTTGCAATGTGAAAATATCTGGGACTAAAAGGGAGTCATATATAGTTATATACTATAGTCTATACTTGCAGCAACTGGTATGATTGTAAAGTTGTCTTTTCACTCAAAGACGGAAGCATTAAACCACTACCCTCTGGAATGGCTAATCTAGGATTTCATCAAATTTGGTTCACGCCTAGACTTAACAATCGAAGAATATAAAGCTTCCTGGCCAAAGTTGAAGCTAGAATTCTGATGTCTGTAGTTTGATGTAATCTTTCAATTATTTATATATTTATTTAGGAGATCATTTGACTATCAAATATTTGAAATTCCCATTCTGGTTGCAATAAACTTATCCTTACTGCATGTGTGTATATCATATATATTTGCAGGTTTTGTTATCACTTGTACTATACATAGTCATGATTCATAAAATGGTTAGCTTACTGTGATTTCCTTTTTTCTTACTCTGTGTTTGTAATTGGTCACACCCAGATTATGTATATCTCAATGATATATAGTGGAGCTCTATTTTTAAATCAAAATTATAGACTTAATTAGTTTAATATTTGCTAATTATCTTCATTCATTGATGATCATGGTTTTTCCATTGTCCAGGTCGTGTGAGTGAGCTTTGAAAATGCTGTAATATTTAGTCCCACACCGGTTGCGTAGGAATCAGATTGGCTATTAATATACTCTCACACAAACGACAGTACTGCCGAGCTCTGTGACGCGGGCTTGTAACCTAAGTGGGGGCATTAAGTTGTTGGTACGGATTGGGCTCTGGAGCTTTACAATTGCCTCGTTAGGCCCAAAGATCAAGGGGGTGAAATCGCGCGTCGTGGGCTTCTTCCGCACCGAAAGGGTGCGATGATCTCTGCCGCACCGAGGAGGGTGCGATGATGAAGTGACACATCTTGGACGAGGGCGCAGAGATGTTAAGATTCCTCTGTGAACGGTCACTCATTCCAACTGTTGCGGGGTGGGAGGCGTCGATCTTGTTGGCTTATCAGAGCAACGAGAGTCCTTTGGTGGCACACCAAGTCTCACGAGCCCCGTTGGTCCATCGGGTCAGGCATGTTGCTCTATTCCCATTCCCCACTACCAGCTTTTCTTATTTTATATATATATATTTTCCCCTTGTTCGAATTCTTGTTCTTTTTTCTTTTTTCCAGTTATCTGTTGTTATATACTTCCCCTTGTTCGAATTACCAATAATTCGGTTCTCCTTTTTCATTTGTTCTTTTTTTTTTTTTTTTTTTTTCCCTGTCATTTGTTCTTTTTTATTCTTGCTCGAATTACCAAAAAGTGCAATATGCAAGAATCAAAAGAAAATTTAAAATCCCTTATGATACGACAGATCCGACTCAAATATTGATAGAATAAATATGTCTATCATTTATTAAAATTTCTCTTTTGATTCAATATTGTGGTGTAATGTCTCATTCCTATTTCCAATCTCAAAATAAATCAGAATATTGATTTATGTTCAAAGAGAAATCTTATTGGAATTGTCCATATCTAGTTCACCCTTTGGAATTATATCACATCCTCTGTTTTTTTCCATTGTTCGAATTACCATAGCAATTTCTCTTTTCATCATTTGTTCAACTTCTTTTTTCCTACTTAATTACCAAAAAGAGCAATCCACAGGAATAAATAGAAAAGGTAAATCCCTTATGACACAATAGATTGGGCTCGGTTATTGATAGAGTGAATATATCTTCCATTTCTTGAAGTCTCTTCTAATTCAAAATCGTGGTGTAACATGTATCTCTTCCTATTTCAATCACGAAATAAATCAAAAATTGGATTTTTGTTCAAAAATTAAATCTTATTGGAATTGTCCATTTCCAGCTTATCCTTCAAAACTATATCACATCCTGAATCAGGTGGACTAGGATGAATTGAGATGATATTTTGTAAATGAGTAATTACCTTGAATATATTAACTATTTCTTTATTTTCCAATAGCTTGGAAGTTACAACAAAAACATCTTGTTCTTTCTTCAACAATTTCCGATCTCTAGTGGACCTTTCAGTATGATTCAAACCTAATGTCTCAACTATAGTGTTTTTTATAGTGTTTTTAGATGAGTTATTATCATTACCTTATTTTGTTTTTAAAAATTAAGTCTTGCAAAAAACATAATTTTATCTTAAAAATTTATAAATAAATTGGCAATAAAAATAAGTTGACATTTTTAGATAAAATATACAAACCTTAAGGGTTAACCATATACTTCTGAACTCAACACTCTTTACCAAGAGTCTTCTAAAAAAAACTTTCATTATTAAGTTAATCTCAAAAAAGACAAGAGTTTTGTACTTCAACTAGTTAAGCACCACTTGGTATTTCAAATAGAGATATCTAGAGTTCAAACCTCTCACCCCCAACTATTGATCAATAAAATAAATAAATCGATTCTTCTAAAAAGACCTTTCATTACCAAGAAAAAAAATTCAATTTTATTGTTAGGTTTGGAGAAAATTCTTATATGAAGCATAAAAGGAAAAATTTTACTTTTTTTTTTTTTTTTTTTTTTTTTTGAGAATACTAAGTATTCTCAAAAGAAAAAACTATGGGTTAATCCCACATAAGAAAAATTTTACTTAAATTGCATTTGTAAGCCTAATTTTGGAATCTCAATAAAATATGCATCTCACATTATATTATAACTAGTATGTAACCCGTGCTACCGCACGGGAATGGCTATAATTAAATAAGACAATGAAAAAAAAAATTTGCATTTTATTAGTTAAGTGTTACTATTGGTTTATTTATTTATTTTTTATTATTAATTATGAGTTTATTCATGTTTAAAAGGCTTAGTTAAGTCAAAATTCATATTATTAACTAGAAAATTTTATTAACAAAACTTAGCATTATGTATTTTTTTTACAATTTTAGTCGAGCAGACCAGTAAACCTTATATGATATGGCTTATCAACTGGGGCTTTACTTGTAATTGCTTATAAATAATTGGCATAAGAGTGGTTTGTGTGTATAGGTGGATTGTACGTTTGGCGTATATGAAATGCTGTTTGTATTGTCTATCTTCTAGCTTAGATGAGTATAGTTTGATAGAATTCGTATAATTGATTTCTGGGAGGTATGTGATGTGTGATCAGTGGATGGTTTACTTTTTTTTTTTTTTTTATTATTGTGTGGTTCCACATGAGTATGGTTCAGTGTCATCATAGTGACATAAAATATGCTTTGGACAAGAAAGATTGTGCTTTATTATTTAGTAGGTATTGTTTGGTAGATTAGATGTATAAATTCGGAGATTTTAAGTTACAAATGATGGTTCTAATTTATGATTTAGCAAACTTTATTAGAAAATGCAGATGATTCAAATTTTATGGTTCTAGCCTGTAACCCTATGCATATGCATGGATATACTTAAAAAATACACATTGAGGTGCATAGTATAATTCCTATATATATAATTTAAATACTATTGATATATAGTTATTCTTATTTTTTGTTAACTCTTTAAAAAATCTTGTAAGAATATTATTAGGTAGAAAATGTAAATTGCCCATATTGTTTTTAAAAAAAATTTATTAATTCTTAATTTTTGATATTGTGAAGCACTTTTTTTTTTCTTTTTTTGCTTGCTTATTTTCTAAGTGATAATTGCCTGCTTCATAATGTTTTTTTAATTATTATTTATATATAATTCAAAAACAAAATTTTCACAAAAAGAAAGGAAAACGTTTACTCACCCTTTCTTAGGAGTGTGTGATTTGTTTTGTTAACAGAGACTCTGCTTTTTTGATCTTCATCATACCACTAAAAAAAAAAAAAACGATTGCACAAATTGCAGCCCAAATTGGGGAAAACATAAGAATATGAAAGCAAGGGAGATAGAGAGAAACTACCTTCAATGCCTTTAAAAACTCAGAGAAAAGATTATGCATTTGAGAAATAGACGAAAGTTAAATGTGAAGATCTATGCGAGAGTGAAAGTTTGTGTTAGTTTTAACTTTTAAGTGGTGAAGGCGTAGGAATGTTTTTTTTTTTTTGTGTGGAAAATGTGGCTGAATGTTTCTGGAAGGTTGTATGTTTATGCTTATATGAACAATGAATGGGATGGTAGGGATTTTTATAGTGTGCAAGTTAAATGTTTTTGCTTAGGTGAATGAACTTGATTATTGTGGTTTTCTAACTTCCGTGTTAGGTGTTAATGCATGCACAAAATTTTAAAATTTTAGATAAGATACATGATGCAAAATTAACTATCCAATTTAGAATTTAAATTATATTTTCTCTCAGCTTTGATTTTATAAATATATATATATATATATATATATTCCTTTGGCACAAAAATTTAGAAAGGATTTTAGAGTGATTGGGACTGATTAAAAAAAAAAAAAAAACAACGTGAAGAGCCAAGAGACAGAGAGAGTCATTAAAGACTCCTACGTGATTTGAGGAAATTTGTATATTTATGTATGGTGTGGTCTTCACTTGACCCCTAAATTTAGAAAAATATATTGGGACACATGGCTTAAAATTAGAACTCTAATTTGGAATTCTATATTTGAATTTAATTGAAAAATCTAATGTAATGTACTTAAGATATTGTACATAAATTTTACCCTATTTAAAAATATTTTAAAAAATCCTTACCATCATCTAATTGATGAAAAATGTTGACATATATAGTAAATGAAATTCATGAAGCCAAGGTCACTTTGACGATTGAAAGTATGAAGAAATATTTTACTGTATAAGAATGGGTTTGAAATAAGAGTAAAGGTGGAAGACCAAATTTTTAATTTTTTAGCATAGAACTAATGGCTTCCTTTCTACTATTAAGTAGAAACGAAAAATTGCATTTTATTGCTCAGTGACAATAGTTGTATGTGTATTGTTACTAATTAATCACTTGTATTGTTATTTTAAGTATTCAAACAAAAGTACCAAACATAAGTTCTAAGGCATACCATGTTTGTGAAGGACTCCCTTCTAGGGTAAGAAATGAGACCCAATATTGCCCAATACTTTGTCCATTAACCCAAGCTTCCCCTTTTCCCATAGAACCAAGGTTTAATGCAACAGGGTCATTTCCTTTGGGTGCATCAAATTGAGTCTATAAAGACAATCCATGAAGATAAGGTTAGTGCTAATTAAGTATACATAAATAGTTCAGGCAAGAATAATTAGCATGACAAAGCATTAGCAGAATTTATACCTTGTACCATGTGAGTCTTTGATGATTAGAGTTTCCAAACCTTCTCCATTGAATATTACTTGACCCTTGTTCTGTGTGAATATTTAATTTCTCTCCTGACAGCCCAACCTCCATGAAATTATTGCATGGAATTAGCTAATTCGAGATCATAATCTCATTAGTTATAAACTTTGTAGATGAAAAATGGGTTATGACAATCTTTGAGTGAGCACTTGATTTGAAAGAATAATATGAAAATATAATTTGTGGATAAATAAAGCATTACAGATTGAAAATACAAATATAGATATAAGAAATGAACTTGGTATCCCCATGTATAGTCTGTGAAATCTTCGGCATCATTTTTGTTTAGTATCCTTACTCTACGTAATCTAGTAACTCTTCTCTCAAGAAATGATCCTGAGTCCTTCATGCCACAAATAAAAAGTAACTCAATACAATTTTTGAACTCGAAAGCATATATATAAGATAAATGTTACGGAATATACACTGATGGGGATGAAACAATAAAGGCATGACTGGATGCAATTTTCTGAAAAAATGGAATCTAACGAAAACTTAATTCTCCTCATTCATGTGGCTGAATGTTTCTGGAAGGTTGTATGTTTATTCTTATATGAAAAATGAATGGGATGGTAGGGATTTTTATAGTGTGCAAGTTAAATGTTTTTGCTTAGGTGAATGAACTTGATTATTGTGGTTTTCTAACTTCCGTGTTAGGTGTTAATGCATGCACAAAAATTTAAAATTTTAGATAAGATACATGATGCAAAATTAATTATCCAATTTAGAATTTAAATTATATTTTCTCTCAGCTTTGATTTTATAAATATATATATATATATATAAAATTCCTTTGGCACAAAAATTAAGAAAGGATTTTAGAGTGATTGGGATTGATGTGAAAAAAAAAAAAAAAAAAAACGTGAAAAGCCAAGAGATGAGAGAGTCATTAAAGAATCCTACGTGATTTGAGGAAATTTGTATATGTATGTATGGTGTGGTCTTCACTTGACACCTAAATTTAGAAAAATCTATTGGGACACATGGCTTAAAATTAGACTCTAATTTCATATTGAAATTGGTGTGATCCTCACATGAATCTAGACACATGTCACACAATTAGAATTCTAATTTGGAATTGCAATCTGGACACGTGGCACAAAATTAGAGTTCTAATTTGAAATTGCAATTTGAGTTTCTCTCTGCTTTACCTATTATTTTATATATAGATATAGATAACAAATATAATAACAAACTACAAATTTCTTCTATAAAAACCTTTCATTACCTAAGAAAATAAAATAAAATGATTGTTTGGTTTGGAGAAAACTATTATATTAAATAACATTTCATAAGCCTGCGTTTGGACTTTGGATTCTCCAACAAAATATGCATCTAACAATATATAGTAACAGATATAATAAAAGTTTTTTTTTGGAGAAACAAATATAATAAAAGTTGGGTCCAAGATGTCATGGCTGCACCAAATGACTGTCTTCTCTAAGAGACAAGTGTCTACACACTATTTTTTTTTTTATTTTATTCAGAAAATATACTCTATGCCAATAGTTTACTTGAGATAAAATTTTAATAAAGTTTCATGAAATTTTAAGTTTAGTTTTAACAAAAATTCAATCACCAAAAGTATCCATAGTTTACTCGGTATAAAACTCATTTTAAGTAGCGTTTGTAAGCCTGTGTTTGGATTCTCAACAAAAATATGCATTTCACTTCAATCTGATTTGCTTTCTAGCTCATCCATATAATCCAACAAACACACATTTTGCATGCAAGGACATGAGAAAAACAGAGAGACCATCTTGGAAAGTTGGTAGAGAGCATTTTCATCACCCCCATGCTGTTGAGAGAGAGAACCATGGCCTTAGAGCAAATCCTTACATTCTCTCTTCTCCATACCTCTCACGGTTGACATATCATTGAGAGGAGCCAAATGACAAATCCAAGAAGACTAGGTGGCTTACCATTGGCTGCATCAACATGTGGACTCTGATACTAGATAAAGAAAGGACTCAGCTAAATCAATTGCTTGCCTTGGAGGGCTCAAGTACATTGTGTAGTTTAGGCTTAAAGGGTCTTTGCTATGACCATGTACTACAATTATTCACTACTAAAGATTCTGATGGAGGTGTCGGTAGAGATTTTTTTTGAGAATCAAGGTGCCAGTGAAGATTACATTAGAAGGAAAAAACCCATATGGAAGGTTCTTTTTAAATGCAAGGCCAAATTAAATTCAAATTTTATAATTAACTCTAAATAAATGTTGAGGAAAAATTGTAAATCAAATACCATTGAGTTGCCTATAATAGAGGCTTCCCATATAAGAAAATGAGGGACACTTAGGGAGAAAAATCATACAAACACTCTCCTAAAATAGAGAGCCATATCTAAGTCTAAAAAACACTTTCTTTCTCATTCAAACCCAAGGTCAATTTTATCACCAAAAAAAAAACCAAGGTCAATTCCTACTTCAAACCAAAGTAAGAATTTTCCTTTTAAGTTCCTTTTGATATAGTTTGGGATTAAGCCAAAGACCCTTGACACTAGATCAAATACATCCAATCATATATCCAACTTGGAGAGATCAAGGCACAGTTCAAAATCGAGTTTCATAGCCCTTCGGATCATAAAGCTTGTTAGAGATCAAATTATAGGAGTTTATTATATTCTTTTATTGTAAATAATCAAACAAAGAATTGTACCCACTTTCATATAAATCAATACAATTTGTTAATTTGTTACACTATTAAGCCTGTAATTTATCTTTTATGAAAAATTTGTGTGCGCACATGGTTTCATTGTTAGGATGTGTAAGGCTTGAAAATGATTGTAATAATTTAGTCCCACACTGCTTGCATAAGAACGAGATGGGTTATTGATAACCTCTCACGGAAATGAAGCTTGTGCCGAGCTCTGTGCTGGGGGCTTGTGACCCAGGAGGGAGCATTAAGTTGGTTTAGAAGGGAATTTTGGGCAATAGAGTGTGTGCATTAAAAAGATATAAGCACAGTAGTTTGCGACCTGTCTCAAGGATGTTATGATGTTGGAGGCAAGTTCATTGGCTTGTCACCATAAAACTATGGTATTCATATAGTTTCTCTCCTGAAAACATGAAACCTGTAAAACTCTAGTGTAACATTTGCTTGTATCTCGACTTCTCAAGATTGATGCTGAACAAAACAACCACCAATTTGGTTCTCCGTGCCATGTTGAAATTAAAACAGTTTTTGTTTTTGTTTTCCTTTCCCCATTTGTAATACCAAAAGAGCAATACTAATTTGGTTTTCATTTTTCTCTTATTTTATGTATGTCCAAATACCAAAGAGCAATTATGTGTGTGCCATGTTGAAAAATGAAAATTAAAACAATAATATTATGGACACAACATTTTTTCACAATAAATTTTACTATTTTTGAAGAGGTTGACTTGATTGTGAGTGACAATTTTACCATTGCTGAAATGGTCGATTGTAAATATTTTCTTATGGTTGTTCTTTATGTCTTGCAATGCGAAATTATCTGGGACTAAAAGGGAGTCATATATAGTTATATACTATAGTCTATACTTGCAGCAACTGGTATGATTGTAAAGTTGTCTTTTCACTCAAAGACGGAAGCATTAAACCACTACCCTCTGGAATGGCTAATTTAGGATTTCATCAAATTTGGTTCACGCCTAGACTTAACAATCGAAGAATATAAAGCTTCCTGGCCAAAGTTGAAGCTAGAATTCTGATGTTTGCAGTTTGATGTAATCTTTCAATTATTTATATATTTATTTATGAGATAATTTGACTATCAAATATTTGAAACTCCTATTCTGGTTGCAATAAACTTATCCTTACTGCATGTGTGTATATCATATATATTTGCAGGTTTTGTTATCACTTATACTATACATAGTTATAAAATGATTAGCTTACTATGATTTCCTATTTCCTTACTCTGTGTTTGTAATTGGTCACACCCAGATTATGTATATCTCAATGATATATAGTGGAGCTCTATTTTTAAATCAAAATTATAGACTTAATTAGTTTAATATTTGCTAATTATCTTCATTCATTGATGATCATGGTTTTTCCATTGTCCAAATCGTGTGAGTGAGCCTTGAAAATGCTGTAATATTTAGTCCCACACCGGTTGCGTAGGAATCAGATTGGTTATTAATATACTCTCACACAAACGACAACATTGCCGAGCTCTGCGACGCGGGCTTGTAACCCAAGTGGGGGCATTAAGCTGTTGGGAGAGTTTGGGCTCTGGGGCTCGCAACTGCCTCGTTTGGTCCAAAGATTAGCAGGTGTAGACGCGCGCATCGTGGGGCTTCTGCCGTACTCCTGTGTTGGTGTTGGTGTACGATGTTGAAGTGTGTATATTGGACGAGGGCACGGAGAAGAAAAGATTCCTCTGTGAACGGTCACTCATTCCAAATGTTACGGAATGGGAGGCGTCGATCTTGTTGGCTTATCAGAGCAACGAGTGTCCTTTGGAGGCACACCAAGTCTCACGAGCCCCGCTGGTCCATTGGGCTGGGCCCTGTTGCTCTACTCCCTTTCTCCACCACCAGCTTTTCTTATTATATTTTTTTTAGATTGATCTTCTTCCTCTCCTTTCATAAATAATCTCATAAACCACCAAAGCCACTCTTGAGCTATGTCTACTCCCATTAAGCAAAACGGATCGTGAATGCTGTAGACAGTTTCAAAGATGCCACTGACCTCTCCTGTTCTCCCAATTATGTAGCCATAAAATAAAATTTCAGTCATTTGCATAACAATTCCCTCTTAAAAAGCTGTGCCTACCCATATGGACTGGAGTTTTGAGTTGAACCCAGGCAGTGAGGAATCTTAAGTGTAGGGGTTGGTAGTGAAGGGAAGTCCAGGGCTGTGTCTGATCAGCTTATTGAGAGAATTACAGGCAAGGGAGTCTTCTTCCTGTGTCTATGAATTAAGGACAAAGCTTCAGGGAGGAGAGAAAGGGAGCTTCGTTGCTTTGCTCTATAGAGCTTTGCCATTCTGCCTATATAGCTTTTTCAATTAGCTATCTTGCACAAGAATGTAAGACGTGACCACAGTGGGGCATCCTTGCTTAATGATTTTCACCAGAATAAACTATGCTTCTCCAATAAGTTTAAACTCTCATAAACCACAAAAGCTGCTCTTGATCTATGTCTACTCCCATTAAGTAAAACTTACATTAATGTACGTAAGAATATTGTCTGTTTATGCAATATCTTCATTTTAGTTTTTAGCCATAGGCCTAAATAAAGCAGACTTGTACTCTTGATACGGATTCCTAAATCTTGAAGGAAATAAACCAAACAAGAATGTTGTTCTGTGATTGTTACTTCATCCAAAGTATTTGTAATATCTTCATATCTACTGCCGGTTGCTTCCCCCACTTTGCACTCTATAGGTGAATCAGAATTGAACTGCCCAAAGCAAACAATGGTAAATGGCTTCATTGCCTTCTGCTTCTTCTTTATTCCTTGCACATATTGGTGACTAATTCAGGTATTTCCATTTTTGAATGTCATTTTCAAATTGGATGACCAGCAATGGTAAAAAGAAAAGCAAGCATTTATAATCTCATCCACTCACTCCTGATGGTAACATCGCACTCTTCCCCCACTTCCATGACACAAAACTCTTCAATCACTAATACAAGAAATCCGCAGGCCTTTGTATTCATCAATCACCTAAATGTATAACACTTTCATCTGCCACCATATAATATGGATTGCACATGATATTTTCCATGGTGCACATCCTTGCTTCCATTATGAAATGATAGAGGACCTGCTACTGTGGCCCTTTCTCAAATGTGCATCCATGTGTGAAAATTTGATTCATCACAAAATGTACATCCCCATGACTGGATTAGAATTGCAAAGCCTAATCAAGCTGATGCTGAACTTTGCTGACACACACACACAAACGCAAATAATTTTCACCATCATCATCCAAAAATCTGAACTTGTAGCTAAATTTATGAATTAATAACAATGATTGTGAAGAGACCAGAACCTTCAACCAGTGACACATTAGGAAACTAGAAAACTGCAACCCATGTATGGACTAGACTTGCATCACTAAATCAAAGCCAAGAATGAACTTTGCCCACGCTGACAAATCATCTTTCACCATTGCCATCCAAAAATCTCTACTTGAACCTAGAAACAGAGAAATCATAGGTCCTCTTCTTCGGCGTGCTCAGTGGCGACTCTAGGAATGTTTGTCAGGGTGGTCATTATTGACCAAAATTTAATATGAAGAGAACTTCATATATTGACCAAAACACACATACACACAGTTTGACAATTTTTTTCTAGGAATTTTCTTATTTTGAAATTTTTGCATAATAGTTTCATTATCAATGTTGCAAGTTACATCTCTTTCAAAAATTTAGTTAGATAAAAAATTTGTAGGGAGTTTTCTTTTTATTTGTAAGGATCTAGTATATTGTTAAATAGGCTAAAATTTAAAGAAAATGTTTGACTAAAACTTAGTTGTAGTCTAAGATTACAATTCTTACTAAACAAATTAACATGACTATATATTTTGAAAATCTAACCGTTGAATTGCATGTTCTTTATGTTCTTAAAACACATGTCAAATTTCACGTCAATTGGATGTTATTTATTATTTGATCTATGAACTTAAATTTTTATGTAATTTTAGACTACAAAAACTCAAAATTTAAAGATTTGATTAATGACATAACTATTAATCTTTGACCTTCTTGAAATTTTGCAAATATGGAGGATATAAGAAGAAAATGTAATCCAATGATGAATCTTTCACAATTCACATCCAATAAAAATAAATAAAAAATTTGAGTGGAGTTGTAGTTTTAGTCTACAATTAAGTTTGTTACCAAATTTTGTCCAAAAATTAATTATGTTGATAAAAAAATTTAGGGTGGTCACAAATATTTTTTAAGGATAATAAAATCATAAAATTTTTAAAATTTATATATAATAATTAATTTTTTTGCTAGGTTAGGGTGGTCCTGTGACCACCTTGAACTCCATGTGGAGCTGCCAATACGCGTGCTCTTCTTTGTCATCCTCTTCATTGTCTTTGTCATCTAACGAGGTCGAAAGAATCTCTTGACCATCTATTTGCACATAGATAGAATTAAGAATGATGTTAGGGATGTGGGAAATCTTGGGCCACTCCTCTCCTGTCCCTCTTTCGCAGCGTTCTAAGAGATTGTACGAAAAATTGATCTCCAATTTCTGTAATGGAGTTGTACGAAAGAAGTTTGGCAGCGACTTTAACTTTGGGCATTCCCAGATTCTCAAATGTTGAAGACGTGGCATTATAGTAAATTTGTTACACTCTTCTTCTTCTTCTCCTCCAATCCCATTCCATTCTTCCCATTCATCCAAATCCCCAAATTCAAGAGATATCAAATTTTGAAATAGTGTTATTATTATATCACCTTTCTCCTTCTCTTTGGATTCTTCTATTCCCATAAATTCAACCCCTAACTTTTTCAATATTTTAATCGTCGATATATCCAATGATTCGAGGAATCGAAGTTTCCCCAAAGGAGGCAAACAATTGAATAAATAAACAATTGAATTGGATTGGATGGTACCAACGAAATCTAGTGCATTGAGAAACCCCATTTATTATGGAATTATTATTGAATTAACTAATCAACTTGCTTTTCTATCGAACATTTTTTTTTTCAATAATTTTCACACACAAAATTTCAACATATTATATTTTATTATGAGAATAAATCCTATTACTTCTGATCTTGGGGTTTCTACGCTTGAGAAAAAAAAAAGGGACGTATAGCTCAAATCATTGGTCCAGTACTGGATGTAACTTTCCCCCACCCTCCCCCCCCCCCCCTCGAAAAATGCCTAATATTTACAACACTCAAGTAGTTAAGGGTTAAGATACTGTCGGTCAACAAATTAATGTGACTTGTGAAGTACAACAATTATTAGGAAATAATCGAGTTAGAGCTGTAGCTATGAGTGTTACATATGGTCTAATAAGAGGAATGGAAGTGATTGACACTAGAGCTCTTTAAGCATTCCGGTCAACGGAGCAACTTTAGGAAGAATTTTCAACTTGCTTAGAGAACCCGTTTCAATCTAGGTCCTATAGATACTCACACAACATCACTTGTTCCTCTTTTTCTTTTTTCTTTCTCTCTTTTTCTTTTTTCCCCTGTCATCTGTTGTTATATATATTTTTTCCCCTTGTTCGAATTACCAATGTTACATATATATATATATATATGTATTTTTTTTTCCCCTAATTCGAATTACCAATAATTTGGTTCTCCTTTTTTCATTTGTTCTTTTTTTCTTTTTTCCTTTTTTCCCTGTCATTTGTTGTTCTTTTTTTATTCTTGCTCAATTTACCAAAAAGTGCAATCTGTAGGAATCAATAGAAAATGTAAAATCCCTTATGATACAACAAATCCAACTCAATTATTGATAGAATAAATATGTCTATCATTTATTAAAATCTCTCTTTTGATTCAATATTGTGGTGTAATGTCTCATTCTTGTTTTCGATGACAAAATAAATCAGAAAATTGATTTTTGTTCAAAGAGAAATCTTATTGGAATGGTCCATATCTAGTTCACCCTTTGGAACTATATCACATCCTTTGTTTTTTCCGTTGTTCAAATTACCATAGCAATTTCTTTTTTCATCATTTGTTCTTCTTCTTTTTTCCTACTTGAATTACCAAAAAGAGCAATTCACAGGAATAAATAAAAAAGGTAAATCCCTTATGATTTGATAGAGTGAATATATTCTCCATTTCTTGAAATTACTCTTCTAATTAAAAATCGTGGTGTAACATGTACCCTTTCTTGTTTTAGTCATGAAATAAATCAAAAATTGGATTTTTGTTCAAAAATTAAATCTTATTGGAATTATCCATTTCCAGCTCATCCTTCAAAACTATATCACATCTCAGATCGAGTGAACTAGGATGAATTGAGATGATATTTTGTAAATAAGTAATTACCTTGAATATATTAACTATTTCTTTATTTTCCAATAGCTTGGAAGTTACAACAAAAACATCTTGTTCTTTTTCAACAATTTCCGATCTCTAGTGGACCTCTCAGTATGATTCAAACAGTATCTCAACTACAGTGTTTTTAGATGAGTTATTATCATAACCTTATTTTGTTTTTAAAAATTAAGTCTTGCAAAAAGCATAATTTTATCTTAAAATTTTATAAATAAATTGGCAATAAAAATAAGTTAACATTTTTAGTTAAAATATACAAACCCTAAGGGTTAACCATTTACTTTTGAACTCAACACTCCTTACCAAGAGTCTTCTAAAAAACACTTTCATTATTAAGTTATTTTTTAAAAAGACGAGAGTTTTTTACTTCAACCAGTTAAGCACCACTCGGTATTTCAAATAGAGACATTTAGAGTTAAAATCCCCCACCCTCAAAAATTGATCTATACGATAAAAAAAAAAAAAAATTATTCTTCTAAAAAAAACCAAATTTATTGTTAGGTTAGGAGAAAACTCTTATATGAAGCATAAAAGGAAAAAATTTACTTAAATAGCGTTTGTAAGCCTAAGTTTGGAATCTCAACAAAATATGCATCTCACATTATATTATAAAAAATATAATAACAAACTACAAATTTCTTCTAAGAAACCTATCATTACGTAAGAAAAGAAAAGAAAATGATTGTTTGGTTTGGAGAAAACTATTATATTAAATAACGTTTCGTAAGCCTGTATTTGTATTCTCAACAAAATATGCATCTCATAATATATATATATATATATATATGTTTTTTTTTTTGAGGGAGTTTCAATCTATGATGTCCGCTCCTGATGATAGCGCATCTCATAATATATCACAACAAATATAATAAAAGTTTTTTTTTTTTTTTTTTTTTTCCTTTTCTAGAGAAGCAAATATAATAAAAGTTGGGTCCAAGATGTCATGGCTACACCAAATGACTATCCTCTCTAAGAGACAAGTGTGTACACACTCTTATTTATTTATTTTTTTATTCACAAAATAAACTTTATGCCAATAGTTTACTTGAAATAAAATTTTACTTATAAAGTTTCATGAAATTTTAAATTAAATTTCAACTAAAATTCAATTACCAAAAGTATCCATAGTTTACTCTGTATAAAACTCTATTGCCAACGTTTTAAAATTTTATTACAAAAAGTTTCCAATAAGTCAAAACAAAAATTAATATTTTATTCTATTTTATTCTAACTATATATTTCATTTTTATTTCTAATATAGTACAATTTACACATCACATATCGTGCTTGCGCCTAGAAACTCAATATATGCATGCATTACACATTGTAAAATTAATATTTTACTTTTCTAGTTTATTAGTTTTGTTTCGATTCATGTAATGAGTTGAGGGAAATCTTTTCAAACCGGTTTTGTCAGTACTTTTATACTCTTTGTGGGCCTAAATTAATCAAAATTCACACGGGCCGAACCGAACCCTTGCCCAGCCCAAAATGCATTCGCCCAAGGACACCTCCGTCAATATATAAAATGTTAAGGACAAAAACTATAATCTAAACTCACTATATAAACCCTAGCAATCCTCATCTTCCTTCAAACTAAGAAGCCTAGGGTTTCCGCAGCTCACCTCACCAGAAGAACCTCACAGAGCTCCACTTCTTCCGCCGCCGCCACGCCACCATGGGTCGCATGCACAGCCGCGGGTACCTCTATCTCTCTCTCTCTCTCTCTCTCTCTCTCTCTATATATATATATGTGTGTGTTTGTGTGTATGTGTGTTTGGATTTGAATGTGATTTGTGGTTTCTGTGATTTTTCAGTAAGGGTATTTCAGCCTCAGCATTGCCATACAAGAGAACTCCACCGAGTTGGCTCAAGATCTCTCCTCAAGATGTACTTTTTCAAAACCCTAATTCTCTCTCTCTCTGTGTGATTTGTGTATTTGTGTGTCATTTCTGTTCGAGTGTTAATGGTGGTGGAAATATATAGGTGGAGGAGAACATATGCAAGTTCGCCAAGAAGGGTTTGACACCATCACAGATCGGTGTGATTCTTCGTGACTCTCACGGTATCGCTCAAGTTAAGAGCGTCACCGGAAGCAAGATCCTCCGTGTTCTCAAGGCTCACGGTGCGTTTTTTTCTTTCTTTTGAGCTGTGTAGTGTGCTACAATTTGGTTGAGAAATGATAGATAGGTAGTTGTCATTGTGAATAAGAGGAGAAATTATATGGTATACGCATTCGTTTATTTTTCTCTTCATATGTATTTTATAATAAAAGATAAACAGTTACGATTAGGTGCTGTTTGGGTTCTCAGAAAAAATTGATTGCTATGATGTTTGTGTTAGAATTCTGAGAAAATTTTGTTTGGTTTAGGAGAGAAAATGTAGTGTGACACCATTAGGTACTGTAATAATATGTGTACCGTAGAATGAAGAAACAGAATTCCGATTATAGTATTTAAGCAAATGAGTAGCTGAACACTAAAGAGAAGTTATCATTGATCTATATAAGAACATGATTATTAATAGATATCGCTGTTATTTATTAGCTGAATTAAAAAAAAAAAAATTGTAACTATGTGTGAGGAGTGGAAGAGTTGTTAGATGTGAAGAAGAGTTTTATGTGTTTTCTGTATTTGTGTAGTTGAAGAAAAGGGGTTATTAGATGAACCCCAGAATGCTGAGATCGTATTAGAGCTAGCTTGGGTTGTGGGTTTTTTTATTTTATTCATTAACTGTTGGTGTTTGTATATGAAAATACTGAGATTATAAGGAATTAATTGATGAACCCCATATGTTGGAATTGAAATTGAGCTAGCTTGAGATGAGGATATAATTTTTTTAATACTTATTCAGTTCAAAAATGGTTATCTCAGAATTTAAAGAAATTATTTGATGAACCCCAGATGTTGGAATCTAATATGAGCTAGCTATCAATGGATTTTTTAATTACTTGTTGGGTTTGCGAATTAAAATGTATGTAGCATTTGTCATTTGATTCAAGTTTCAGGCAAAAAATTCTTTCAAATAATTGGTATTTTGTTGTGATCTTCTCACATAAGTGGGTCCCTCATTTGTGGACCCTTCATGCATATGATAGTGATGGTGCATATACTGTTATACAAGATATCATCTCTATTTTGAAATGTTGAGGTTTGGTTTTTGTGGGTTTTTAATGGTTTTTTTCTTTCATTTTGGTTAGGTCTTGCACCAGAAATTCCAGAGGACCTGTACCATCTCATCAAGAAGGCTGTGTCAATTCGTAAGCATTTGGAGAGGAATAGGAAGGATAAGGATTCAAAGTTCAGGTTGATTCTGGTTGAGAGCAGGATTCACAGGCTTGCTCGCTACTACAAGAAAACAAAGAAGCTTCCTCCAGTCTGGAAATAGTAAGTCTTCTTGTAATATGTCAACATTTCTCTAGATACTCGGGGTATAGTTTAATGATTAATTTATAAGTGAGTAATTGATTATCTTGTTGCTTTGCATTTACATATTTTAATTAGGGATTTTATATTTTGGGTTTTTTACTGAAAATTTTCTTTTTTAATTTGCTCTATGGCTTCTTATGTTGGAGATCTGATCTGTGCTTTGGGAGCTTCAAATTGTATGAATCTTATTGCTAAGGTTATCATTGAAGGCTTGTGCATAAAAGAAATTGAAATCTTGTATTGTTGTTGTATGTTCTAATGCATTTATTTCCTTATTATTTTGTGCGGTTGAAGGGCTTGGTTTGGGTAGAGTAGCAGTCTTGAGAAATTATAGGTGTATCATGTATGAATATGCTGCCTATGGCTGTGATGTCGTTCATTAGGTGGTGGTGATTTTTTTATTGGTTTTCCTTTGGGGAAAGATTAAAGCATGTTTATGGCTAGGGGAGTTTGACTTTGTTCAAGTTGCCCAAAGAAAGATTATTAAAAATTAGATACTGTGATTTTAGTGTGTTACCTGCCATCAGATTTTATTGATTCTATTCTTACTGTGGATTGAAATTGCATATCAGTTGGATGTGAATCCAGTGCACAGTTGTGTTTTCTTATTTTACTCCATCTTCCCTGCTGATTTTTTCTTGTGGACCTAAAGAACTGCGTCACTAACCAACCTGTTATTTATGCAGTGAGTCAACCACCGCCAGTACCCTTGTTGCTTAAATGAAGTATGTAGCTCAGCATATTTTTAGTTATCCTTGGAGGTACGGGTATTCTGTGTTGGCAAGATGGGTCTTCAAATTCCAGAAAGATTTGTCCAGACAATTTATAACTATCAGAAGATTTTGTTGTGCTTCTTCTATAATAGTAGTGAAATTTGAACCAAAGATTTTGTATTTGGATTTTGTTGTTTATTTAGTTGTGTTTTTGTACTTCCATTTTTAACTTTTGTGGTCTAGTAGTTTTTAATTTTAAACCTTTTGGTTTTAGAGATATATAAATCCTTAATTTTGCTTCAATTTTAATTTACAATTATTTGTTAGTTTCTCTGTGAAACAGAGCTGAAGGCTTAAATTTTAACTTAAAATTATTTGTTAGGCCATCTGATAAGGCATACTTGGCTATTTTTCATAGAATATTTTCATGGCTAAAGTTAAAAATTGGGCCATTGGAATATTGTATCTTCGGATATTTTTTTGTAAGAGTATTACCCCCCCCCCCCCAAAAAAAAAAAACAAAATAGGTGCCATCTTACTGAATCCCTATAAATTCTGGGCTTAGTTGAACATTTGTTCCATTTTCAGTGCGTAATTCTGGTGTCCGAGGAATCGATTTAGGGACCATTTTAATACACCCTTAAAAGGTTAAAAACTGAATTAAAATATTTGATTTGTTTATTTTTATTTTTATATTTATTTTTTTGGGTAAATTTTGCTTGAAGGAAAAGAGTCTCAATTTTTAAAGCAGGTCTGTTTGATTATTGTTTATTTATTAAAAATTGAAAATTTATTGTTAAAAATACTATAGTAAAATAATTTTTGAAAGTAAAAAGTGACCCAAAAATATCGAATAATTTTTTAAAGTAAAAAGTGACTCAAAAATATCGTCGTTTTGTTGTGTTTGGTGCTTTTATGTACGGTGCTGTGGATCCTAAAAAAAGGCCCAAACAAACGCACACCTAATTTGTCTGCCCTTTTTTTTTTCTTTAATGAAACCTATAACTGGATTGTTTTAGTAACTAGAGGTGGGTTCGGATGGCTTATATAATGACTTGAGCTCATCTAATTGGCAAGCTTGTCTTGCAAATGATCATTGGATAAAATTTGAAATCAAGCTAAGTTGGATAGGGACTCGAAAGTCGAAACCAAGTTCTCTTCTAGAGAAGAAGTGGATAATGTCAATCAAATACAAGTTATACAAGTTCAACACTATATAACTTAAATACAACGCATAAATGATAATTTGATACCACATAGAAAAAGTGTCTAATTATGCCCAGTAGTTTCATAGAGTAACTTTGAATATATATATATATATATATATATTCCCACCAATATAATGCTTCTGAAGATTCCTAATAATGGTGTTCATTTGGTTTCCTTTGGCACAAAAGGACAACAATAATGAGGTCTAGATCTTTGAATTGAAGGCTTCTAAACTCTACGTATTTTTCGTATGATTCTCCAAAAATTTGAGTTGAAAAGTGGAAAAATTCACTTTTTACTATTTATTTGTCACTATTCACCTGTTACTGCTCACTTGTTACTGTTCATAATACTGTTCACTTTGAATTTTGCCTATTTAAGGGGGGTTGTCCCTTAAGTTTAAAACAGGTTTTTTCTTTCCCAGAGGTTTTCTTTCGGAAAGAACTTGCTTAGAGAACTTCCTCTTAGAACTATTTCCTTTTTGAGAGCCTTTCTTTGAGAGAGTTCCTTGTTTCACTTAGCATTTCCTATTACCTTACAGTCTTGTACCTAGAACTAGTACAAGCGTTGTAATTGTTAACCTATTCTCTTGAGATCTTATAATCACTACTACTACTACTATAAGTGTTTTGTGCTATTTTCAATAACAAGTATTTTCAATTTTCTGTTCATTATACTACTTGTTGCTACCGTCATCTTGGACAGTTCTAAATTTTTATTGTTTTCATATATACTGCTTGACTGGTTTTACCGCCTTACTGCTACTTTTAAATTACTTTGATTATAACTGCAATACCCTAGCAATGGCATTGGCATATGGTTTAGGACCAAAAACAGAAATTCTATTTGTGCTTCCCGTGAAATGATAATCTTTCCATAGGTTCTAAGCAACATCAAGAATTTGATTATTAAAATAATTTATTCAACATTCTACAAGAGCAAAAGGATCCTTGAAGGACAAGTGAGAATTTCCTTCAAGCCATTGCCCTTGGTGAGTGTGACCATTTATGAGAATGAGATGTTTTGAGGGCTGGACATTCATTTAGTTATCTCTTTCCTATTTTGGCAAAGTGTTCCAACATCTTATGGAAACAAAAGATCTAATGGAAGAGCTTTCAAACCCTTTAATAGCAGTCTGAATAATTTGTGGAAGCTGACTGGCTTGTTTATGGCTTATTAATTTTATGAACCTGATAAAGCCATATTCAAACATTTGAGAAAGCCAGTTAGGATCCCTATCATCAACATCATCTGAATCATTATCAGCAACATATGAACCATCATCATAATCAATTAGGAGACCAGGAAATGGATGTTTCTTTTCATACACTCTAAGACTACTCCCAAAGTGTTCTTCCCAGTCTAGTTGGATAAATACATTATCAGATTCATCCAATTCATCAGGATCAGGAATATTAGTTGAAACAAGTTTCTTGAAATATTTGAACCATAGGTCAAAAGACCTAAACATAGCCTTGCTTTTCAATATACGAGATTGTATATCTGTTGGCAAGTTGGCAATAGCACTTCTTAATAGAGATTGGGTCTTAAGACTCAATCTAGCATAATCAGTGCCCATTATAGTCTTTTTATCCATTAAATGGATTTCCTCTTTGCCAAAGAGTTGACTAATGTAAGCTTCAAGGTGGCTTTTAAAAGCCTCATTTCTGAAACAAGATTATTTTTTGAAACAAGGTTGGCATTAACAGGGCCATTTTCGAAAACAATGTTGGCATAATTGGGGTCATTTTCTGAAATAAAGTTGACATAATGACTCATATAAACCTCATTTTGTGCAGTAAGGTTAACAAGGTGGATTTCAAGTGCTCGGAGGGTTCTCAGGAAGAGGTTGTGGTGGTTTCTAATAAAAGCAACTTGAAGGTTATCTAGAATAAATTTGATAGAATCTGGTAGTTCTGAATAGGTTCCATTGTGGAATTGTAACCTTTTAGACAAAACTTCTTGCAAAGCAATTATCACATCACCACTGGAATATGTCACCTCTGCCGGGACAAATTCCTGTTGATCCTCTGGATTTTACTCTAGAAGATGCACCTTCATGCATTACAAAAAATTGTCCCGCTGGGAGCCTTTTGTCTTGAGAATAGCCCTGTGCTGGTGCTTTTCCCTTGTTCCTCTTCTCTGCCAAGGAAGTCATAATAATCCACTTACTAGTGGTATAAATATTAGTATTATTCCACTTATTAGTGGTACTTATCCACGTAACATGCGTCGATTCCTGCAAAGAAATATTGATAATGTTAGGACAATCGATAATAGTTAACATTTTGGTGCTATGAGTATTACCTTTAGCAATATCTGTAAAACATTGGCAAGAACCTATCATTAGCTCTTGGATAAGCCACATTAATAGGGAAGTTTTCAACATAAGACAGTTTATCAATGTGTATTTTTTTTATGGCAAAAAGCATTAGGAGCATCATAGCAAACATTATCAATAAGAATTTTCTAAAAATTATCAATTTTTAATTGCAATAATTTATTAGAAAGTTGTTTAGTAATTTTCTTGTATCTTACTTTTTGCTGAAGGAAGTTAAGATGTTTGGTTTCAGCATGAATCAAATTTAAAGCATCATCAATATCAATTTCAAACTTTGAAGCAAATTTGAATTTTACTTTCTGTCCAAAAGGATCAATAGTAATTCCATCATACTCAATAAGAAAATGATACAAAGCATTTATAAATGGCAAACCAAGAATTACTTTATCGGTCATGTTTTTAACAAGAACAAAAGGAATCTTGAAACAGACATTATCATGACAAATATGAGCATTATTCAATTCATATTTGATCTTCATTTGGGAACCATTAGCAGAAACCAATCTTTCAGTTGATTTTTCAAAATATTTTGAAGGAATTAATCCTTCTTGGATACAGTTCATATTCGCACCAGAACAATCATAGCAATAACAGTGAAATGATAATCATGAGAAACAACAATTTTAATTTTTGTAAACCATTTTGGAGGAAGCAATTTATTAACAAGATTGAGTTGGGAATTATCAATAATACCTTTATCAGCAAGAAGAGCCTGTTGACTGGATTCATCTCCATCTTTGTGCTCATCTTGTTCATCATCAGATTTATTAATATTTTTATCAATTTTTAACATTAACAATTCTTGTTTGAGATTATTGTTATCACTTTTAATGTTTTTAAACTCATTTTTTAATTCAATTATTTCTTGTTTAACAACAGTGATCTCATGTTGAAGATCATTAACAGTTAAGTCTTTGGATTTTTTTTTTTATTAAATATTTCCAAAGTTTCTTCAAAGCTTATAGTTGATTTTAATTTTTTACCAAATTCATCTTTTATCAATTTTTTTTTTAAACTTATCCAGATATTCTTTTTGCAATTCAGGGTTTTGGATTTGACTTATCAATTGGATTATTAAACTTTCATTTTCTTCACTTTTAGTGAGAACATTAACAGATTTAATAACATTGCAACAAGAATATCTACAACCAATTTTAATATTAGGTGAATCAGAAGAATTAGTAGCAAATTGATAGCAAGAATCAGATGAAGAAGAGAAGTCATCTTCCAAAGAATCAGACGAATTGTTTGATTCAATGATTCTGAATAATTCTTCTTGATCTTTATCATTAATATTTAACATGTTAAACTTATTCTTTAACTTACCAGGTTTTTGTTTGCAATCTTTACTAAAATGTCCAGGTTTACTACAGTTAAAACATTTACCTTTACCTGACCTTTATTTATCATATTTTTTAAAAACATTTTTCTTTTTAGCATAAAAATGATTAGGTTTAACAGAGTTGCTTTTGTATTTTTTATGGCTATAATTTTTGTGACTTTTATCATATTTTTTCCCTTTTTGCCTAGAAGGAGCAATAGAGGGCAAACCATATTGTTCACAAAAATTACCCATTTCATATTTAACTTTTCTCTTATTCTTTAATTGGTGTTATATATATATATACCACTGCTCTACTACTCCATGCGTAAATGATAATGTTCAAAGAGATTCTTTTGGCTTTCAATCATTTCAAAGTCTACTATTGCTTCACTGCTTCCTGATGTTCAAAGAGATTCTAACAATATCCAATTAGTTTGTTTTATCAAATGTTCCGTTCTAGTCTATGTCTTCAAGTAATCTTCTATATCTCATTAACAGTCTCTTAACCAGCTACCATAATATTATTATTATGAGTTATAAAAGTAAAAAATAAAAAATAAATGTCAATACGCGGCGTTTTGGGTCGTCATGCTTTGGAATTGGGCTCTTCACACACAGACGGTTGATTTGAAGCCCATATTGTCGTCTTCGCCTTCATACGTTTTGCAATACAATTTGGCGCTTTTACCAAAACCCCCAAAAACCCTAGGAAACCCAGAACCAGAACTGAACCACCACTCCACTAACCCTAGCCCATATTCACAGTCCACAGAGAGAGAGAGAGAGAGAGAGAGGGAAAAAAGCGAAAATGGTGTTAGGGTTAAGAGAATTCACAGAGAGAGTCGGAGACGGTGCCGGAGAACCGGTTCTAGACTCCGATAACGGCGAGGAGCTCATGCACGTACAGCACTCTGTCGCCATCGTTCTCGGGAATCGCGTTCCTGTTTCCCCTGGCACTCTCTACATCTCCACCAAGTACTCTCTCTCTCTCTCTCTCTCTCTCTGAATATGTATGTATATATGTTGTGTGAATCCACTACTTTTTGCGCTAGTAAAAAAGAAAGTGGGGATAGAGAAGAAAATTGTGGATATTATTTGTTCCCATTGGACAACAAAAAACACTAATTTTGATGTAAATTACTTAAGATTTCATGAATATGGGTGAGCTGCAATCTATGAAGCATGGACACTGCAATTATTGAAATACGTTGGAATACATTTTTTTTTTTTAGTTTTAATAAATAATAAAAACTATCAAAATCTTTTCAAAGACATATATAAAATCAAAAGGTTTAAAAAAAAAAAAAAAAAATTGTCCCGAGCGTGTTTGACATTGGATTTTAGAGTGTTTGTGCTTCTTAGCTAGGAAGCACAGACATGGGTACGGTATGGCATGCCTACATGAGCAATTTTTGAAAAATTATAATATGAAATGGCCGGTATAACACTGGTATGGCTCGGGTTTGGCACCTAAATGAAATGTTCGTGCTTCCTAGCTTCTTAGTTTACAATGCTCTTGAACCCATGACCTTGCCCTCAGTATCGTTCTTGGTGTGGAGGTGCTAAGCTGGTTGATGATATGTGATAAAATTTCCTCAATTTTGCCACTCAATAGAGTCTAAAAGGAGAATCATTGAAACAAATGTAGGCCTAGTGGTAGTCTTTGGTTGGCTTAGGTAGTAGGTAGGGTATTCTACTTGCTTGCGTTAATGAAAAGATTTTATGCAGTGTGTTCAATGCTTCAATGTGTTGATGGGCTTTTGCAGGCAAGTTGTGTGGTTGAGTGATGTGGATAAGACCAAAGGTTATGCAGTTGATTTCTTGTCTCTGTCGTTGCATGCGGTTTCAAGGGACCCTGAGGCCTATCCCTCTCCTTGCATATATACTCAGGTATGATATTGTTAAAATCCATCAATTTACTGAGTCATCAATGATTATTTAATGATTTTGTTTCGGGTTTATCTTGTTCAAAATGTCTTATCTAGGTTAAAATGTTTATTGTCAATAAATTGGGTTAAAAAAATTATTGTTTTATGTTTTGAATTTTGGGGAATGTAGTTACCAATTTTTAAAATTCAACAATTGATGATCATGATGTACCATGACTACAGCCCAATATAGCTTTGAAACTAAGCATTTCAGGCTTTATTGCCAATGCTCTCCTTTTTGGGTGAAACATCAAACTGTCTTTTAAGTTGTATTAAACTCTGAAGTATTTCAGCTTTGCATATGCTAGTGACTCTTGGCTTAGAGTTTAGAGCTTACCGTCTTTTCTTGAATTCATGATCCATATTTGATAGGATGTTGATCATGAGTTGATTATGCACCATATCTAAGGTCAACTTCTCCAAACGTGTTGGTAGGCATCTATTGTCGGCTCCCTTCATCCAATATGTTCTGGTCAAGTGATAGGTTGACTCTCAACCCAAGTTCAGCTGACCTATGATCTCCACTACTTTTTTGACCTACATGATAGAACTTTATCTGTTTAAAATTATTCTACAGAATCTCGGTAATCAAGAGCTTGCCTATTCTAATCCCTCATTCCTTGGGATTGTAATGAGTCCACGTCACGACATCATGTTACTAATAGATATACTGAGTGTGCTAAATGACCATCAAATTAGGTTGCATTTTTTAATATGCACTAGATCTATTTCACACAGACAAGGGTTTAGGAGTTCCCCCTAACTCAAACTGAACCCAATCTGTCTAGCACCAAAAAAAAGAGCACACCTAAGACTCTCTAAGGTTCCAAGAAGCTCAAAATAACTTTCAAGTCGTGCCCATATCCCTTTTCTTCAATAAAACCCAAAACAATCTTTAATGTTAAAAAAACTTTGTATCAAAAAAGAAATTTCAAATCAGTTCTGGTTGTCATGTCATTGAGCTTCGATGCAAAGAGATGATTCTGATCAATAATGAAATTCATAAATTAACGTACAGGTTATATGCTAATCAATTCCCATAAGCAAATCATATCTGGAACGTTTCCCTATATATTTTGCACATCTAAACTTTTCCATATATTTTTTTCTTTTTTAGTAAGAATTTCTCAGTATAGTTGTGTTACTTGTGTACATTGAGTCAATCTTTGCATCAATTCTGTCCCTTCTAAAATTACTAGACATCCACTTGTCTTTCTCCATTATAGAAATTTTCAACTTTATCCCCTTTTGATTTATGACATTGCTTGTTGTTTTGTTTGAAGATTGAAACGGAAGCTGAAGAAGACGAGTCTGAGGGCTCAGATTCAGAAAGTAGCGATACCTTGGATTTATCCAAGATCACAGAGATGAGGCTCATTCCATCAGATCCAAGCCAATGTATTCTTCCATCTTCTCTATTTCGTCCTGCAGCTTAATACTAAAATAACTGCAATGCCCTTTTTCTTTTTTTGTTAGAACAATATTGCCATTTTGCATTTTACAGTTGTATTTTTCTTCTTGATATTGGTAAAGGGTAACTAATATCCATGTTGCTTGTGTGATAGTGGATACTCTGTTTGATATATTCTGTGAATGTGCTGAGCTCAATCCTGAACCAATTGATGGTGAGTATCATTCTTTTATACTGAATTGGACATTGTTTTGAATTTCTGATTTTTCTTGATGTTGTATTAATTACATTTTCTTCTTTAGCTGCATACCCTTTAATTTTTCGTGTATGCTTTCTTCAGGAGAAGAAGAGGAGCACAATTGGATTTTTAGTGCTGATCAAATGGTAGATGAAGTAGCAGGTATTGGGTGGACAGTTAAAATTGATGCTTGTGTGTTTGTTTGTTATTAATATACACCTTTTTAACATGTTTGTATTTTCAGAGGAAGGCGATCATTTCTCTCAAGATCCAACCAACTCAATTGGTCATTCAAATGGGGATCATGATCTAGCTCGTACGGTTCTTGAGGTAGGCCTGTTGGTGCACCTTTTTTGTTGTCTTGGTGCTCCTACATTTAGTGCCATATGAAATGATAGTCTTTTTCACCATTGTATGTCCTATGATATTCATGAGTTCTCTCTCTCTCTCAATATGTACTTGATTTTTTTTTTTTTTTGTTGGGGGGTGGGGGGGGGGGGGGGGGGTGTGGTGGGGCAACAGTATATTCTGAAGATATATTTTTTATTCTGAACAAAGTGATAGGTAGATATTTGCATTTAATATCATGATCATTGAGAAACCACATATTTTGTCCAGATCTTTCATTTAGTCGACTACATCTTTTATAATTTGTTTTGATATTGGTTCTTTATTGCTGGTAAGTTTGGCTAATGCAGTAATGATGATTTGATGATATACTGTATATATCTATCTGATTGCCTTTGAAAATCCGAATATTTGCAGTATCTTCCAATCCTGGTTACTTTTACACTTTTAAAACATGTTTGATTGATTTTATTTTATTCCACTACAGCTTCAAATCAACGATCAACGATTTGAGGATGCTGATGAGATGGATGATGACCATGAAAGGGGCCATCATTGAGCTTCTATTTCTTCCTATGTTGCAGCTTCTAGAGTTTTCTTTATTCTTATGTTATGTACCATTTCTTGTCCTGTACCTAGAGTCTTGCTGTATATGTGAACCATCATTGGAGGTATATTTAAAATAAACTTCCTGACAAAAGAGCAGCAATATTTTCTGTTTACTTTCTCTTTAACCAATTATAAGGTTTTGTGGAATCCAATTTTCAGAGTAACTAGAAGCAAGGATTTAACATGCAAATCATGAGATTTTTGAAACCTTTAATGATTAGCTTACACTATCACTTGTATTTAGTATTGACTATAAATTCGGATTTTGGACCTCATTGTAAGAATAATAAAATTTAGAGTGCGGTGGAAACAAAACAAACATAAACATACCTCCATTCATAGTTGTTTAAATGTTTGGAGAAAAAGAAGACTCACTATATAATAGTGTATATGTAAAAAGGTCTTCTAGTCTATGGCCTTTACTTCACATATTTTCTTTTGACAGAGACAGGTTATATCTCCTTTTATATCTAATTTTTTACGTATAGCTTCCATCTTTACATCATTTTGTCTTTTAATTTTTTCTAACATCTCTTTTACTATGCCTTTTCTTATCATTCTTTTTTCTTTGTCTTCATCAATTATGTCTAGGTTCTTTTTTTGTATTATTTCTATAGCATTAGGATTCTTTCCATTGTTTTTTATACATGTTGTTCTTCCCATTATTAGATCATCTTTCTTATTACAACTCTTTTGTTCCCACAAAAAGACATGGAGTCACTAAAAAACAAAGATATAAAGTTAAATACAATACGAAGAACTGAGTCTTCAAAGGATGAAGAATTAGAAGACAATCAACTGACAGGCTTGACAGATTCATCAGACATAGATAATTTAGAATCACAATTTACAGAAATAAATTAACTTTAGGATATTCAGCGCAAGATTGCAAAAAAGGAAGAATTGATGATATATACCCCAAAAAGAATTGGTATCCTAGACCTACTTCCCCTGATTTACAATTTTAAGAAAGACATACTTTTGTTAATTCGTCTTATTCGCCAGATTTGATATATGAATGGAATATTGATGGAATATCAGAATATGAAATAATAAACCTTTTACATGAAATGACCTTGCTCACTAATGTTTATAAGAATCATGGAATATTAGACCACCAGATAGCCCATTTAATTGTCACTGGTTTTACTGGCCAATTGAAAGGCTGGTGGGATCACTATTTAAATAATGATGACAGAAATAAAATATTAACAGTTGTTAAAAGAGACGGATGGAAGTGTTATAATGACAAATACCACATGTAGTCAATGGCTCTGATACCATTGACTACCCAGGAGAGAGCACAACAATAATATGGAAGCATAAACAATGATAAAATAGATGATAAAAAAGAAAACAGAAAATATATATATTCAAAATAAGTTAAAATGGAATATGGAATATAAAAACAGAAACTAGTAAAATCTTACTTGAATAAAAACTTCTGTCTTTGATTAAAACTGAAAAAGTTTGTCTTTGATACAAGTTTTGAAAATAAAACTCTGTCTGAAGAGTTACAAGATTAAAAAGTAAAATCTGTCTTTGAGACTGAAAGGTTACAAGATTATGTCTATCTAAAGGGAAGGGTTACAAGAATACAAAAGAGAGGGAGGATTACAAGAGTCTTTCTAAGGGAGGGAGAGGGCTATCTTCTTTCAAGGAATTGGATCTTTAAATTTGAACCTGAGAATTGAACCTGTCTTCTATCTTCGGAGTCTGTCCTTTTATAGATGTAATGAACCATGGTAAGTCTTTAAAAGTAACTTGAGTAAGTAAAGTTAGCTCAAGTTAATTTGTTGGTGGAAACTTGTAGAATATTGTGGAAAATACTATTGATGAATAGTAGTATTTCATAAAGTGACTTCTGATGAATCTGTCTGAGAATCTGTTAGGGTACTACTCACGCGTGCTGATGAATAGTATCTGTCAAAAATATCTTTCTGGATCTTTCTATGAATAGTAGTGACTTATGAACATCTATCTGGACTGTCTTAGATCTGTCTGGAAGCTATTCACATGTTGGTGAATAGTGGTATGTCACAGTCATCTGTTCGGGTGAGCATTCTGTCTTGCCTATTATGTCTATCTGTCTATCAATTTGTATTCATGTAGTTATCATAATCTAGCAGATCAAAGTTATCTTCATACTGCTCATGCTCAAGGAGTACTCCATAATTACCACATAGAACGCAGTATGAAATAGGAAGAAAGGTAGGAGCACAATTCTTTGTCATTATTCTGGGGTCTCTAGTAATCTTTCTTTTCCCAATAAGCCTCCTTACTGAAGGTCTCGGTCCATATACAGCTATCCTGTTGGTGTAGCCATATAAGTGGAAGTCATAATCTCACTCTTTCTGTACTTCATAAATCTTATTGCTCATGAAATTAGACCATTCTTGTGTTAGAGCATATGGGTCATCAAGTGATAAGTAAGTCTTTCTTGTATACCAGTAATAGTTAGGACTACAACTGAATCACTTATGAGAACCAAATTGTGTGCTGGCCGGACATCCATATAGTAACTAGTGTCCCAAGTTGGGAAAGTGCTCCAAATAGTAAGTTTCATATAATTAAGTCCTCCAATCTATGCAGTTGCTTCTAGGATGACTTTAGGAAACAAACTAATATGGATTCCAGAAGTTAGGATTAGTTCGCTAATAAACCCTGCTTCTAGCATCTCAGATAACCATGAAGGATCACAAATCATTGTATCCTCTATCTTTGTGTTGATAAGTAATCCCAGATAGGGATGCTGTCCATCATAAACTCTTTCTGTTTCTCCAAAGCTTTCATACCATGTGGTTTTATGAGATAGCCATATGTCGTCTGGCATGTCTGTCCTGATAAATGCTATAGAGACTAATATTTTAAAAAGATACATCCATCTGTCATAAGAACTTGTTATGGCTTTATGAGTTAGTATATTTTGTTGAATTTCAGAGGGTAAGGTTCTAATGGCAAGTCTCGTTTTTTGCTGAATCTTAGGGTGGAGTTTTGAAAAGCTTGTTCCCATAAGATAGCTTTTTTGAGACTGTGGTTTTGTCTTTGTGGAGCTTAAATCTCCATCCTCCTTGCCAAGGAGTTGACTACCAAGTGCTTCAATAAATACACTGGTGTTAACAAGATGTAATTCCAAAGCCTTAAGGGTCTTTTGGAATAAGGGTTTTTGTCTAAGGGTGAAGGCTGCTTGTAATATTGGAATAAGGTTTTCTGTCTGAGGGTTTCTGTCTTGTGGAAAATACTATTTTACCTTATTCTTTACTCTTATTTATTTCATTCAGTAGATGATATGGGTCTCTTTAAAGGTGATCTAGGGTGAGGAGGGATTTCATGAGGGATAAACAAAGGGGTGTTGGACTCATTTTCCTTTTTTATGGAGGTGAAAGGGGGTGTTATTCCGTCTTCTATGTCTTGCAGCTTTTGAACAATTGATTTTAGATATATATTAGTGTAATTATTCTGTTGAATTATGCTATCTAGGTTCTTATTATCATCACTTAGACTAGGTCTTTTAATAGGAGTAGCCGACACTTGGACTCCGTTACTTTGATTCAATATAACTGACTCAAAGGGTGGATAAGTTTGGTACACCTTTTCATGATTTTCTGTCTTCATCCATGACAATGTTTTCTCTATTACACTTATCTTTTTGTTATGATAGTCCAAAAAGTCAAAGAAACTAAAATGTGTCTGCAAGTCTGTCACCATTTCATAATATTTGGCTCTTAAATTATTCCTTTCTTGTTCATTGTATTCTTCAAAAAACTAGTTTTAAATATTACTGAATTATCAAAATATGAGAAGAATAACAGACACACTGGAAATACTATTTGTCATAAATGTAAACAATATTGACATACTAAGAAACAATGTGATAGACATAATAAAATTGTTAAACAAATTAGTAAATTAGAGTTTGAGAAAGATGTAATAAATGAATTAATGGAAATGTTTAATGTTAAGCAAAAAGAGATAGACCAGGTAACAAAAAAGGAAGAATTAAAATCAACCAACCCATTGAAATCAATAAAAGAAAAAGGAAACAAAAAGACATAATAATGAAATTGATAGATAATCTACCTAATCACTTAAAAGATAAAAAAAAGACTATTTACTAAAATTGAAAGGTTCTATAGACATACCTATTGCTTGTATTAAGTGTAGAAAATATGGACACCATGTTACGGAATGTGGAAAAGGAGAAAAAGCTAAGAAAGAAAAAGATAAGAAAGAAAAGACAAAAATGAAACAAGATGGAATAAACATAAAACCAGTAACTCTACAAGACTTAATGACATAAGCAAAAATGGTAAAACAAGAAATTAAAGAAGATAATTCCACAGACATAGATGAACAAAATATTGCAGAAATAATAAATTTGAAAGAATTGTCTAAACCCATGATAGACCTCCCCCCCCTTCATTAGAAAAAGATGTTTCAGCAAATGTAACAAAAGACAACATTAAGATCAACCAACCCACTCAAAGTCAATAAAAGAAAAAGGAAACAAAAAGACATAATAATGAAATTGATAGATAACCTACCTAATCACCTAAAAGACAAAAAAGACTATTTACTAAAATTGAAAGATTCTATAAACATACCCATTGCTTGTATTAAGTGTAGAAAATATGGACACCATGTTACAAAATGTGTAAAAGAAGAAAAAGTTAAGAAAGAGAAAGAAAAAGCCAAGAAAGAAAAGGATAAAAAAAGGAAAGACAAAAATAAAACAAGATGAAATAGGCATAAAACTAGTAACTTTACAAGACTTAAGGACAGGAGCAAAAATGGTAAAACAAGAAAGTAAAGAAATTAAACATGATAATTCCACAAACATAAATGAACAAAATATTGCAGAAATAATAAATTTGAAAGAATTCTCTAAAACCATGATAGATAATTGGCATAATAGACAAAAGAATAACTTAGTAAGTACTAACATATCTATAAACATGACAGATATAAAAAATAGTAAAAAAGATAGCCTAATAGAGACAATTGATGAAAGAAATGACATAAAGACACTAAAAACAATTCTGACAGATAGTAAAGAAGATAGTCACATAGTGCAAAAAAAGTCAAGAATGATAGAAGTAGAAAGTAGTCCTATAAAAATAATGCAAAAAGGAAGATGACATAGAAAGACAAAAGAGTAATAACAAGAAAGATTACCTCATAATGGAAAGAACAACAAGCATAGAAAACAAAGGAAAGAATCCTAATGCTATAGAAATAATACAAAAGAAGAACCTAGACATAATTGATGACGACAAAGAAAAAGGAATGATAAGAAAAGGCATAGTAAAAGAGATGTTAGAAAAAATTGAAAGACAAAATGATGTAAAGATAGAAGCTATACGTAAGAAATCAGATATAAAAGGAGATATAGAAAAGGAAAGACAAAGAAATAGTCTAGTAGAATTAGTCAACAAAGGATGGAAAAATAATAGTCCCAAGAAAAGTAATAGTTTAAAGGAAGAAATTGATGAAAGATTAAAATTACCCAAGATAATGGTTTAGCAGAATTAATTAAAAAGATGGAAATTTTGAATTCACCCTTAGAGAAAAAAGAGATAGAAAGAGATGTAGCAGTTTTAGATATTATTGAGTTACCAAATAATGAAAGAATTGACAGACATAGCAGATATATTATTTTTCATAAATGCAAAGGATATGGACATACTAAAAAACAATGTGATAGACACAATAAAATTGCTAAAAAAATCAGTAAATTAGATTTTGAGAAAGACATAATAAATGAACTAATGGGAATATTTAATGTTAATCAAAAAGAGATAGATCAAGTTAAGAAAAATATAGAAATATCACTTGATGACCAATTGACAGATAATGATATAAAGAAGTTTAAACAGGATATAGAAACAGAAATATGTTCTAATCTTCTTACTGCCTTTTGGCATAGGAACTGACATATAATACAACCACCTTGTGAGAAAGGCTTTAATGGAAAAGATACAAAAGATAGGACTATGCTTACAATTTCTTTTAATCAATATGAATGGACTAATAGTTTGACAGATATACCAAGTAAAATTATAATAAATGACATACTTACACATTTTACAGTAATCTCAAATACTCATAAAACAGATGTTTTAATAAAAGAAGTCTTGACAGATTCTCCTTTACAAATCATTAAAGAAAAGATTAATTGTGGTAATCTCTTGAACAAAGAAATATTTAATTTCTTAACAGATAGAGTTAATCACAAGTCCTTGACAAATTTTCCCTAGACTATTATAGTGGTTGATGGAAGACTTTATGGAGAAGCTCTATTTCACATATTCTTGCAGAATGAGATATATAGTAAGACATACAAAACGGATAGAATTTTGGTAGACTTTGTAAAGTTTTTGAATTCTAGACACTCTGACATTGACAGACTTCATTATGAATACTTTTATACCACTACTCAGCGAGAGCACAAAGGTGTAGAGAAAAAGTTTGTTCTATAATATATACTTTAAATTTTAAAAATGATTTTCTTATAAAACATTTCAAAGGAATTTTGTAGAAAGACATTGACAGAGAAGTTTTTAAAATGAATTTTAAAGAAGTTTTGCAAAGAAATGTTTATTTTCAAGATATTGTTTCAAGACATAATGATATACCAACTAATCCTTTTATCAAAAGCCAATTGCAAACTAAAATGAATAAAAGACCCTCCAAGGCAGACATGAAAGGAAAGGGCAAGACACCAGTGGTGCAACCCAAAGAAATCCGAAAGGCTTCAACGAAGATTTCGGATAAGCATGGAGGCATCTCGATAGTGACAATATCCCTTCAGGATATGTTGCTAGCAAAGGCAATGTATTCATGTGATGGAAAAAGTGAAATTCTGCAAGAAGTGCTCCGCACTAATCTCACTTTTCAGGACGGAGAATTTACAAACTTTCCTTTTCATATTAAATTACTTCTTGATAATTTCCAAGCAGCCTTCACCCTCAGACAGAAACCCTTATTCCAAAAGACCCTTAAGGCTTTGGAATTACATCTTGTTAGCACTAGTGCATTTATTGAAGCACTTGGTAGTCAACTCCTTGGCAAGGTGGATGGAAATTCAAGCTCCATAAAGACAGAACCGCAGTATATGAAAAGCTATCTTATGGGAACAAGCTTTTCAAAGCTCCACCCTAAGATTTAGCAAAAAACGAGACTTGCCATTAGAACTTTACCCCTTGAAATCCAACAGAATTTCCTAACTCATGAAGCTATAACCAGTTCTTATGACAGATGGATGTATCTTTTTAAAGTTTTAGTCTTTACAGCATTTATCATGACAGACGACATATGGCTATCTCATAAAGCCACATAGTATGAAAGCTTTGGAGAAACAGAAAGAGTTTATGATGCACAGCATCCCTATCTGGGATTACTTATCAACACAGAGACAGAGGATCCAGTGATTTGTGATCCTTCATGGTTATCTGAAATGCAAGAAGCAGGGTTTATTAGCAAACTAATTCTAACTTCTGAAATTCAAATTGGTTTATTTCCTAAAGTCATCCAAGAAGCAATTGCACAAATTGGAGGACTTAATTATATGAAGCTTACTATTTGGAGCACTCTCCCAGCCTAGAATACTAGTTACTATATGGAAGCTCGGCTAGCACACATTTTGGTTCTCATAAGTGATTTTAGTTGTAGCCCTGATTATTACTGGTATACAGGGGAGACTTATCTATCACTTGATGATCCATATGCTCTGGCACAAGAATAGTCTAATTTCATGAGCAATAAGATTTATGAAGTACAGAAAGAGTTAGATCATGACTTCCACTTATATGGCTACACCAACAGGATAGCTGTATATGGACCAAGACCTTCAGCAAGGAGGCTCATTGGGAAAAGAAAGATTACTACAGACCCCAGAATAATGACAAAGAATCGTGCTCCTACCTTTCTTCCTATTTCATACTGCATTTTGTGTGGCAATTATGGAGTACTCCATGAGCATGAGCAGTATGAAGATAACCCTGATCCGCTAGATTATGGTAACTACATTAATACAAACTGATAGGTAGACAGACATGCCAAGCAAGACAAAATGCTCTCCAAGACAGACAACTGTGACAGACCACTATTCACCAGCACGCGTGAATAGCTTCCAGACAAAAGCAGATAGATTTATCATAAATCACTTTATGACAAATTACTATTCATCAGCACGCATGAATAGTACCCTGACAGATTCCCGGACAGATTTGTCAAAAGTCACTTTATGAAAGACTACTGTTCATCAGCACGCGTGAATAGTATTTTTCACAATAATCTACAAGTTTCCATCGACAAATTAACTTGAGTTAACTTTACTTACTCAGGTTACTTTTGAAGACTTACCATGATTTATTTCATCTATAAAAAGACAAACTACGAAGACAGAAGACAGGTTCAAATAGAAGGTTCAATTCTCAGTTTCAAATTTAAAGGTTCAATTTCTTGAAAGAAGATAGCCCTCTCCCTCCCTTAGAAAGACTCTTGTAATCCTCCCTCTCTTTTGTAATTTGGTAACCCTTCCCTTCAAACAGACATAATCTTGTAACCTTTCAGTTTCAAAGACATATTTTACTTTGTAAACTTATAACTCTTTAGACAGAGTTTTATTTTCAAAGCTTGTATCAAAGACAGACGTTTTCAATTTTAATCAAAGACAGAAGTTTTTATTCAAGTAAGATTTTACTAGTTTCTGTTTTCATATTCCATATTCGGTTTTAACTTATTTTGAATATATCTATTTTGCTGTTTTCTTCTTTATTATCTATTTTATCATTATTTATGCTTCCATATTATTGCTGTGCTCTCTCCTGGGTAGTCAATGGTATCAGAGCCATGGATGGTAGATGAATGAGTTTTATTTCTTTGCAATGAAGAAGTTACTAGGAACAAATATTACTACTATAGCCACGACTTGCTCCTTGATAGTGTTGGTTAGCCTCACACTTGCTGGCAGACCATAGTTTTGCATTGGTCAGCCCGTTTTGTTAGCCGATGGACAGGCATTGTTTGGGTGGTCCCGCAATGGAGTTTCTTGAGGAGGTGGTCCCAATAGCAAGGATACCAGTGGTTAGTAATAGTTTCGCCAGTAATTATTAATTGCTTGGAAATAGAATAAATTTGTTTATCAGTTCATCATCTGTTTGCTTGTTCACACTTAGGCTAGGCATACACTAATTAGAAACATGGACTATGATGATATAGATTATGATGAAGGTTATAGCATAAGAGATATAGATAATAATTGGTTAAATAGTAATATGGATTATTATGATACAGATTTTGATTTTGATAGTGATATAGATGATTATAACTATAATAATAGCACAAATAATTGGAGTACATTAACAGGAGATAAAATCAACCGATAGAATAATAGACACAATAATAGTTTGTTAGACAGGATTAATAAAAAATTAGAATCTTTAGAAATTGTGGACATAACAAGCACTAAAGTAGAAAGAAAAAATGATAGTTTTTTGGACTTACTAGAAAGAATGAAAACTTTAAATTATAGTTAGAAAAAGAAAGAGATTTTGAACCTCATCATAGATCACCTTTAGCAAAAACCATGATAGATAATTGGCATAATAGACAAAAGAATAACTTAGTAAGTACTAACATATCTATAAACATGACATATATAAAAATAGTAAAAAAGATAGCCTAATAGAGACAATTGATGAAAGAAATGATGTAAAGACACTAAAAACAACTCTGGTAGATAGTAAAGAAGATAGTCACATAGTGCAAAAGAAGTCAGGAATGATAGAAGTAGAAAGTAGTCCTATAGAAATAATGCAAGAAGAAGATGACATAGAAAGACAAAAGAGTAATAATAAGAAAGATGATCTAATAAAGGAAAGAACAACATGTATAGAAAACAAAGGAAAGAATCCTAATGCTATAGATATAATATAAAAGAAGAACATAGACATAATTGATGAAGACAAAGAAAAAGGAATGATAAGAAAAGGCATAGTAAAAGAGATGTTAGAAAAAATTGAAAGACAAAATGATGTGTAAAGTTGTGATTTACAACTATGCTTTTAGTTGGCTTTTATTCCGTGTCAAATTTGATTGTAATTTTATTCAATCTTTTGTACCCTATATTTATTGTGGGATTTGATTGTAAGGGTTGTGTGATAGAGAGAGAGTGTGAAGACTCAAGCAATTGAAGTTTGAAGATTTCTTGCGAGTAGCTCGCGACTAAGCATCCCGCAAAGTGAAGCATGTGTCTTGCACATGACTAGAATGCGAAGAGTCAATACAGATGGAGATAGCTGTGTTTCGCAAGTAGCTCACGGGTAAGGCCTTCCCGCAAGACACTTGTGAAACATTCTGTTCCGCCAGACTGTACTATTTGATACACACTTTTTGTACCCACACTATATATACTCTCATTACCCACAAATGTTAAGGAGTGCTTCTGAGAGAAAAACCTAGCCTAAAACCTTGAGAGTTAGAGATTATCATACCCATATATCTCTACACATAAGCTTGTGGATTTTCCTCAACTCCTACCTCTCCATTTCCATACCATTGAGAGGTTGATAGCCCAAACACTTAACACACCCTTTCAGAGTGTTAAGTGATTGTTTGGTGCTGCTAGGAAGTATTGGAAGAAGCCACGGATGGCAGATGCAACATGGAGCTTGTGGCGGGATTTGGAGAGCTAGACAAGACATGGTTTCGAGAAGCCTTGTTGGAGTAGGAGCTTGGAGGGCTTAGGTACAATGGATAGATTAGGCTTGGAGGGTCTTTTGCTAACCTATGTATCCTAACTGATTGTCTAGTGGATTGATTACCGCTTGGAGAGCGGCGGAGAGGTTTTTCACCAAGTTCTTTGGTTTCCTCTTTGATAACACATCGGCGTGTTATCTGTGTTTGCATTCTTCTTCCCTACTCTTTTACATTTCATTTTATTGCTGTGATTATATGAATATGTGTTAAAGTAGCTTGTTTGTTTATCTGCTCACATTTACACTATTCCACACTTAGAATTAAGTTAGTGTAAAATCTATCGAGTCGTATCTTTAATTTGGGGGTCTAAACAGCTCTTGTATTTTTAACCCATTTTCGAGCATTCATGATGTAAAGATAGAAGCTATACGTAAGAAATTAGATATAAAAGGAGATATAGAAAAAGAAAGACAAAGGAGTATTCTAGTAGAATTAGTCAACAAAGGATGGACAAATAATAGTCCTAAGAAAAATGATAGTTTAAAGGAAAAAATTGATAAAAGACTAAAATCAATTGAAAGATCCATGATATATACCCAAAATAATAGTTTAGCAGAATTAACTAAAAAGATAGAAATTTTAAATTCACCTTTAGATATAGACAGAAAAAGAGACATAACAATTTTAAATATCATTGAGTCATCAGATAATGAGAAAAATAACAGACACACTGGAAATACTATTTTTCATAAATGTAAACAATATGGACATACTAAGAAACAATGTGATAGACATAATAAAATTGTTAAACAAATCAGTAAATTAGAGTTTGAGAAAGATATAATAAATGAATTAATGGAAATGTTTAATGTTAAGTAAAAAGAGATAGACTAAGTAACGAAAAAGAAAGAATTAAAATCAACCAACCCACTGAAAGTCAATAAAAGAAAAAGGAAACAAAAAGACATAATAATGAAATTGATAGATAATCTACCTAATCACGTAAAAGATAAAAAAGGCTATTTACTAAAATTGAAAGATTCTATAGACATACCTACTGCTTGTATTAAGTGTAGGAAATATGGACACCATGTTATAGAATGTGGAAAAGGAGAAAAAACTAAGAAAGAAAAAGATAAGAAAGAAAAGACAAAAACAAAACAAGATGGAATAAACATAAAACTAGTAACTCTACAAGACTTAATGATAGAAGCAAAGATGGTAAAATAAGAAATTAAAGAAATTAAAGAAGATAATTCCATAGACATAGATGAACAAAATATTGCAAAAATAATAAATTTGAAAGAATTCTCTAAACCCATGATAGACCCCCCTTCATTAGAAAAAGATGTTTCAGATAATGATAACAATAGACAGAATTTCTTGAGTTTAATTGACAGAGTAATTTTTCAAAAATGGCATACAAAAATCACTTTAGTATTTAACAAAGAGTTTTCTTTGAAAGAAATTGCTTTAATAGACTTAGGTGCTGACATGAATTGTATACAAGAAGGACTAATACCTTTAAGGTATTATGAAAAATCATCTTAAAGATTAACTCAATCTAATGGAGAAAAGCTCATAATTAATTACAAAATACCTAGTGTTCACATATGTGGTAATGAAATATGTTTTGAAACTAATTTTGTTTTAATACAATACCTTTCTTCTACAATTATGGCTTTGCTTTACCCCATATTAATGACAAGTGAAGGAATTAAAACTAATGTGTTAAGAAAAGACATACTTTTTAGATTCATTTTATCACCCGTCGTAAAAGAAAACTATTCCCCCAATAAGGTCACTATCCTAAAAATATTAATAAAGAAAGAATTTGTAGAACAGAAAGACATTTGGCATCTTTAAAAATATAAATATCATTTGTTAACCAAATGACAGAAAATGACATAAAGAAGTATAAACAGAATATAGAGACAGAGATTTGTTCTAATCTCCCTATTGCCTTTTGGCATAGGCACTGACATGTAGTACAATCATCTTGTTAGAAAGGCTCTAATGAAAGAACAATGCTTGCAATTTCTTTTAGTCAATATGAAAGGACTGACAGTGTGATAGATGTACCAAATAAAATTATAATAAATGACATACTTACACCCTTTATAGTATCCTCAAATACTCATATATTAGATGTTTTATTAAAAGAAGTTTTAATAAAAGAAGTCTTGACAGATACCCCTTTACTAATCATTAAAGAAAATATTAATTGTGGTAATTTCTTGAACAACGAAAAATTTAATTTCTTAACAGATAGAGTTAATTATAAGTCCCTGATAGATTTTCCCCAGACTATTATAGTGGTTGATGAAAGACTTTATGGAGAAGCTTTATTTCACATATTCTCGTAGAATGAGATATATAATAATACATACAAAACGGATAGGATCATGACAGATTTTGTGAATTCTAGTCACTCTGAGATTGACAGACTTTACAACTATTCTTATACCACTACTCAGCGAGAGCACAAAGGCATAGAGAAAGAAGTTTGTTTTTCTATCATATATGTTTTAAATTTTAAAAATGATTTTCTTATAAAACATTTTAAAGGAATTCTACAGAAAGACATTGGCAAAAGGGCATTAAAAATGAATTTGAAGGAAGCTTTGCAAAGAAATATTTATTTTCAAAATATTCTTTCAAGACATAATGACAAAGCAACTAATCCTTTTACCAAAAGCCAATTGCAGACTAATATGAATAAAAGACCCCCCAAGGCAGACATGAAAGGAAAGGGTAAGGCACCAGCGGTGCAACTTAAAGAAATCTGAAAGGCTTCAGCGAAGATTTCAGATAAGCATGAAGAAGTCTAAGCATGAAGAAGTCTCGATAGAGACAATATCCCTTCAGGATACGTTGCTAGCAGAGGCAATGTATTTATGTGGTGGAAAATGTGAAATTCTACAAGAAGTGCTCCGCACTAATCTCACTTTTCAGGATGGAGAATTTACAGGCCTTCCTTTTCATATTAAATTACTTCTTGATAATTTCCGAGCAACCTTCACCCTCAAACAGAAATCCTTATTCCAAAAGACCCTTAAGGCTTTGGAATTACATCTTGTTAGCACCAGTGCATTTATTGAAGCACTTGATAGTCAACTCCCTGGCAAGGAGGATGGAGATTCAAGCTCCACAAAGATTGAACCACAGTCTCTAAAAAGCTATCTTATGGGAACAAGCTTTTCAAAGCTCCACCCTAAGATCCTGATAACTTTTGCAGAAGCAATATAAAACAAAAAATCATATTTTCATTTAAAGATCGTTGTACCACACAACCATGGATTCTAAATAGAACAAAATTGCGTACCTCTCTTAGCAACCCAAGCATGTTGCCTCCCAAGGTATTCACGTCTGTCTCTCTATTTCTTTTGAGTTTTTAGAAGACTGCAGTATCACAGAGTAGTTCTGATGGCCAACCACTAAATATGATATTATAAAATCTTATTTTATAGTAGACTTCTAAAACCCTATAGAGAGATTGGACGTGGGATCCTTAGGGATCCTAATCTTTAGCCGTAGGATTTTATCAATAACTTTTTGAACGTTATTGACTTATCTTGAAACTCTTTCCAAAATTATTTCTTAATTTTCTCAACCATATCAAGAAAATATTTGAACTTCTACATATTGCAATAAAGTCCATCAACACATTACAATTGACTCCTGAAGATTAGAGAATTACAAATGAGGTCCCATTTCATACAATTTTATATCTATGTCCTTTCACCATACTATATTCCCACAAGCCACTAAGACTGGATAAATATCATTGTCATGTCCCTAGCTTATGTGACCCTTAATTTCTTGATTTCATAATTTCTATTGGACTCCAAGATATCTTTAAAAAACTCTTTAAACATATATATATATATATATATATATTTATATATATACACAATATTATATATATGAAAAACATTTTAAAAAAATGTCATCGGCCGGTTTTGTTTTTAGTCCAACTTCAATATGAAAATCAACTAAATATACTATTTTCTTTAGAGACTGGTGGATTCATTGTTGAGCATTTATATATTTTACTCATTACACACATAACCCAACATGTCTGTATATAGCCTTTAAAATTGGCATCACCAGTTGACATTGTCAAAGTTATGTGCATAATAAATAAATATACACAAACCCCTCATGTTTGAAGACAATAGAAAAATTGTGATAGAACAACCTTTTAATTAACAATGATCACTCCATAAGGTGTCCTTGATTGGATCCAATTCAATGTATGTACTTGTTACATTACACCCACTTGTTTGCTTAAAGTCACTACTTCAATGATGGAGTAAATCATCCTATCATATAGCAGCACAACAAGTGTAGGCTTCAGTGGTAATATTCAATTAATATCCACAGCCTAGAACAATTTAATAATATATGAAAAATCATTACTCCCTGTCTTTGGTTCCTTAACCATTAACATGATTTTTCCTGCAGAGGTGACATCACATGCCACATTTAAACAATGAAATATACCTATAAAAGTTATGAATGTGAAAATAAAATTTTATCATCAAATAAAAATGTATAGTATTGTCTTTGAGGGCACATAATTCTAACAAATCCAGCAAAAACGAGACTTGCCATTAGAACCTTACCCCCTAAAATCAAACAAAATATACTAATTCATAAAGCCAAAACAAGTTTTTATGATAGATGGATGTATCTTTTTAAAGTATTAGTCTCTACAACATTTATCAAGATAGACATGACAGACGACATATGGCTATCTCATAAAGCCACATGGTATGAAAGCTTTGGAGAAACAAAAAGAGTTTATGATGGACAACATCCCTATCCGGGATTACTTACCAGCACAAAGACAGAGGATCCAATGATTTGTGATCCTTCATGGTTATCTAAGATGCTAGAAGCAGGGTTTGTCAGCAAACTAATCCTAACTTTTGGAACTCAAATTAGTTTATTTCCCAAATTCATCCAAGAAGCCGCAAGATTATGATAACTACGCAAATACAGACTAATAGACAGACAGACATGCTAGGCAAGACAGAATGCTCTCCTGAATAGATGACTGTACAGACCACTATTCACCAGCACGATAGACCACTATTCACCAGCACGTGTGAATAGCTTCCAAACTGATCTAAGACAGTCAAGACAGATACAAACAGATGTTCATAAGTCATTATTGTTCATAGACAGATCCAGAGAGATCAAAAAGATATTTTTAACAGATTACTATTCATCTACCCGAGTGAATAATACCTTGATAGATTCCCAGACAGATTCATCAGAAGTCACTTTATGAAAGACTACTGTTCATCAATAATATTTTCCACAATATTCTACAAGTTTCCACTGACAGATTAACTTGAATTAGCTTTACTTACTCAGGTTACTTTTAAAGACTTACCATGGTTCATTGCATCTATAAAAGGACAAACTCTGAAGACAGGTTCAATTCTTTACTGTGTTTAATTATTGGTCATTATAGCAAATGTTTTAGAGTTTGATTTAGCTGGCCCATGCATGAAACTCTTTTTGTTACTTGGTCTTTGTTTAATGCAAATCCTTTTAACCCAAAAAAAAAAAAAAAAAAAAACTCCAAATTATCAAAAAAATAAAAATAAAAAAAAGGCAGGGAGGGGGGTGGGTGGGGACAATGTTAGCTGTAAACAACAAAAAAAAAGTGTATAAAAAAAAAAAAAGAAAAAAAAAAGAAGTGGACCTATATCAGAGCGCTGCAACTATTACGCCATTTCTTTTCTTGTGTATATATTGCCGTGGTCTTATATTATTTTATTATAGAATCTCACAATCTCAGTCTCAGTTATCTCCGTTCTCATTTTTTTTTTTTTCCTTTTCCCACAAATCGCATCTCGGTCCGGAACTCCTATCACGCCTTCGGCTGCTAGTGCTAGTGCTAGTGCTCCACAAACAATATGTTAACAATTATACCGGAGGTATTCTTTCATAATATAATATTTCCTCATTATTTAAGTTCCATTTCCATGTCTATCTACCTATTTATTTAATTTCTCGTTATTTATCTTGCCCGATTTTTTTTTTTTTTTTAATACTAATGACCTATTTGGATTGAGGGAAAGGGAGGAGAGAGGGAAAGTGGGGTAGAGTTGGTGAGAAAATAGATTAATTTTCAACCAATTCGACTCTACTTTCCCTCAATCTAAATAGACATAAATCTTTACAAGTAGTTCCATACAACAATTATTTGCTGAATTTTCTGTCTTTTTTGCCCCCATCCCCCGCGTGACTCTCTCACTTTCTCATCTCTCCTCTCATTTACTTCACTACTTCTTTTCTCTCTCGCCATTCTCTCTACAACTCTCTCTCTCTCTCTTCTCGTCTCTCTTTTTCTGTATTTTTTACCCCACCATTAGATCCATTGTTTTCCTTCTCTATTGTAATGTTATTTTCTACTGTGATCCATTGTGGCTATTTCAGGGCTAGAAAAATTCCTTCAGGTCTTACAAAAAAACTTTCAAACCCCAAATCTCATTTCGATTGAATCTTTAATTTTAGCTAGTATTGATCAAAACGGTCCAAAATGGACCGAAATTTCATCAAAGGTGGAATAGGGGGCTTAACTTTCCAGATTATATATTAGTATGAGATTTTTAAGCCGTTTTAGCCAGACTGAAACGTTATCCATATTATATCAATTAATAAATATTATGCAGTAAAATTTATAGTATCTATAATATTTTTGCAAAAACTATTTACATTTAGTTTAGTAAATTTTTAATTATTAAAATTCTTTCATTTATGAAATTGACTTTCTTGCTATTATATTTTACAATTATTTTTAATGAATTTTAAGTTATTTGTGATAATCAATTGTCAAATGTGGTTTATCTACTCTATTGATATCATTTTGGTCACCCTCTTCTACATTTTTTTTTTCAATTAAAAAAAATTGCAAGGAATATTATTAATCTATACATAACTAAAGTGAAAGTTCAACAATTAAGCTAATCCACATTAATTTTATGTTTTTCTTAAATTTTATTGTCAATCTACTCAAATTTTATATCAAGTATCCGTACAATTTTTAATACTTCTATTCCGCTTATATGTTTAGGGTCTTGTTAACACTTGTATAAAAAAAATTGTCAAAAAAATTAGTTATTTTTTTTCCCGATAAAAATTTTAAAAAAATATCTCCTATACCAAGCCCTTAGAGCATTCGATAACTTTTCTCATATTTTAAAACTACTTTCAACCTAATTAAAGTTACTCTCGATTTCAAAGTTCTCTGGGAATTCAAGAATTTAACTCAAGTACAAAGACAAACTTCAATGAGATATTTATTGAACAACACCATATTCCCATTAAAAGAAAAAAAAAATTGTGCCTTTTCAATATATTTCCATAATGAATAAATTTTGATAAAACATTAGAAAATTTCTTAGTATCACAATAAAAAAAAATTGTAATAGGAACTAGGATGTATATAAATATATCAAAAAGTACCTTCTTTTACCTACTAAAACGAAACAATTCAATCTAGTTATTTAATTACTCGGGTTTGGCTTACCTCTAGTACTTTTTTAACTGGAATCTCCTTTTATTTTAATGAGAAACTGCCACATTATCCACTAACTTCTTTTCTTTTTCTTTTTTTGAGAAATAATTACAACATACTGCTAACCCCGTAACTCGAACCCTTTCCCCCTAGACCCCCCAAGCACTTTGTACATAGGGAAGTGCCAGTTCAGCTACAAGGCCTTTGGCACATTATTCACTAACTAAATAAAATGTGAAAAATTAAAACTCACTACTACTTATCATTGTATATTTAAAACAAAAGGACATGTCCTTTCAAAAAAAAGTACTCAAATTAAGCCACATGTGTAAAGTTGTAATTTACAACTATGTGTTTTGTTGGCTTTTATTCCATGCCAAATTTGATTATTATTCAATCTTTTGTACCATGTATTTATTGTGGGATTTGATTGTAAGGGTTGTGTGATAGAGAGAGAGAGAGTGTGTGAAGACTCAAGCAATTGAAGACTGAAGAGTTTTCACGGGTATCTTGCAACTAAGCATCCCACGAAGTGACCGATGTGACTTGCACATGCTGGAATGCGAAGAGTCAGGACAGGATGGAGACAGCCGTGTCTCGCGAGTATCTCGCGGGTAAGGCCTTCCTGCAAGACACCCGCAAGACATTCTGTTTTGCCAGACTGTCAATTCTGATACACACTTTCTGTGCCTACACTATTTATACCCATATTACCCACAAATGTTTAGGAGTGCTTTTGAGAGAAAACCTTAGCCAAACACCTTGAGAGTTAGAAATTGTTATACCCACAATTGCTTTTGGATTTTCCTCAACTCCTACCTCTTCATTTCCATACCATTGAGAGGTTGATAGCCCAAACACTTACCACACCCTTTCATAGTGTCAAGTGAGGTTTTGGTGCTGCTGGGAAGCATTGGAAGAAGCCAAGGATGGCAGATACAACATGGAGCTTGTTGCGGGATCCGGAGAGCTAGACAAGACACAATTCCGAGAAGCCTTGTTGGAGTAGGAGCTTGGAGGGCTTAGGTACATCGGGTAGATTAGGCTTGGAGGGTCTCTTGCTAACCCATGTATACCAACTGATTGTCTAGTGGATCGATTACCGCTTGGAGGGCAGCGGAGAGGTTTTTCGCCAAGTTTATCAATTTCCTCTTCGATAACATATCGGGGTGTTATCTTGTGTTTGCATCTCTCTTCCCTACTCTTTTACATTCCTTTTTATTGCTGTGTTGTCTTGTTTATGGATTAAAGTAGCTTGTTTATTTATCTGCTCGCATTTACACTATTCCTCATTTAGAATTAAGTTAGTGTAAAATCTATCGAGCCATAACTTTAAATTTACTATTGTCATCCAGTTAAAATATTTGCAAATCTTTTATGTGATCAACTTACAAGACAACGAAGGAGGATGATTAAATTTAAATTTTTTTATAAATTTTTCTAAACATTAAATATAAAATGATCATTATTCTTGTAACACCGGTGAATTTTAACATATTAAAAAATAGTGCCATAGAATGAACTTTGAAGTCAAATTATAGCTTGTTGTACTTCACATGGGGTGTGTTTTTAATCCTAGTGGCTCTTATCTTAATTAGATAGGAGGCTCTTCAACTGCAAATGGAATTAAAAATTTGGTAATTGGCATCACAAGAATGTTTAAAATTTTGAAGCTACAATTCTCACCTGGGAGTTTGATTAGTGTTCCAGATCACCTAGGCAAACTGGATGAGCAAGCCTTCACTTCTCTGCTTATTTCAATTGGCCCTATTCACCACTCCAATGTAAAATTACAAACCACGAAAAAGTGTAAAGTACTGTTTTGTGAGTGTTTCATTCAACGGGCTAACATAAACTTGCAGCATTTAGTATACACAATAAGAGATAAGGAAGAAGAAATTCGCTCTTACTATGCAGAGACTATTGTGTCCAGCATAAGCAATGATGATTTTGTGACAATGATCCTGGTGTGGATGGGATGTTCATTCTTGAGTACTTCTTGAGACAATTTAACCCATGTTTGTTCAAGAACGATCCTAAGATGATAGCTGATTGGATGCCTCCAATTTTGAAATTTGACTTGGTATTAGTTGAAAATCAGCTTCCCTTTTTTGTTTTAGAGATGTTGTTCAAGCAAGCAAACTTTCCAGCTGAATTAAAGTTAGGACTCCTTCCTTTAAGGAAACTTGCTTTTAAATTCTTTCAATGTTACAACTTTCAAATGATGTCCCCTTGGAATTTCAATGCAAAAATAGAACACTTCACAGATCTGGTTAGATTCTTTTATCTAAGTGGACAATTACCAGAATGAAGCTCTGGAGAGGCTAAACTGTCATACTCTGCAACCCAGCTGCATGAGGTAGGAGTCAAGTTGAAGGGAGTCCAGTTTGAAGAGAAGATAGGACATTATAGAGGGTATAGACGCTTTCTTGACATAAGGTTCGATTTAAACAATGGAGTGTTGGAAATCCCATGCATTAAGTTAAATGATGAGAAAATACGTCTTATTCAAAACATTACTGCATTAGAGCAATCCCATTATGTAGGGCAAGCATATGTTACAGATTTTTTTGTCATCTTGAATTTCCTTATCAATAATTCCAAAGATGTAGATTTACTTTGTGATAGGGGAATCCTCGTTAATTACCTTGGCGACAGCAACGCAGCAGCATCAGCTGCCAACAATCTTAAAACCAATATCTTATGGGATTATATAAACCTTGAATACTCGGAAATATGTGAAGATTTGAATGCATTCTATAAGAAACCTTGGCATAGATGGAAGGCAACGTTATGGCATCAATATTTTAGCACTCCTTGAAGATTTGCTTCTACTTGTGCTGCTATTATTCTTCTATTGCTCATGCTCACACAAACTGTATGCTCTCGAATGTCCACTAAGTGGTGACAGATTCTGCTGATCACTTTAGCCTTTGTTATCTGTTAATTATCTTTTGTTTTCAATTGTTACTGTTTTGAATAAGGGTTTATCCTTATCATTAGAAAGTATTTTTGAGTGTGTTAGTGTTGGAATTGGATCAAATAAGCATAGTGCTTATGATCTATATCCGTTTAATTATCCTTTGAGTTCTGTAATTTTATTTAATACTGCATGTTTTTCAATAATAATTTTATCTGAAAATTTATCAAAAACTTTAATTGTTATTTGGGAGTTTTGGTTTTTATCAAATTCAAATTAGTTGTAGGGAGAAAGGACAAATATTGTTAGATCAATTTTCTGTTGAGTTATTCTACTCCCACAAATAAATTCACAACTTTTGCCACAATTTTTCTATGTGACAGATTGTGACTGGCTTCTTGTCCCTTTCACGTGGACCTTTTTTTTTTTGCTCTCTAATCATAATCAACCACATGGAGAATTGCGGCAAAAATTATGTATTTCTTTGTGGCAATAGAATTTTTATTTTCTATTTCCTATTGAAACTACAGAGGAAGAGAGTAAGGAATTTTATGAGAATTTTTATTCTGGGGTCTACATTTCCATTAGCAAGCCAAAAACAAATATTATGCATTAGGTCCTATCAATAAAAAAAATACTATAAAATATTTATTATGCATTAGGCAAGGTAAATAAATAAGCATCTTATATTTTGTACAGATTTCGGGAAATTTTGATTTGTACATCATGCACCATGTATGCCAAGAAAATCGTGGCTGATTTGTACATTTCCAAATTTTTATTTTTGATTACAAATTATTGAGTAGGCAATAGAACTTTATGGTCCCCACTAATTTTGGAAGTTCAAGTAGTATTTGATTTGCCACTGCAATTCAAATACTCCCATGAGTCTCACCTAAATTAAGAATTGATTTTCAAAACTCAGTTGCTTTCTTAGCAATGATTAATCTCAATACACAATATAACTTTAGAACGTCCAAGTTCGACATAATAGCTAATCGGCAAGCTATTTAGCCTTATTAATTGCATGAATGGTTCTTTCTCAAAAAAAAATTGCATGAATGGAGAGGAGAAGCATTTTAAAGAGAAACCTTTTCCTTTAGCTATTATCCTTATTTCTATGCTAGTAAAGAAACATTAGAAACATAATTTTTATTGTTGTTAAGATTCTAAGTTGTAATTATAAAAATGGTCACCAAAATATGACTTTTATAATATAAAATTTTATGAAAAGAAAAGTCAAAGAGATGAAATTTCTTGTCCCTAATTTATTGATTCCTACATTGTATGTTGTTGTTATTTGGATGGTCATAAAATGGTGTGACCTTAAATTGAGATAGATTTATGTTAATGGGTGTCTTTGTACACTCATTAAGGAGGTTTCAAAAGGTTCTCACCTGCATTTGGAAAATAGCAAAGACTAATAAAAACAAAGAATCAATTATATTATAAAACTCAGTCTTAATGGGTGCCCCTCCTATCATTTTTTGTTCATTAATTTTATTTTTATTTTTTAAAAAGACCTATTAACAAAAACCATATGAAATTTTTTTTTTTAAGACCTATTATCTTTTTTTTTTTAATAGACCTAAGACAAACTAGTTCAACTCTTCAAGATCCAAAATAGGTGGAATTTGGATCTTGAAGAATTGAATTTTATGCAATCCAACTCTTCATCATATTACATGAAGGAAGATTCACCGGTTGGGATGGGATGAATTGACAAAAGCTAAAGGGGAGGGAGGCATGGGATTTTTAGAGACATAGCCATGTTCAATGATTCCTTATTGGCAAAATAAGCTTGGAGGCTTCTACATAATTCAAACTCCCTGTTTTATAAAGTCTTCAAAGCTCGCTTCTTCCCAACTTGCTCAATAATGGAAGCCAAAAATTAACACGTAGGTTCTCACACATGGACTAGCATATTACATGAGAGGGATGTGCTGCTTAGGGGATGCTGATGGAGGATTGGGAATGGAATATCAGTGAGCATTTGGTAGAATTTTTGGCTACCAAGGAAAAAATCACCACAAGTACTATCCCCTATTGCTGATTCTATGGCAGGTGCTGTTAGGTTTTAAAGATTAGGATTTTATGTATTTAGAACTCTAATGTGTAATGTTGGCAAACCATAATCAAAACAATGTGTTTAGAAGTGTTTAAAGCTAGCTCAAAGTTGTGTGTCAATGTAAAGTTGGAATCGAGTTTAAAGCAGGAAGCACTGTGGCTTTCGGCCTGGCTCGATCGATCGAAGCTTAGGCTCGACCGATCAAAGCTCAGGCAGATTGCTTTTCTGCAAATTCGTCCAACTCAACCCTATTTATTTTAAAACGTTTTTAGGATTTCTTATTTGTCCTAAGTATAAAAGGCAAACCCTAGCCACGTTTTAGTGTTGCTCATATTGCAGTTTGTGTAAATCTCTTGTGAGATCTAGAGGAGCTTTCCTTTACACAAACTTAGGGTTTTCAAGGAGGAGATAATTTCTACACCTTGATGATCAATTCAGTTGCTGCCATTGAAGCTTAAAGACTACACAAGCGGGTGTGCTTGTAACTGGTGGGAATTCAAGAAAGAAGGAGTCCATGGATTCGGAGCTTGCACGTGGTCGTGTTAGTAAGTTCTACTGGTTGGTAGCAATAAGAAGTCGAGCGTGGGGGCTTGTAAGTCTTATTGTATGAACTTCGATTCTTTCAAGATAGTGGATTCAAGTTTACCTTGAGGATAGCTAAGTCAAATCCTCCCTAGGTTTTTACCGGTTTGGTTTCCTGGGTGATCATATCTTGTGTTATTTATTTTTTGCTGCTTTGCATGATATGATCTTTATTATTGTGATAACCTAGATTTGTTTAATTGGACTAAGTAACAACTTGGCTAATTACCTAGGTTTAATCAATTGTTTAAGGGGTCTAAAAACTGTCAAGTGGTATCAACACCTATGATGACAAGAGAAGGTAGCAACTTCTACAATACCGGATCTTGAGATTCTTCAAAGAATAGCACCGGTAGAAGACATAAGAGCATTAGCATTGGAAAATTCCAATGCTATTCTATTTTACCATTCTAAAACACCACTTTATCAATATACCATACCATTTTACAATACCTCCACATCCCAAAACTCTATTTTTATTAAAATATTATTTTTTAACCCATTCTTTATTATTTCTTTCCAACCGTTCAGTCTCATTTTCCTGGGCTTTTCAACAGCCATTTTTATTCCTCTCCCTTCTAGCACCGATTCAATACACAACACACACCCATGATACACCGATCAACCTATCCAAACCCATCACCACACCCACACACACAAACACAAACATCACACCAGCAATAAAGCCACACACACAAACACAAACCAGCAACAAAGCCAAGCCACACACACAAACACAAACCCATTCAAAAACCAGGCCACCGATCCACGCCGCCGATTTGAAACCCAGGCCACCGATCAAAAACTGGAGCAAACCCATTCAAAAAAAATCATCACCGGAGCAAACCCATTCAAACCCATTCAAAAAACATCATCACAGGAGCCACCGGAGCAAACCCATTCAAAAAAAATCTTCACCGGAGCAAACCCATTAAAAAAACATCATCACCGGAGCCACCGGAGCAAACCCATTCAAAAAAAATTCATCACCAGAGCCATCGAAGCAAATCCATTCAAAAAAATGAGAGAGATGAGAGAGCAGATGGAGAGCAGAGACGAGAGAGAGGATGGAGAGCAGAGACGAGAGAGCAAATCCATTCAAAAAACATCATCACCAGAGCCACCGGAGCAAACCCATTCAAAAAAAACATCACTGGAGCCATCGGAGCAAATCCATCCAAAAAAATGAGAGAGACGAGAGAGAAGATGGAGAGCAGAGATGAGAGAGAGAGAAGAGCACAGAAAAAATGAGAGAGATGAGAGACAGAGGAGAGAGAGTAGAGATAAAATATATTATTTGTGATACAATACTTGCTACAGTGTAATTCTATGTTTAGAATTGCACTGTAGCACTATTGCAAAAAAAATTGCAATAGTGCAGTTTACCATTCTCTGATGCAGATAGTTTTAGAGATAAAAATGCTAAATTTCCTTTAGATTTGGCATTAGCATTCCCCAATGTTAATGCTCTAAGAGAGCTTTTTAGGAACAAAACCCTAAAATACAAAAGAGGCACACTCTTTTCTCTCTGAAAAGCCACATAAAAACATGCTTAGGGTTTCCTTTATATACTGGGAGAAGTAGATTAGAAACCCTAATCCTAAATGGGCTTGAACTGCTGTTTGGGCTTAATTAAAATTCTGCAGATACGACTTTCAATCGATCGAGCTTGTCTTTCGATTGATCGAACCAGAAAGATTATGAAATCTTCTTCCTGCAGCTTGTATGTTCTTGAATCTTGACTTGAATCACATTGAGCATTGTCTAATAATACCTATAGACTCTAAGATCTATATCTAGACAAGTTTGTGTTCACGATTTGCCAATTGTACTAAACATTTAGAACCTAACAAACTCCCTCTTTGGCAATTTGTGACAAAACTTTCATACAAAATGAAATGCTCAAATACAAGAACAACCCAATACAAAAAAATGCCCAATTACATCACAAATCCCAATCTAAGACTCCTAACCTAGAAGTTGCAAGAAGAGGTAGAAGGTCTTGATCAGAATGCACCTATCTTTCCTGAAACACTCAACAAACACATCACCGCATGTGTGGAAAGAAAGACATATAAAAAATAATATGAAACACATCACCGCATGTGTGGAAAGAAAGACACATCACCGCATGGCTGGTAATCAAAAACCATACACATCTTTCCCACACAACATGCACTACAAATCTTCAACTAGTAAAGTGCAATAAATAAGTTCATCAAAGCTAAACAAGGTACAAAAGACATGTTATGTGAAAATGAATTGACCAACCTTGTTCTCAAAAACCAAGAAGAATAGTGCAAAACAAAATGTGCTTCCTTTTCCCTTTTTTATTTTTTATTTTATTTTAATAAAAATAAAAAACACCTAGAATGAAATGCATGAATGTTATGCTATGCAAATCCTAGAAACAAAAAAAACAAAACCAAAGAACAATGGTCACAAAGGGTAGAGCAATGAAGCACAAGGACCAAGAGGCCAAAGAGAAATCAGGGACATAGAATCACACCAATCACTTGACGAAGAGTCTCAAACTTACTTCTATCAAGAGGTTTGGTAAAAATGTCGGCATTCTGACGCTCAGTAGGAATATACTTAAGACACACAATTTTTCTTTCAACAAGATCCCTAATGAAGTGATACCTAATCTCTATGTGCTTAGTCTTAGAATGCTGAACAAGGTTCTTAGATATGTCAATAGCACTAGAGTTATCACAGTAAACCACCATGGTATCTTGGGATATCCCATAATCTGTTAAAACCTTTTTCATCCAAAGAAGTTGTGAGCAACAACTTCCAGCAGCAATATATTCTGCCTCGACAGTAGACAAGGACACAGAATTTTGCTTTTTGCTCATCCAGGCAACAAGGTTAGCACCAACATAAAAACATCCACCAGTGGTGCTTTTTCTATTGTCAGCATTACCAGCCCAATCAGAATCAGAAAAGCCAGCAAGAGACAGATTAGACTCTTTGCTATAAAATAATCCATAGTCACAAGTTCCAGCAACATATTTAATTATTCTTTTGATAGCATTTAAGTGTGAAACCTTAGGATTAGACTGAAATCTAGAACAAACACCAACACTAAAAGCAATATCAGGCCGACTAGCAGTCAAATATAGCAAACATCCAATCATACTTTTGTATAGTGTAACATCAACAGATTCACCTGACGGATCATTTGTTAGTTTTGCATTGGCAGCCATTGGTGTTCTAGCATGGGCAGTATGGTCTAGTCCAAATCTCTTGACTAGATTCTTTGCGTATTTGGCTTGGTTGATGTAGATCCCTGAATCCGTTTGCTTCACCTGTAATCCCAAGAAATATGTTAGTTCACCAACCATATTCATTTCAAACATTGCCTTCATTTCATCTGCAAAAGAATGAGCAAGAGAGTCATTAGTAGCACCAAAAACAATATCATCTACATAAATTTGAGCTACAACAAAACTGTTCTTATCATTTCTTATGAAGAGAGTAGTGTCTGTAAATCCCCTTTTGAGGCCGTGCTCAGTGAGATATGCAGTCAATCTATCATACCAAGCCCGTGGAGCTTGTTTCAAACCATATAGTGCTCTCTTCAATTTATACACATCATCCGGTCTGTGAGGGTCAACAAATCCTTTAGGTTGTTCAACACAAACTTCTTCTTGCAGCATTCCATTCAAGAAAGCACTTTTGACATCCATTTGATATAACTTGAAGTTCAGATGACTAGCTATAGCTAGCAATATTCTAATGGATTCCAATCTTGCTACTGGAGCAAAGGTCTCATCAAAGTCAATCCCTTCCACTTGTGTGTAGCCTTGAGCAACAAGTCTTGATTTATTTCTGATGACAGTGCCATGTTCATCTGACTTGTTCTTGAAGATCCACTTAGTTCCAATTATATTCACACCCTTTGGTCTAGGAACTAATTCCCACACATCATTTCTAACAAATTGATGAAGTTCTTCATGCATAGAGTTTACCCAATCAGCATCTTGAAGTGTTTCATCTACCTTCTTCGGTTCAAATTGGGATAGATAGCATGAGTGTGTTATTACACTTAAGGCTTTTGACCTTAATCTCATATTGTCATTCAGACTTTCCAATATATTTGAGGAGGGATGATTCAGCCTCACTCTAGAAGAAGGACCTTTAACCAGAGATCTGGATGTACCTCTCTGTTCTGATGAAGGACTAAACTCATGTTGAACCTGTTGAGTCTCATGAACTGGAGTGGATGGTTCAGGACTTGATGGCACAGATATTGCGTCATTCAACACCATTAGCTCCTCATCACTATGTTTCACAACATAATCATCAGGGAGAGAGTCATTAACCTCTATTGGCTTATCTTGAACCTGAGTAGTGCTTTCTGGATGTGCTTCTGAACATACTTCATCATTGATCACAACATTTGAAGATTCCATGACAGTTTTGGTTCTCAGATTGTACACTCTATATGCCCTACTAGTAGAGGAGTACCCTAGAAAATATCCTTTGTCACTCTTAGCATCAAATTTCTCTAGGTGCTCTCTATCACATAGAATGTAACAATGACTACCAAAAATCCTGAAATACTTGACAACTGGCTTCTTTCCTCTCCAGAGTTCATAGGGAGTCTTCTTGGAGTCAGGTCTGAAATACACCCGGTTTAGTGTATGGCAAGCAGTGTTAACTGCTTCTCCCAGAAGGATTTTGGTAATTTTTTATTGTGCAACATCACACGTGCCTTCTCTTGAACGACCCTATTTTTTCATTAAACTATTCCATTTTGTTGCAGTGTCTTGGGTGATGAAAATTCTTGATGTGTGCCCTGTTCATTGCAGAAAGTAGCTAGCTTGGTATTCTCAAATTCTCTTCCATGGTCACTTCTGATTTTGGCTACAACTGTATCTTTTTCAACCTGCAATTTCTTACAAAGATGTATCATCTTCTTAGGAGCCTCAGCTTTATCTTTCAAGAGCACAACCCAAGTATACCTGGTAAAGTCATCCACAACCACTAGAATATATTTATTTCCTCCCAAACTTTGAACTCGAGCAGGACCCATAAGATCAATGTGCAGTAACTCCAGAGGTCTTGAAGTTTGAACACAAGCCACAGACAGGTGTTTAGATTTTATCTGTTTACCTATCTGACATGGTCCACATATACACTTATCTATCTTCTCAAACTTAGGTAAACCAACAACAGCATCACATTTTGAAATCTTTTCTAACTACTTATGACTTGCATGCCCCAGCCGTTGATGCCACAAATCAACTTGATCAATCTTTGCACTAAAACACTTGTTGCTTATGCTTGGTGTCAATCCATAACAGTTGTCCGCTATTCGTACACCAACACACATATAGTCACCTCCACCATCAAGTATCTCACATTCATGCTTAGTGAAGAGAACATTTAGTCCATTGTCACAAATCTGACTGATGCTGAGTAAATTTGCCTTTTGTCCATCAACATACCAAACATCTTCAAAGACCGGTAACCCTGGGATGTCCACAGTTCCAATGCCTCTGATGACAGATTTGCTTCCATCTCCAAAAGTGACTGTCCCAATCTTTCCTTCAAAAAGAGTCTTGAATAATCCTTTGTTTCCTGTCATATGCCTGGAACAACTATTATCCAAATACCAAAGACAAGAATCACGTGCCTTTAAGGCGGTTAAGGCAGTATAACACAAATAATTATTACCACATATGATAAGACCAAGATGCTCAAGGAAAGATTTAACAAACTCAACAAGAGACAAATATACAAAGTAAGCAAGTTGATGAATAAGCAAAAAGAATTTCCAAAAATCCATACCAAAGGGGTCAAGGATCAGCTCAGTGATCAAAAGATCAACAACAAAAGAGCTACCCACCCTGATACCACTTGATAGTTTTTAGACCCCTTAAAACACAATTGGATTAACCTAGGTAATTAGCCAAGTTGTTACTTAGTCCAATTAAACAAGTCTAGGTTATCACAATAATAAAGATCAAATCATGCAAAGCAGCGGAAAATAAATAACACAAGATATGATCACCCAGGAAACCAAACCGGTAAAAACCTGGGGAGGATTTGACCTAACTGTCCTCAAGGTAAACTTGAATCCACTATCTTGAAAGAATCGAAATTCATACAATAAGACTTACAAGCCCCCACGCTCGACTTCTTATTACTACCAACCAGTAGAACTTACTGACACGACCACGTGCAAGCTCCGAATCCACGGACTCTTTCTTTCTTGGATTCCCACCAGCTACAAGCACACCCGCTTGTGTAGTTTTTAAGCTTCAATGGCAGCAACTGAATTGATCATCAAGGTGTAGAAATTATCTCCTCCTTGAAAACCCTAAGTTTGTGTAAAGGAAAGCTCCTCTAGATCTCACAAGAGATTTACACAAACCGCAATATGAGCAACACTAAAACGTGGCTAGGGTTTGCCTTTTATACTTAGGACAAATAAGAAACCCTAAAAACGTTTTAAAACAAATAGGGCTGAATTGGACGAATCTGCAGAAAAGCAATCTGCCCGAGCTTCGATCGGTCGAGCCTAAGCTTCGATCGATCAAGCCAGGCCAAAAGCCGCAGTGCTTCCTGCTTTAAACTCGATTCCAACTTTACATTGACACACAACTTTGAGCTAGGTTTAAACACTTCTAAACACATTGTTTTGATCATGGTTTGCCAACATTACACATTAGAGTTCTAAATACATAAAATCCTAATCTTTAGAATCTAACAAACTCCCCCTTTGGCAATCCGTGACAAAACACAACTTAGAAGCCCAAAGTTTACAAAATGAAAAGCCCATTACAAAATAATGCTCATAAACCAAATTCAATCCTAACTACTATCCATCAGTTGCAAGTGTAGACAGTAGCTCAATTGAATCAACCTGTATATTTCCTAAAACACTAAACAAAATGCATAACCGCATGTGTGGAAATAATACAAGTAAACAAAATAACTTCTTGATTTCAAACAACACACAAATAAAGACATATATCAATGAATAACTCATAAATATAAATCAATAAGCAGTTTGAAACAAGAAAAAATAAAGTACTAACAAAAACATAAAACTCCCCCTAACATGAATATCCCATAAAAAACAAGGTAAGAGCTAAAAATGTTAAGTACACAGTGAAGCACCTAGATACAATCTAAAACTCCACAAGCTCCAACCAATTGTGTTTTCATTTTGAGAAATCAAATTTCCTCTCAAGATGAGAAGATGAAAAGCTTGGAACAAGAGTTAGTTGAATCTAAAGCTAAAATTGAAAATTTGACTAATACCAAGCCTGCTGTTGATAATAAAAGTGTTTTTGTTTCTCTTAAGCCTAAAACTGAGAAAGTTTATATCCCTCCTTTTAAGAGGAATAATAAAGAAAAGGCTTATTTTGCTAGGTTAGACAAAGGTAAATGTTCTGATGTAGACGCTGAAATTTCTAAACCTATGTCTAAATCTACTGTTAGAGAGCATAATAAATCTGTTTTTGTGCCTACTTGTCACCTTTGTGGTGTTGTTGGTCATATTAGACCAAATTGTTCTTTGTTGAGGCAAGAACCAAAGCTTGTGACCGGAAACCCCACTAGGAATACTGATGTTCCTAAATTTGTTCCTATCTGCCATTTTTGTGGTTCTCGTGGTCACATTCGTCCTAATTGTCAGAAACTGAAATTTAAGCATTCTATGTTTCAGTCTAAGATTTGTGATGATATTTCTCCTGCCATAAGTCCATATAAATTGTTTCATATTTTTTTGAAAAATTTGAGCTTGTTGGCTTGTGAATGGAATTTGCAGGATTTTAGTCTTTCTCAGAAGATTGGTGTAATTCCTCAAATACACTCTGCTTCTCATGGATTTTCACCTACAAAGCCGAAGACTCATGCTATATGGGTGAGAAAAGATTCTCCAAGGTGAGTGTTGTTGACTTGTCCCTAATTTAATTCTTTCAATTGTTTATGGACATGCCTTGTTTTTGTTTATTGGTTGTTTTGTTTCTTTTAGAATTTTTTTATTTAATAAAAAAAAATCCAAAAACATTGAAAAAATTTCAAAAAGACAAAAATATTTTATTTTGTGTCTAGTTTTATTTTTCTTGAGGATTACATGAGTTATGATATCTCTCTCTTGATTTAGAACATGCTTGACATTGTGTAGAAACTTGAATAGTATGTGTTAAATAAGTGCTAAGCTATTTCTGATTTTGTGTGAGTATGTACTAATTTGTACATGTACTCATGGGTTAATTAAGAAATTGATATTTCTTGTTTGTGTACCCTCTATAGCTTAGTTAAGCACTATCATGCATTGCATTTGCATTGTTCATTTAGCATAATGTGTGCTTTTTGTTTTTGGTCATAAATTTTTTTAAACCAAAAAGATTTTTGTGTTTTGTATTTTACATCTTGGATTTATAATCAAGGATTGGCCATATTATCTTTACATAACAAGTTTATGTACCTTGTTTAGCTTTGATGAGCTTACTTATTACACTTTACTAGTTGAAACTTTGTAGTGCATGTTGTGTGGGAGATGTTTATAGTTTTTGATCACTTTATCTTGATCTTGAAGTCACATGTCTTTAACTGTCGGACTTGAACCTTTTGAGAAAGGCATAAATAACCATCTCACCACTATTCACTAGCCAATCATGAACACCTTAGTGCATATCATAAAATTTTGTGCTCGAGAAAGTGTAGCACATGCACGAAAAGAACATAAGGTGAAGTCTCGGTTTAAATTGCTTAATTCTTAAAATTAAAATTGGTGTACTATTAGGCTTGATGCCAAACTCACATGACTTAAAATTGGTGTGTATATTATGAGGCATAAATACAAGAAACTTACATGATTGCAAGCTTATGATCTAGGAGATGTGGGAGTTATGTGATGTAACTCTTTAGGTGATAGTCTCTTTGAAATTCTATGTGATGAATTTTGTAAACATTGTGATTGATTTCTATTTGCATATCATCCCACATGTATCTCGAGCTTTTGCTAGTAACACACACTACACAAGTTACTCTTTGCTAAACTTGGTACATTATATTGTGTGTGATCTTGTTGTGGCCATCCAAGATTAAATTTCCTTGATTTTGATGCAAAATATGTTTAAAGTTTGAGATTTGAGGACAAATTGATTGAAAAAACTTGTTTTTGGAAAATCTGGGTTGAATTCAAGTATTTTTGAAAAACTTTTAATCTCATACTCATGCATTTCATTCATAAAATATTGTGCTTTGAGGAGTTTCTGTATTAAATTGTTTTGTTTTTCAAAAAGTTGATTTTTCCATGCATCATTTATGTTTAGGATTCACATGCATTGCATTGTTTCTGTATCCATCTTGCGGTTTTGCAGTCATATCTCTCATTGTTTTTCACACATAAAATTGATTGATTAATTTTGGGTACTCAACTTGATTTAAAAATTGATTGATTAATTTTTGAGTTATGTACTTTCTAGTATATGCTATTTTTATGTGTGAATTGTAGAAAATTATTTTCTTAAGAGATATGATGGATAATCAATGTGCAAATATTTTCTCTACTCTTGCAACTGTTTATGAGTCACATAGTGCCATGTTTGCATTTTATTGAAAGAGAGAATATTTTTCTTCATGTGTATCCTCAACTTAGTTTTTTTTTTTTTAAACTTGGTTTGTGTCTTTTTCTTTATCCCCAACCCCTTTATTTTTCCCCAAAACTTGTTTTGTTTTTCCTATTTTATAGGGGGAGAAAATTTTTTTTAACCTTTGTGGTTCTTAGGGGGAGTTGTTGCTCTTCATAGAGGGAGTTGTCTCTATTTTCTCTTACTCTGTTGTGTATTTTTTCTGTCTACCTTCTTATTAGGTAGACTTTGTCAATACGTGACAAAAAGGGGGAGACATAGATGACCTGTTTGTTTTGTTTAGAGGGGGAATATAAAAACTTTTTGATGTATCTAACTTAGGGGGAGAGTTAGTTTACTTTTCTTTTTTTTATATTCTGTTTCATATTATTGTTTATATGTCTTTCTTTCCACACATGCGGTGATGTGTTTGTTGAGTGTTTCAGGAAAGACAGGTGCATTCTAATCAAGACCTTCTACCTCTTCTTACAACTTCTAGGTTAGGAGTCTTAGATTGGGATTTGTGATGTAATTGGGCATTTTTTTTGTATTGGGTTGTTCTTGTATTTGAGCATTTCATTTTGTATGAAAGTTTTGTCACGAATTGCCAAAGGGGGAGTTTGTTAGGTTCTAAATGTTTAGAATAATTGGCAAATCGTGAACACAAACTTGTCTAGATATAGATCTTAGAGTCTATAGGTATTATTAGACAATGCTCAATATGATTCAAGTCAAGATTCAAGAACATACAAGCTGCAGGAAGAAGATTTCATAATCTGTCTGGTTCGATCGATCGAAAGTCGTATCTGCAGAATTTTAATTAAGCCCAAACAGCAGTTCAAGCCCATTTAGGATTAGGGTTTCTAATCTACTTCTCCCAGTATATAAAGGAAACCCTAAGCACGTTTTTATGTGGCTTTTCAGAGAGAAAAGAGTGTGCATCTTTTGTATTTTAGGGTTTTGTTCCTAAAAAGCTCTCTTATGTCTTCTACCGGTGCTATTCTTTGAAGAATCTCAAGATCCGGTATTGTAGAAGTTGCTGCCTTCTCTTGTCATCAAAGGTGTTGATGATCTAAACTTTCAAGGGTGGTCTTGGAGTCACAAACAAGAGAGTTTGTGTTGCTAAACCTTTGAGTGGGATATCAAAGTCACGAACGGGGGTGTTTATGTTTTACAAAGGCCAAAGAAAGAAGGAGTCCGTGGATTCGGAGCTTGCACGTGGTTGTGTCAGTAAGTTCTACTGGTTGGTAGCAATAAGAAGTTGAGCGTGGGGGCTTGTAAGTCTTATTATATGAACTTCGATTCTTTCTAGTGGATTTGCTTTTTACCTTGAGGATAGCTAGGTTAAATCCTCCCCAGGTTTTTTACCGATTTGGTTTTCCTGAGTGATCATATCATTGTCTTATTTATTTTCTGCTGCTATGCATGATATGATTATTTGATTGTGAAAACCTAGACTTGTTTAATTGGACTAAGTAACAACTTGGCTAAATATCTAGGTTAATCCAATTGTGTTTTAAGGGATCTAAAAACTAACAAGTGGTATCAGAGCGGGTAGCTCTTTTGTTTTAGATCTTTTAATCTAAGAGCTGATCCTTGACCCTTGTTGTCATGGATAATTTGAAGTGTCTTTTTGATCATGTTTCTGCTCATGCTTTTGTTGATTTTATTGATGCCTGTGAAACTCTTCGTAAGGAATTATTGAAATCTATGAAAATTGCTAAGAAATTCAAGGAATAGTTAAAATTGGCTAATCTTGAAAAAGAGGAATTGATTGTTAGATTAGAGGAATCTAATAAAAAAAATGAATTTTTGAGAAATCAAATTTCCTCTCAAAATGAGAAGATGAAAAGCTTGGAACAAGAGTTAGTTGAATCTAAAGCTAAAATTGAAAATTTGACTAATACCAAGCCTGCTGTTGATAATAGAAGTATTTCTGTTTATCTTAAGCCTAAAACTGAGAAAGTTTATATCCCTCCTTTCAAGAGGAATAATAAAGAAAAGGCTTATTTTGCTAGATTAGACAAAGGTAAATGTTCTGATGTAGACGCTGAAATTTCTAAACCTATGTCTAAATCTACTGTTAGAGAGCATAATAAATCTGTTTTTGTGCCTACTTGTCACCTTTGTGGTGTTATTGGTCATATTAGACCAAATTGTTCTTTGTTGAGGCAAGAACCAAAGCCTGTGACCGGAAACCCCACTAGGAATACTGATGTTCCTAAATTTGTTCCTGTCTGCCATTTTTGTGGTGCCCGTGGTTACATTCGTCCTAATTGTCATAAACTGAAATTTAAGCATTCTATGTTTCAGTCTAGGATTTGTGATGATATTTCTCTTGCCATAAGTCCATATAAATTGTTTAATATTTTTTTGAAAAATTTGAGTTTGTTGGCTTGTGAAAGGAATTTGCAGGATTTTAGTCTTTCTCAGAAGATTGGTGTAATTCCTTAAATACACTCTGCTTCTCATGGATTTTCACCTACAAAGCCGAAAACTCGTGCTATATGGGTGAGAAAAGATTCTCCAAGGTGAGTGTTGTTGACTTGTCCCTAATTTAATTCTTTCAATTGTTTATGGACATGCCTTGTTTTTGTTTTTTGGTTGTTTTGTTTCTTTTAGAATTTTTTTATTTAATAAAAAAAAATCCAAAAACATTGAAAAATTTTCAAAAAGACAAAAATATTTTATTTTGTGTCTAGTTTTATTTTTCTTGAGGATTACATGAGTTATGATATCTCTCTCTTGATTTAGAACATGCTTGACATTGTGGAGAAACTTGAATAGTATGTGTTAAATAAGTGCTAAGCTATTTCTGATTTTGTGTGAGTATGTACTAATTTGTACATGTACTCATGGGTTAATTAAGAAATTGATATTTCTTATTTGTGTACCCTCTATAACTTAGTTAAGCACTGTCATGCATTGCATTTGCATTGTTCATTTAGCATAATGTGTGTTTTTTGTTTTTGGTCATAAATTTTTTTAAACCAAAAAGATTTTTGTGTTTTGTATTTCACATCTTGGATTTATAATCAAGGATTGGCCATATTATCTTTACATAACAAGTTTATGTACCTTGTTTAGCTTTGATGAGCTTACTTATTACACTTTACTAGTTGAAACTTTGTAGTGCATGTTGTGTGGGAGATGTTTATAGTTTTCGATCACTTTGTCTTGATCTTGAAGTCACATGTCTTTAACTGTCGGACTTGAACCTTTTGAGAAAGGCATAAATAACCATCTCACCACTATTCACTAGCCAATCATGAACACCTTAGTACATATCATAAGATTTTGTGCTCGAGAAAGTGTAGCACATGCACGAAAAGAACATAAGGTGAAGCCTCAGTTTAAATTGCTTAATTCTTAAAATTAAAATTGGTGTGTACTATTAGGCTTGATGCCAAACTCACATGACTTAAAATTGGTGTGTATATTATGAGGCATAAATACAAGAAACTTACATGATTGCAAGCTTATGATCTAGGAGATGTGGGAGTTATATGATGTAACTCTTTAGGTGATAGTCTCTTTGAAATTCTATGTGATGAATTTTGTAGATATTGTGATTGATTTCTATTTACATATCACCTCACATGTATCTTAAACTTTTGCTAGTAACACACACTATACAAGTTACTCTTTGCTAAACTTGGTACATTATATTGTGTGTGATCTTATTGTGGCCATCCAAGATTAAAGTTCCTTGATTTTGATGCAAAATATGTTTAAAGTTTGAGATTTGAGGACAAATTGATTGAAAAACTTGTTTTTGGAAAATCTGGGTTGAATTCAAGTATTTTTGAAAAACTTTTAATCTCATACTCATGCATTTCTTTCATAAAATATTGTGCTTTGAGGAGTTTCTGTATTAAATTGTTTTGTTTTTCAAAAAGTTGATTTTTCCATGCATCATTTATGTTTAGGATTCACATGCATTGCATTGTTTCTGTATCCATCTTGCAGTTTTGCAGTCATATCTCTCATTGTTTTTCACACATAACATGCATACACTTTGCTAAATTGGGTACTCAACTTGATTTAAAAATTGATTGATTAATTTTTGAGTTATGTACTTTCTAGTATATGCTATTTTTATGTGTGAATTGTAGAAAATTATTTTCTTAAGAGATATGATGGATAATCAATGTGCAAATATTTTCTCTACTCTTGCAACTGTTTATGGGTCACATAGTGCCATGTTTGCATTTTATTGAAAGAGAGAATATTTTTCTTCATGTGTATCCTCAACTTAGTTTTTTTTTTGAAACTTGGTTTGTGTCTTTTTCTTTATCCCCAACCCCTTTATTTTTCCCCAAAACTATTTTTCCCAAAACTAGTTTTGTTTTTCCTATTTTATAGGGGGAGAAATTTTTTTTTAACCATTGTGGTTCTTAGGGAGAGTTGTTGCTCTTCATAGGGGGAGTTGTCTCTATTTTCTCTTACTCTGTTGCGTATGTTTTCTGTCTACCTTCTTATTAGGTAGACTTTGTCAATACGTGACAAAAAGGGGGAGACATAGATGACCTGTTTGTTTTGTTTAGGGGGGGAATATAAAAACTTTTTGATGTATCTAACTTAGGGGGAGAGTTAGTTTACTTTTTTTTTTTTTTTTTTTTTTTTTTATTCTGTTTCATATTATTGTTTATATGTCTTTCTTTCCACACATGCGGTGATGCTTTTGTTGAGTGTTTCAGGAAAGACAAGTGCATTCTGAGCCAGACCTTCTACCTCTTCTTGCAACTTCTAGGTTAGGAGTCTTAGATTGGGATTTGTGATGTAATTGAGCATTTTTTTTTTGTATTGGGTTGTTCTTGTATTTGAGCATTTTATTTTGTATAAAAGTTTTGTCACGAATTGCCAAAGGGGGAGTTTGTTAGGTTCTAAATGTTTAGAACAATTGGCAAATTGTAAACACAAACTTGTCTAGATATAGATCTTAGAGTCTATAGGTATTATTAGACAATGCTCAATATGATTCAAGTCAAGATTCAAGAACATACAAGCTGCAGGAAGAAGATTTCATAATCTGTCTGGTTCGGTCGATCGAAAGACAGGCTCGATCGATCGAAAGTCGTATCTGCAGAATTTTAATTAAGCCCAAACAGCAGTTCAAGCCCATTTAGGATTAGGGTTTCTAATCTACTTCTCCCAGTATATAAAGGAAACCCTAAGCACGTTTTTATGTGGCTTTTCAAAGAGAAAAGAGTGTGCCTCTTTTGTATTTTAGGGTTTTGTTCCTAAAAAGCTCTCTTATGTCTTCTACCGGTGCTATTCTTTGAAGAATCTCAAGATCCGGTATTGTAGAAGTTGCTACCTTCTCTTGTCATCAAAGGTGTTGATACCACTTGACAGTTTTTAGACCCCTTAAACAATTGATTAAACCTAAGTAATTAGCCAAGTTGTTACTTAGTCCAATTAAACAAGTCTAGGTTATCACAATAATAAAGATCAAATCATGCAAAGCAGCGAAAAATAAATAACACAAGATATGATCACCTAGGAAACCAAACCGGTAAAAACCTGGGGAGGATTTGACCTAACTATCCTCAAGGTAAACTTGAATCCACTATTTTGAAAGAATCGAAGTTCATACAATAAGACTTACAAGCCCCCACGCTTGACTTCTTATTGCTACCAACCAGTAGAACTTACTGACACGACCACGTGCAAGCTCCGAATCCACGGACTCCTTCTTTCTTTGGCCTTTGCAAAACACAAACACCCCCGTTCGTGACTTTGAGATCCCACTCAAAGGTTTAGAAACACAAACTCTCCTGTTTGTGACTCCAAGACCACCCTTGAAGGTTTAGATCATCAACACCTTTGATGACAAGAGAAGGCAGCAACTTCTACAATACCGGATCTTGAGATTCTTCAAAGAATAGCACCAGTAGAAGACATAAGAGAGCTTTTTAGGAACAAAAAAAAAAATCCACTAATCAACACACCAAACGAAAAAATATTTTTATTAATATCAAAATAATAACTTTTGAATCTTGAATTTCATTCAATCATGAATTCCATATACAAAAAATAATATATAAAATGAAAATCATTAAAGCAAGTTAGAGAATAAGGTCAAAAATTAATAACAAAATGTATTTGAGAGAGAGAGAGAGGTACCTCTAATAGTGGAGAACAAAAACAAAATTGCAATTGTGAAACAAATTTCATATCGAAATCCCTAAAGTTGTTAGTTATAACATGGATAAAGAGGGAACATATTTATATCTAAAAATATAAAGGGGAAGAGGGAAAATAAAATTATTCGCAAAAAAAGAAAGGATGAAATAGATGAAAAGTTGGGGAAGATGATGAAACATTATACATGTAGATAATTGAAGAAAATATAATTATAATTACTAAAATAATGATGTGATGTGATGTGTGTGTATACCTGTGTCAAAGAAAAAATATCAAAAGCTAAAAGTTAGGAGAATGTTGTATACATTTTATTGTTATATGTGTAAAATTTTAATTTCATGTGTTGAAAAAGTTCAAAAGAAAAAAAGATTTTTAGGCTTATTTTCTAATTTTGATGTAATTAGTTATGGTTTCAAAATATTTTTTTTTTAATTTTTAATAGATAATTAGATTCACATATATCACTCAATAAAAGTATTTATTCAACAAATTACCTTTTTTAAGAACAAAATACTTAAATAGCCTATGGAAGGGGAATGATTAGGAAAATAAATAGGCAAATGACATATTAAAAATTAATGGTCATAAATAAGAATAAAAATGTGAACTTAAATACCATACTAAAAAAAATGCATTTATTTCATTCAAAATTTTAAATTATATGCAACGTGTCTAGTATAATGGCAATATATTGACATGTAGAAATAATTTTTTGACACGTAGTAGTGTTTATTTATATCATACCAATTAAATATAGGAAGATAGCACATGTCATTGTAGTGTGCTTTGAAATGTGATAAGTGTCATTGTAACATGTATCCTTTAGTTTTGGAATTGAACTTTATAATATATATAGAAAATATCTTTTGGTTTTTGCTTTGGTGAAACGGTCAAAGAACCAAAAAAGAGACCAGTTTTCTTGTTTTTCCCAGCTCTTGACCAATTCTATGCTTGTTATTCTGGGTTTTACCTGTTCGGTTTCCAGCTCAATCAATTGAACTGTCTGGTCCAATTTTCAAAACAGTGGGTATATGCCTTCTAGATTGAAATATGCTTATTTTGTTCAAGATGAGACTTTTCCTATTGTGATATTTGCACAATTAAATCAAAATTAGGAAAAATATTTGTTGAATGTGTTAGGAGAACATATGGTTGCTACTCCTTACCATCCACAAACAAGTGGTCAACTTGATGTATCTAATCGGGAAATAAAAAGGATTGTAAAAAAAATGGTTAACCCAAGCTACAAAGATTGGTCTCTCAGGCTAATTGATGCACTAATTGGTATGTCACCCTATGGACTTGTCTATAGGAAAGCTTGTCACTTGCCTGTGGAACTTGAGAATAAACTAAAAAGCTTATTGGGCTATTAAACTTATGAATTTTAATTTAGAGAAAGCTCTTGTTCAATGCAAGTTGCACTTGAATGAACTTGCGGAAATAAGGAATGATGTCAATGACAATGCTAGAATTTATAAAGAAAGAATGAAAGCTTTTCATGATAAGAATACAATGAGGAATTCTTTTAAACCGTCTAAAAAAAATTTTATAATTTGAGGCTAAATTTGTTTCTAGGGAAATTTAAATCTCAATGGTTTGGTCCTTACATTGTTAAAACTGTTTTTCCACATAGGGCCATTGAGATTGAGAATCCAAATAATGGCAGTGTTTTCAAGGTTAATGGCCAAAGGTTAAAACTTAATTAAAACCATACTTTGATAACTTTGTTCCAGAGGTGGAGACCACCCCTCTAAAGGACCCTGTTTATCTTGACTGATTCATGCTCCCATGGGCAGAGTTGTTGTACATTAGATAATTAATATTTTTATTTTGTGCATTAACAATTGGATACAAAGATTATTATTTATTTCCTTCTACAAGAGTAACAATTCTCAGCCTCTCTCATCTTTCTATTCTTTTTTTTTTTCTACCCACAAACTGACCTAATGCCTTTATATAAAAGAACACACTCCTCATACAAGTCTGGACAAGGAGCAAACCCTAAAAGAATAAGGAAATTCGTATTGGGAAATTCGTCAGATTTTCAGGCCCATGTTGTGGGGGTAATTTCGGCCTAGTAGAATTGAGAATCTGGGCTTTCCGTTAACTACAAAGTTGTAAACCTTTGAGTTAGCTTTCCATCCTAACTTGAATCATTATAATATGATATCTGATCTGAGAATTATGCTTGAAATACTGAGACATATGCAGAAAAATCCTGATTCCAAATTGACTTTCTTTTTTTTTACTCCAATCAGCTTCTTCCTTAATTAATTAGGATTCTTTACATCTTGTAAGTGTTTTGAGTATGAGTTGGATTCAGCCACTTGAGTTAGAATCCAACCTTATGCCTTAAACAAAGCCCATTAGAAACAAAGCAGTTGGCCTTATGGGAGAAGACGATAACTATATTACAAGTGTCTCATACATCTATTTTTGTTAAGAATCAACTCATCACAATCGGACATCAGAGCAGAGTGTCTTTTAATCATTGTAGGCCTCTAAATTTAGAAACTAATGTCCATTCTAATATGGTCTGGAACCATCATCGTGGCTGATACAAGGGTTTATCCTTTGATTAAGGATGATTAAAGATGATTGCTGCTTGCATTTTAGAAGAACCTTTGAAGTGAGAACAAATGCTTTTGGTGTATGCAGCAGAGAGATTATCCCAAATCACTTCAAAACATATCCAAGGACTATGCAGAACGTACGGCCACAAAACTCCAGAGGTTAAATATCATTATATTCACGTAGCCACCATGTTTTGAATAAATACATATAAGCCGAGTAATCCAAAAGCCACAAGCTAAAGAATCCATGATATCATTAAACAGAAAAGGGGACAGAAAAACACAAAATTTTGATCCACATAAGGACCACAAGCTGAAGCTAACAGCCTATGCACTATCTACCAACATTCTTGAGAATCCATTATTTTCAATCAGTTTTTCTATGATGATCTTCAGTGCAGGAGCGCTCAACTGGCATTTATTATCAATGAAGCAGGATCTACCTTCTTCAGCAGCCTTACAAAGCTGTGGGTCCAATGGCACCTTCCCAAGAAAAGGCACATCCATTTCCCTGCACATTTTTTCTGCACCACCACTGCTACTATCAAACACTTCACTGCAAGCAATCAAATTTTGAAGTCCTGGTGCTTTCTCTCTAAGATATTCCCTAACCCACTCCGAAATATCTATATGTTCACCTATCTCTGTCATCCTCATAAACTTGAAATCCATCAACGGCTGGCACAAGCCACTCATGTTCTCAACAACCCCAAGAACCTTAACTCCAACTTTTTTGCAGAAAGTGATTTCTTTTCGCACATCAATCAAGGAGACTTGCTGCGGAGTGGTGACAATAATTGCACCATCTATTCCAGTAGCCTCAAGGCATTGAACAATTGAGATGTGCTCATCTGAGGTCCCGGGAGGAGCATCAACAACCAAAAAATCAAGTTCATTCCAGTACACATCCTTCAGAAAATTCTTGATGAGCCCAGTCTTGCGAGGGCCCCTCCATATGACGGCTTCATCAGGACCAGGAAGCAAGAATCCAATTGATATGACCCCGATATTACCATCAACATAGACAGGAGACCAGCCGAGGTTGCTCTTGTGGATTCCTTGACCTTCTAGGCCAAGCATCTTTGGGATGCTTGGGCCACAAATGTCAACGTCAAGTAGACCTACCTGGAAGTCCATAGCTGCTAGGGCGAATGAAAGTTGGGCAGAGAATGTGCTCTTGCCAACTCCACCCTTCCCTGATAAAACAAATATCTTATGCTTTACATTAGCCATCCTTTCTGCAATGACAACCAAGTCTGCAGAAACATGCGTATAGAACATTAAGACTACATCTGAGTCATAAAATATGTTTGCAGAATATTAACTAAAAGAGTGTTAGTCACACTTAAAACATGTTATGCATAAATGAAACACCATCCTTGAATAATTAATCCAAACTTTTGCCATTCGTTTTGGGCTGCAAGCCCCAGAGAGTGATTGCTCTTTTTGGAATTTTCACTTAGTTTTAATTTTGAAGTTTTTGGTCTAAGGGTATGTTCAGTAAAACAAGTAAATGAAATAAATTAATGTTCATCATCAGCAAACACCTTTTCAGGGAAAAAGGAGCAAAAAGAAAAAGACATCTATTTGACTGGCAGTTGATGAATTGCTTGTAATATCAAAGGATAACTGAAACCATGCCTAGCTGCCAGGATAAAGGAAACTAGCAATGCAGGAACTTAAATAAGTCAATTTTTTAATAGAGCTCGCTCTGCATACCTTCTCAACTCCCTCCTTTTCTTTTCAAAGAGTAAGATGAATCTGTCTTTCTCCTTTGTGTTTAACAGAAAATTTCAAGATTTCTTTTAACTGTTACTTGTCATTGTCACACCTCAAAATATTTTGTCCAGAGTCGTCAAATTCATAGTAATTTCCTCTCTTTCTTCTTAGTAAACGGACAATTCAATATATAGTCTTTGTTTAATTATATGCTTGTTTGGAATATACTATATAGGCAGTGAAACTTAACCAATGTAAGAAGATACCCTTTAAAGATTGTTAAATAAAAATGACATCAGCAGTTGGTTTACATGGTTGTTTGATGTATAGGTACTGAAAGTTAGTGATGGTAGTTGATACATTGGCGGGACAAAATGGGATAGTGATTAATGGAAAATTTCATTACAGATTGAGCTATTCGGGCTTTTGTAGGGGGTCATTGATGGGTATACTATATAATATATTTGCATGTTTTGAAGGTCATTTAGAAGAGGGTTCTTTCTGATTTGGTGGTTTCACCATACCCACTCATTGTAATCTTTATGGAGGATGGTTTCTACTGTAACGATTCTCTTAATTAAGATAGAGACGGTTTCCCTCTCTAATTTTTCAAACCAATTAGAGTTGTTGTGGGTGTCGAGGGAAAACATGGAATGGGGACACCAGAATTAATGTGAGCCATTGCCTTCTTTGTGTTCATTGTACATGAAGTAAAGTTATTATTACCTATCAAAAATATTATTAATGCTGGTTGAAGTTGTGTGCTTCAATGAGCTTTCTGTGATTTGATGGGCAACGTGATTGCTTTGAGCTAATCTTTATTTGATTGTGGAGGGTAAAATTCTATACCTTTTTTGTTCAAGCTATAATCATATAACTGCAATGCAGTTGATGCTATTGAAACAGCATTCTGATTCCCTAGTTCTGGGCTACCAAACATGGCAGTTTTAGCCTCCATTGGAATAAGTTCACCTAGTTTTGCAAATAATGGAAACCAATCCTAATAAATAAACACACCAATAGATGTTCTAAACCATAACTTCCTCTTTCCCCTTTCATTCATTCACATGTAATCTTCTACACAACTTGTTCCACAGTAGGGTTCTTTCCTAGCTAAGTGTGTTCTAAGTTAACAAGCAACAACAAACGTGCCTGTTGCTATAATACATATACACTACTACTCTAGAACTCCAAGTTTAGCATGAGACAATAAGAGTCTGGAGCCTAAAAACACTTTTTAAAACCCAAAACACCGCTCATTTTAGACCCAAAATGCCATTTTGCAACAGCTTATACAATCGCAACCTAACAAGCCATAGTCTCAATAACACTAAAACCAAACTTGTACAGCACACAAAGATAACAAATTAAAAATTTTCAAAAACTCAAATTTCAGACAATATGACCTAGGAAAATCAGAATTACTCCACGAACAACTGGTAAAACATAAAATAACCACCACAACAACAACATAAACAAAAACAAAATTAAGAATTTTAGAGAGCTGGGAAAAAAATTAAAGAGGTAGAAAACCTGCGTCAGGGCCTTTTGGGGCAGTGGCACAAGCTTCTTGATTAGGACAACCTTGACAAGCGTCAGATTTTCCTGCCGAATCTGATTGGGTACCAGGGCAATCTGAATCAAACATAAACAAAAAAACACAAAAGTAAGAATAAATTTTTTATTCTACCCCATTTGACAAAACCCAGTGATTTTGGAAAGTTTAAGGAGATGAGAAAAAAAAAAACAAAACCCAAGAGGGAAAATCTTACGCCCATTGGCATCTTCAGGAATATCACCGTTCGCCATGGTCGACTTAATTTTGCTGCTTCTGCTTTTTCTGTATTCTTTTTTACTTTGCTATGGCCTTTTATATGAGAAAGGAGAGAGACCAACATAGGGTTAGAAGCGCGTTTATTTATCTTCGGGTTGCGGCTCTCTGTATGGCGGTTGAATCGGATCACTTCCCTCCCCACGAGAGCCCATCTATATATTTAAGATTTAAATTATATATATTTAATATATATATATATATATATTTAAAAATATAATATATAATCAATCATTTTTTTTTATTTAAATTTTTTCTTCTATTCGGCTTTTTCTATATAAGAGCATCCACATTTGTGGAGCCATAAATTTAACTATTTGGCACCACAAAAAATTATTTTATTTATTTTACCTTCTCACTTTACAAAACACCCTACATCAGTGGTTTTATTTTAACTTTCAACATAATAAAATAATATATCCACTACAATAAACAACCATCACAACCACTATTGCAGTGGGTTTGGCCTTATATTTTTCTTCCCATCTGAACACACTAACACACAAATTTGCAAAAAAATTCACAAAATTCCAATTTGCAAAACCCATAAAACAATCCAACATATCAAATCTAAAAACTGAAGAGAGTTAAGAGTCATTAGCTGAAAAAATAGCGCGTAAGGAAAAAAAAAATATGAGTGTGCAAGGGAGAAAGAGAGCGTGGAAGTGTAATAAAATAAAATTTTTTTTAGCTTTTTTGCTACAATGCACAGCTATAGATGGCTATGCACTGTAGCAAGAAACTAAAAAGTTTTAGCTATGGCACCACCATTGCAACATGCTTTTTTGTATTGGCGGTGCTAAAAATAGCAATATGACTTTTTAGCACCACCAATACTAATGCTCTAAGACTCAATTCTCTCAATGCTACCTCTCATTCCCACTCTCCCACTCCACTCTTATTTGTTTATATCTGAGTTGGGATATATATTTTGTTTATCAACTCAAGTGGCAAGTGGCAAGTAGGCTCTCTTGTAGTGGTACTTTGGGTTAAGTAATGTATTTGAACTTGGTGAGAGAATGTCATTAAAATGTGTGTATGTGTGTGTTTAGCAATTAGTTTATCTCAAAAAAAAAAAAAAAAAAATAGGTGGCAAGTGGGATATATATATTGCTCATTTTAATAATAATAGTAATAAAATAAATAAATAAAAATACCCAATTCATGGGTTCAACTCGACCCAACTCGATCCATGTAGGTTGGGTTGGATTGGATTGAACCCTTGTGATGGGTTGGGTTAGGTTAGATTTTTTCTTAACCCACCATGGTGGGTTGGATCAAAAAATCCCCTCAACCCGACCTATGCATACCCCTACTAATATGTTCAAGCTTATCCGAAAGCTAATTATCCAACATATACACACACAGATATATATATATATATATATTAACATCCTCATTCATAAAATATATATTATCATCTTTCAATCACTAATACATTGATAATAATCACATTAAAAGAATTAGCTAATCACCAATTCTAACTTCTCTTTCGATGGTGAAAAGGATGATAGCTATAGACGCAGATCAAGGACTTCTCCTATCTTTCTCGTATGATGAAGACCACCATCATGAGCGCAGAAACAGAAATTCATCTTCGAGAGGCCTGGGAAATGACGCTATGAGTAGAGCACTCAACCAAATTTCTAGATCACCTTTCACGCGCAGGATTGAGGGAGGGAGACTTCCTCGGCGGTTCACTCAGCCCACGTTCACCATGTACAATGGTCGAACAGACCCTGTAGAGCATGTTAGCCACTTCAATCAGAGAATGGCTATGCACTCCAAGAACGAAGCCTTGATGTGCATGGTGTTCCCATCTAGCTTAGGGCCTGTGGGGATGAGATGGTTTGATGGTCTGGGTGCAGGTTCCATTGATTCTTTTAAGGAACTCACTCAGGCGTTTGGATCCCGCTTTATTACGTGCAACAGGGTTCCTCTGCCCTTAGATTCTTTATTATCTCTATCCATGAGAGAAGGGGAGACCCTGAAAACATATTCGGACAAATATTGGGAGATATTCAATGAGATAGATGGTGACTTTAATGTCGTGACCATCAAGACTTTCAAGATCGGCCTACCTACTGAGCATGGCTTAAGGAAGTCTTTGACTGGGAAGCCCGTTACTAATGTACGCCATCTCATGGATCGAATTGATAAGTATAAAAGGGTTGATGAGGACCAATAGCAAGACAAGGGAAATGGTAAGGTTATCCCTCAAGAGAGGAGGGATTTCAAGTCAGACCGCTACAACAATAACAGACCCTAGAGGGATTTCGCTGGGTAATCTGGGCCTACAGCTCCTTAAGTGGTAAACGGGGTATTTCGGGAGCCAATACATCAAGTCTTGGAGAAGATCAAGAATGAGTCATACTTCAAGTAACCAAACAAAATGAGTGGAAACCCCTTGAGGCGCAATCAAAGCCTTCATTGCCAATACCACCAGGAGCGGGGGCATATCACTAGGGACTGCAGAACTATGTGGAACCATCTGGAGCAGCTAGTTAGAAAGGGAAGGTTACAACAGTTTTTATATCGTCCTAACGAGCAAGGAGACCAATCAAGGCTAGGGGCTCAGGGGAACGCTTCTTCAAGGCCCCCGTTAGGCACAATCAATGTCATTTTTGCTGCACCTGGGAGAACTGGTTTTCATCCTTCCCGGGTAATGAGGATTTAGAGAAATTTGCCGTGGGTGATGACCGGGAGAAGTTTTTTCAGGTTGGGTCTTAGCTACCGTCTCAGGAGAAAGAAAAGCTGGTAAAGTTTCTCAAGAGGAACGTTGACGTGTTCGCTTGGAATGCCTACGAAGCTCCGGGGGTGGATCCGAGCTTCATCTACCATTATTTGAACGTCAATCCATCTATCACCCCCAGGAAACAACCAACTCGGCTCTCATCTAAGGATCATTCTAACGCAGATGCATGGAAATAGATTATATGGAAACAACTCCATTCCACTGGATGACTAAGGAGGTACTATTTAACTCAACTCACTCGCAGGTATGCCAGATTTCCTTCTAAAAAATAAATCAGTGAAGCCGTATGGGAAGGGCTAAGCCTTGGGGCTATCAATATAATCTATGACTCTGGACACTAATTGAGTTTTTCGTGTTTTCCATGCATTGAAGGCATGAGGAGGTACCATCCAACTCAACTCACCTGGTGGTATTGGACATGCAATTGAAAGCCATATGTACTTAGAAAAAAGTGAATAATAAAAAAACATATTAAAAGAAATAAACAGTGCATTCTATAAGATCTTGTTTTTTATTTTTCAAAATCTTTATCATTGCTAATGCATGTATTAGCATATGATTATTGATTGTCAAAAAGTGGCTAAGCTAGAAATTTTTCTTAAGAAGACCAAACTAAATATAACCAAAAAACAAAAAAAAAAAAAAAAAAAAAAAACTTCTCTAAATCATGTAGCAGACCTCATAGCCTCATAAGTTTAAAATATTATTGTACGAAAATTTGTTTTCCTTCTACTGTACAAAACCCACTATTCTAAAAGACCCAAACAACCACAAAAATTTCCATCTCAAACCCAAGAAAATCCCAAATGGGCCAGCCAGCCCAATAAGTGAAAGAAAAACCCTCTGGTAAAACCTCCACTCCACGACTTCTTCTTCTTCTTCTTCTTGAGCTTCACTAAATCGTTACTCTGTTATGGCTCATTTCTAGCTACAAAACCCAAAAAATTCAACAACAAATTTTTTTTTTTTTTCAATTTACAGTTACAGTATTGTAACAGATCTTAAAAAAAATGCAGAAATCGTTAACGTCGTTGACAAAAGCGCGAGGGTTCTGCACGAAGAAGCCGGCGGCGGCGGCGGCGGAGAAGGTCATAGCCTCCGTACTGTTCGAGAGGCTTCCGGTTGTGATCCATATCGAAGCCTGTACTCGAGGGCAGCAGCAAGATTAGGATTGCAAGGAAAAATAATCTCTCTCACGTTCTGGATGAGCTGTGGAATAGACACGTTGTTGGAGCTGTGGATTAGATCCACGCCGAGCCGTCTTCCATGGAAACACCACAAACACTCGCCTTATTAGTATTATTATTATTAGAAAGGCTTCTGCTGCTGCTGCTGCGGTTGCTGTTGCCGTTGATGTTGGTAGTGGTATTATTACTAGTATTTTTTTACTCCTTTCGGAAGGAAACAAAGGCAGGCCTGAGAACCCACACACGGAAACAGAAACAGCAGCAGGGGTAGTGTTTATTTGGTGTTGGGGCTGGGCTGCAGGACTTAAGTTGGGAGGAGTAACACAAGATAAAAACCCACCACCACCTGACGTCATACTGGTCAAATTGGTGGTGGATGAAGGTAGCATAGTGGAGTAGTTGTTGGTCTGACATGGATTTGGTATAGCAGCTGCTGCAGGAAAGTTGTCCACCGAACCAACATGATTATTATTACCAGCACCTTGAAACGAGCTAGAGCTACCATTCACGGTGGTGTTACTGCCAGCTCGCCGGGAAAACCTAATGTAATCATTATTCTTGTTGGTATCAGGGGCTGTACATGTGGTGGATGTCTGAACCTCTATCTCAATCTCAGAAGCCACCCTTTTTCTCAGAATCTTTCATTTCGACAGCTGATGATGACGATGATTACGTGGTTGTTCCTCGTAGCACCTTGACCTCCTGCTGCTATTGTTGTTGGAGGCACTCGTAGTCATGGGACTATTGTTATCTGTATTTTTGTTGCTATTATTACTGCCATTGACATCAACATCAAGCGAAGTACAAGCAGTCAGATCTTTTTAGTAGGAATGCATTGTGTACATAACCTAATAAGATTATATGGATGTTGGTTTTTTTCACAAAATTCCAATTTGCAAAACCCATAAAACAATCCAACATATCAAATCTAAAAACTGAAGAGAGTTGAGAGTCATTAGCTGAAAAAATAGGCTAGTGTATGCTAGTGTAGGGGCGTGATGAGATATGTAGGCTAGTGTATACATATACTTATCTAAAAAAAACTATATCATTTTATTGTCCAATAATTCAAACTTTTTCACAACAACTTGATTAACTTGATATTCTCTCGTATAAACATCATCGACAAAAGTTTTTATTTTTCTATTTTTCTATTTTTACTTTACAAATCCATGCTAGTAATTAATAAATAAATTATAGTTTTTTTTTTTTTTGCTAAATAATAAATAAACTAGTTGATAATCGTGGGAAAATTCTAAAATAATATGATTTTTTTTCTCTTTTATTTTTTTGTTTATATATGAAATTTTATGATAATTAATAGATATTTATTATGAGTGTATTTGTAAATGGAACTATATAGTATATACTCTAGGTTCTAACATCAAGCATTTATTATGATTGTGTATGTATATAGAATTATATATTTTACTATTTAAAGAAAATATATTGTACCAAGATTCTAATGGAATGGAATGTTTAAATATAGAATAAAATTTAAATTTAATTAAGATTTATATTAGAATAGTGAAGTGTAAAATTATAAGGCTTAAAAAGCTTATGTGACATGATATTATAAGATCAACCAAAAGTCATATGTCTTCGGTTTTATATATATCAGATTAAATTATAAATTATTGTTGAAATTATATTATTTAGGTTACTTATAGAAAGATTTTCTTTTATAAACTTACAAAAATTATATTTTTCAATCTTGTATTGTTAAAATTATATATAATTCAATTCTAAACAAAATAATTATATATGATTCATATTATGAAATGGATAGTTTATGTTATCAATACATTGCAAATACTAATTTGATAAATTAAAAACTTATTTAGTAATTTATACAATCCAATATCAAGTCTATATAAAATATAATATATTTTATATTTGTGCAACTCAAACATATTCTTATGCCATGATCAGGCAATCATGACTTGTTACTAGCAGTAGCAAGCAGCCTTGGCCTGTAACATGTATGGGCATCAAGGGCTACTATTAACAAGCTATGCCAACAGCAAACAAATTTGGGGTTTAGGGTTTAGGGTATGGGGTTTGCGGTTGAGGGTTTAAGGTTTAGGGTTTGGGGTTTGGGGTTTTGGGGTTTGGGGTTTAAGGGTTGAGGGTTTGGGGTTTGGCCCTAAACCCTAAATCCTAAACACTCCCCATGGGCACGGGCACGCAGGCAGTGAAAGGCATGGGGGCAAGGCAGTGAAGGGCATGCAGTACGGTACAAAATTGACTTCCTTGCATGGGGGGGGGGGGGGGCTTAACCTCCAGACGGAATAGGGCAAAGAGTTTTGATGAGATTGGGGGGGATGGAGGGGAGGGGAGAGGGACGAATCTAAGCGACACAGGGCTGAATCTTAGTGGATCGTGGCAGCAAGGCCACTTTGCCACTTACAATACCCCGTCGCGTATTTAAGTCGTCTGCAATGGATTCTACCCACCGCTCAGTGAGAATTATACTTCAAGGCGGCCCACGTGGCTTGTCTATCGTGAGGGCTTGGCTAAAGATACGTGCCTCTGGGGGCCCGAGGGCCCCTACTGCAGGTCTGCAATCGGGCAGCAGGCGCACTCGTCACTTCTAGCCTGGATTTTGACTTAGAGGCATTCAGTCATAATGCAGTGCACGGTAGCTGGGTGATGGTGGAGATTGGCATTACCGGTCCAAACCTTCGTTTTCGTCACTGGGTTCGTGGAAGGGTAGAGAAAAATGTAGGGGAGAGGCAGAGAAATATTAGAGGAAAAGAAAGATGAGAGTTAGGGAAAAAAGAAAAAAACAGGAGAGAGAAAAGTCTTATGATATTGGGTCAGTGTGTGGGTCCCATTTTTTTAGTTTTTTGGTTGAAAACATAACTGAGTGATGGGTGCCAAACGTGTGGGGTTTAGGGAATTGGGATATTTTAAGTGATGAGTGATGAATGACAAGTAATGAAAATTAAGTGCGGAGTGATGGTTTTTAAAAAACCAAACAGCCCCTTAAGGGTTCCTTTGTTGGGGTGAAACATGGAGAAGAGAAAATTGATTTTATGGGTGTTTTGTTGGAGAGAAGAGGATAACAAATGGGTAGGGCTAAGGTGTTTTGTCCCGTGGCCCACCAAAATTTTATATCCCTAATTTGGGGAGAAAATAGAAGGGAAATAAATAGTTGCAGACTTGCAATCTACCCTTCCCCCTCTTCCGTGTTAGACTTGTTAGTTTTTTCTTTTTGGCTTATTTTCATGAGCATTTTCTTCTTTTCCTTTTTTTTTTTTTTCCTTTTGTTTTGCTCTTACTTATTCTCTACTTTTCTTTTTTTATTTCTTTTGTTTTGCACTTTTTTTTTTTGGGTTTTAGCTGATGTGAATTTTTTTGGGCATGATTTTCTTTTTTAATAAATTTGGTGATTGCTTTTTATTTTATTTTTTGGTTAGTTGTTTGACACTTTTTTATTTTAATTGGACATCATTTATACACACGCACACACATATATAGGTATAACTTAGGTAGAGTAGGATAAGTGCATTAGGTTTTTAATTAAATTCAAATATTTTTGATTTTTTAGAAATAAATTAAACATTTGGTTGCATTGATTGATAAAATAAGAATAATCAAATTCAAAATAATCAACTAATTAAGTGATTGAATTCATTTTTTTTAAGGAACATGATTAAATTCAATTGGAATACTTAATGTACTATATATAATTTACTATATCTAAGTTTTATCCTATATTTATTTGTGCGATGGGAACTTTTAATTGGCCTATATATATCTTCATGACTATCACCCCCTTCACATGTTTTACCAGCAATCTTTTATTTCTTAGCAACTTTTAATTTACCTAAAGCTAGGCACTGACATCTTACGTGCATGCGTATTGCAATAGGGGTCATCCCAATGCAAGACCTGCTACAACAATTCCTAACATTGGTGGAGCAAAACTGGAATGGAAAGTTATCAAAGGATGCAATATTAACAAGAGCCAAACCAAATTTAATAAAGTAATGTTAGGGACACTACAAATTTGACTATATAAGATTTATAAAATGAAGTGTTACTAATCATATTCATGAAAAAAATGTAATTCAAATGTTCATTTATTAGCAATTGGAGTCCACATTTGTAATAATCATTACCAAATATGCCTACTTGTCACCTTTGTCGTGTTGTTGGTCATATTAGACCAAATTGTTCTTTGTTGAGGCAAGAACCAAAGCCTGTGACCGGAAACCCCACTAGGAATACTGATGTTCCTAAATTTGTTCCTGTCTGCCATTTTTGTGGTGCCCGTGGTCACTTTTGTACTAATTGTCATAAACTGAAATTTAAGCATTCTATGTTTCAGTCTAGGATTTGTGATGATATTTCTCCTGCCATAAGTCCATATAAATTGTTTCATATTTTTTTGAAAAATTTGAGCTTGTTGGCTTGTGAAAGGAATTTGCAGGATTTTAGTATTTCTCATAAGATTGGTGTAATTCCTCAAATACACTTTGCTTCTCATGGATTTTCACCTACAAAGCCGAAGACTCGTGCTATATGGGTGAGAAAAGATTCTCCAAGGTGAGTGTTGTTGACTTGTCCCTAATTTAATTCTTTCAATTGTTTATGGACATGCATTGTTTTTGTTTTTTGGTTGTTTTGTTTCTTTTAGAATTTTTTTTTATTTAATAAAAAAAAAATCCAAAAACATTGAAAAATTTTCAAAAAGACAAAAATATTTTATTTTATGTCTAGTTTTATTTTTCTTGAGGATTACATGAGTTATGATATCTCTCTCTTGATTTAGAACATGCTTGACATTGTGGAGAAACTTGAATAGTATGTGTTAAATAAGTACTAAGCTATTTCTGATTTTGTGTGAGTATGTACTAATTTGTACATGTACTCATGGGTTAATTAAGAAATTGATATTTCTTGTTTGTGTACCCTCTATAGCTTAGTTAAGTACTGTCATGCATTGCATTTGCATTGTTCATTTAGCATAATGTGTGCTTTTTGTTTCTGGTCATAAATTTTTTTAAACCAAAAAGATTTTTGTGTTTTGTATTTCACATCTTGGATTTATAATCAAGGATTGGCCATATTATCTTTACATAACAAGTTTATGTACCTTGTTTAGCTTTGATGAGCTTACTTATTGCACCTTACTAGTTGAAACTTTGTAGTGCATGTTGTGTGGGAGATGTTTATAGTTTTTGATCACTTTGTCTTGATCTTGAAGTCACATGTCTTTGACTATCAGACTTGAACCTTTTAAGAAAGGCATAAATAATCATCTCACCACTATTCACTAGCCAATCATGAACACCTTAGTGCATATCATAAGATTTTGTGCTCGAGAAAGTGTAGTACATGCACGAAAAGAACATAAAGTGAAGCCTCGGTTTAAATTGCTTAATTCTTAAAATTAAAATTGGTGTGTACTATTAGGCTTGATGCCAAACTCACATGACTTAAAATTGGTGTGTATATTATGAGGCATAAATACAAGAAACTTACATGATTGCAAGCTTATGATCTTGGAGATGTGGAAGTTATATGATGTAACTCTTTAGGTGATAGTCTCTTTGAAATTCTATGTGATGAATTTTGTAAACATTGTGATTGATTTCTATTTACATATCACCTCACATGTATCTCAAACTTTTGCTAGTAACACACACTACACAAGTTACTCTTTGCTAAACTTGGTACATTATATTGTGTGTGATCTTGTTGTGGCCATCCAAGATTAAAGTTCCTTGATTTTGATGCAAAATATGTTTAAAGTTTGAGATTTGAGGACAAATTGATTGAAAAACTTGTTTTTGGAAAATCTGGGTTGAATTCAAGTATTTTTGAAAAACTTTTAATCTTATACTCATACATTTCATTCATAAAATATTGTGCTTTGAGGAGTTTCTGCATTAAATTGTTTTGTTTTTCAAAAAATTGATTTTTCCATGCATCATTTATGTTTAGGATTCACATGCATTGCATTGTTTCTGTATCCATCTTGCAGTTTTGCAGTCATATCTCTCATTGTTTTTCACACATAACATGCATACACTTTACTAAATTGGGTACTCAACTTGATTTAAAAATTGATTGATTAATTTTTGAGTTATGTACTTTCTAGTATATGCTAATTTTTTTGTGTGAATTGTAGAAAATTATTTTCTTAAGAGATATGATGGATAATCAATGTGCAAATATTTTCTCTACTCTTGCAACTGTTTATGGGTCACATAGTGCCATGTTTGCATTTTATTGAAAGAGAGAATATTTTTCTTCATGTGTATCCTCAACTTAGTTTTTTTTTTTTAAACTTGGTTTGTGTCTTTTTCTTTATCCCCAACCCCTTTATTTTTCCCCAAAACTTGTTTTGTTTTTCCTATTTTATAGGGGAGAAATTTTTTTAACCTTTGTGGTTCTTAGGAGGAGTTGTTGCTCTTCATAGGGGGAGTTGTCTCTATTTTCTCTTACTCTGTTACGTATGTTTTCTGTCTACCTTCTGATTAGGTAGACTTTGTCAATACGTGACAAAAAGGGGGAGACATAGATGACCTGTTTGTTTTGTTTAGGGGGGGAATATAAAAACTTTTTGATGTATCTAACTTAGGGGGAGAGTTAGTTTACTTTTTTTTTTTTTTTTTTTTTTTTTTTTTTTTTTTATATTCTGTTTCATATTATTGTTTATATGTCTTTCTTTCCACACATGCGGTGATGTGTTTGTTTAGTGTTTCAGGAAATATACAGGTTGATTCAATTGAGCTGCTGTCTACACTTGCAACTGATGGATAGTAGTTAGGATTGAATTTGGTTTATGAGCATTATTTTGTAAAGGGCTTTTCATTTTGTAAACTTTGAGCTTCTAAGTTGTGTTTTGTCACAGATTGCCAAAGGGGGAGTTTGTTAGGTTCTAAAGATTAGGATTTTATGTATTTAGAACTCTAATGTGTAATGTTGGCAAACCATGATCAAAACAATGTGTTTAGAAGTGTTTAAAGCTAGCTCAAAGTTGTGTGTCAATGTAAAGTTGGAATCGAGTTTAAAGCAGGAAGCACTGTGGCTTTCAGCCTGGCTCGATCGATCGAAGCTTAGGCTCGACCGATCGAAACTCGGGCAGATTGCTTTTCTGCAGATTCGTCCAACTCAGCCCTATTTGTTTTAAAACGTTTTTAGGGTTTCTTATTTGTCCTAAGTATAAAAAGCAAACCCTAGCCACGTTTTAGTGTTGCTCATATTGCGGTTTGTGTAAATCTCTTGTGAGATCTAGAGGAGTTTTCCTTTACACAAACTTAGGGTTTTCAAGGAGGAGATAATTTCTACACCTTGATGATCAATTCAGTTGCTGCCATTGAAACTTAAAGACTACACAAGCGGGTGTGTTTGTAGCTGGTGGGAATCCAAGAAAGAAGGAGTCCGTGGATTCGAAGCTTGCACGTGGTCGTGTCAGTAAGTTCTACTAGTTGGTAGCAATAAGAAGTCTAGCGTGGGGGTTTGTAAGTCTTATTATATGAACTTCGATTCTTTCAAGATAGTGGATTCAAGTTTACCTTGAGGATAGCTAAGTCAAATCCTCCCCAGGTTTTTACCGGTTTGGTTTCCTGGGTAAACATATCTTGTGTTATTTATTTTCCGCTGCTTTACATGATTTGATCTTTATTATTGTGATAACCTAGACTTGTTTAATTGGACTAAGTAACAACTTGGCTAATTACCTAGGTTTAATCAATTGTTTAAGGGGTCTAAAAACTGTCAGGTGCTAAGGTTGATATTCGCATAGACGAAGCAACAAGATAATGGAATCATGAATTGATTGATGGCATCTTTATTCCCTAAGAGGCAGATTTAGTCAAAACATACCATTGTCACAGTAAGAAGCAAAGGATAGCTTATTTTGGCCTTTCACTCATAACGGGTCATACACAAGTTAGTCCAGATACCGATTCTTGAAAGCTGTGGAGGAAGCCAAGATCAATGAAGAACAATTGAAGCGGGATAGATCACTTTGGCGAGGAATCTGGTCTTTGCAGGTTCCAAACAAGATTAAAAATCTGATATGAAGGGCCTACAGAAACTCATTGCCAACTAAAGAAAATTTGCTGCGCCAAACCATAATCGACAATTCAGTTTGTGATCAATGTAAGCTTGCACCCGAATCGACAATCCATGCTTTCTGGTCCTGTACCGAACTAGATGTGGTATGGGAAGATGAGTCGCTTTGGAACTGTCGTCAAACAAATACCTTCATTGACTTCATGGAGCTTCTATCATGGCTCATCACAAACTAGCATCACCTGGAGTTATTCTCGGACATGGCATGGTCAGTTTGGACCCAATGGAATTAGATTCGATAAAACAAACCCAGCAACAGCCCACACTCGATTGCTTCACTAGCAAAAGAGCACCTTACTGAGTTTAAGGTGGTTCAACTTCCCGCACCACCTACGTGTTCTACTCCCTCTTTGACACGGTCTCGGTGGCAGCATCAAGTGTAGGGAGTGGTGAAGATAAACTGTCATGGAGCCATTTTTTCTGACAAGAAAAAATCGGGCATTGGGGTGGTGATCCAAGACAGCCTTGGCTTGGTATTAGGTTCACTCTCTAAGCAATTACCTCAGGCCTATACCCCATTGGAGATTGAAGAAATGGTAGAATCAACAACACTACAATTTGCCTCGGACTTTTACTTATGCTGTCCTTGAGTCCGATTCACAAGTCTTGGTGAATGCCCTCTGCAATGACACTATTTTCTTGTCTTCAAATGGCTTGTTAATTGAGGATATAAGACTAAATGCTAGGTTTTTTAATCAATTACATTACTCTCATATTAAGAGAGAAAGTAATAAGGTTGCTTATAATTTAGCTCGATATGTTTTATGTATTTCAAATTTTGTTGTGTGGATGGGGGATGTTCCCCCACCTTTACTTCTTGTTGTCCTAGCTGATATTGCTAGATTTTCATATTAAAACAAGTTATGTTCCCCCTCTAAAAAAAGAAAAAAAGAAAAACCCTTCATCATATGAACTCCTCACATTCATAATTGATTACCAAAAACTTAATTTATTTTGCTATAATCAAATATTTGCCTACTTCCTCCTTTTAAGTTTAAAGGTTTGCAATTTAATTTTATTTTTAAAGTATCTATTTTTCAATCATATCATCAATACAAGACTATTTTTTTTTTTTCAACGTAAATCAAGAGTTATGTAACTTAATTAGTAAGCACTTCTTGCTACTTTTAACTGATATACTCAAAATTCAAATACTCCAAATTATCAAATTATTAAAAATTAAAATGAAAAAGAGGGGGATAATGTTAGCTTTAAACAATACATTAGCTTCTAAATTCAGTTTTTAGCTTTTAATTTTTATATACAGTTTTTTAAAACTTTACTTTCATTTTTTTCTTTTTTCTTTTTTCTTTTTTTCTTACTTTTCCAAGACTCAAGTATACTTTAGAAGTAAAAATTTCAACAAAAAACTATACCTAACCTTCATTGTATTATTACTTAATAGCAAGATCTAGATGTGGACCATATCAGCTATACCTAACATTCAGAGTTCAGCGTGCTGGGTGGGTGAAGTTGATACAAAAAAACAGGAGAAAATGTGAGGAAAGGCCACGGAGAGTAAATGAAGTAATAGTTGCAGTGGTCTTTATAGTATCTCACAATCTCAAAAGCCCTCTCTCATCTTTTTCTTTTGTATCTTTTCCCACAAGTCGCATCTCGGGCCGGAACTCCTGCCTCTGCTCCCTTGGCTGCTAGTGCAGTAGTACTGCTACACAAACAATATGTCAACTGAGGTATGCTTTAATAATATAATATTTCCTTCTTATTTAAGTTCCATGTCTATCTACCTATTTATTTATCTTGCGGAAAATCATCTCTTTTTTATACTAAAAACTTCATAAGCTGTAATTGGTTTTAAAAGGGGTAAAGACAAATTGTTTAGCCAAAAAAAGTAAAGCCAAATTGGTATTTTTGTAAAAAAGGATGGATTGGTGTTTGTAAATAGCACCTTCCAACATGTCTCTTTCTTCTTCTGTTTTTCTTTTATATTTACCCCACCATTAGATCCACTGTTTTCCTTCTCTATTGTACTGGTTTTATCTACAGTGATCCATTCTTTTTTTTTTTTTTTTTTTTTAGTGCTTGCGCTACAGTACTTCAGTTTGTTCAATATCCACCGTTACGCTGAACTTGCATATATTATAATAATAATAAAATATTAATAAAACAAGTTTTCACAATATTTTTATAATTGTTGAGAACTTGAGATGTTAATTTTTATAAAATAATAAAATATCGTACTAAAACCAAACACAGTAAAAAATAAAGGTATTATAAAGAAAAAAAAGTGATACATACACAACATTTTCATAACAAATCTTAGGTAGTAAATTGTTATTCTAATTTAAACTTATCAATGAAATTACTTTTTACCCACTAATAATAACATGTAACAACCTACTACTTATGATTTGTAATGAAAATGTTGTGGACATAACATTTCTCTGTGAAAATATTAAGACATTTTGTTGTTGTCACAATATTTTCACAATTGCTGAAGTGTCAATTCTTTACAAATCAAAGTAAAATATAACAAAGTTGTAAAAGTACTATGAAAATGTTGTGTGACTTGTGTCATTCTTTGTGTTTCTAGAATTTTCTTTTTTATTAGTCAATTTTTGTTAAGCCAAATTCACAGTTTCACATACAGTTTTCTTGGCTTGAATTTTTGTATTTTGTTTTGTATTTTTTTTTTCTTTATGCACCATTTTAAGTAAAAACACATAGTTTCACACACACACACACACACACACACACACACAAAAACTTAATTAAAATAATTTTCATCCTTTATGTTTTGGGTAGTTCACAATATCTCTTTAAACTTTAAAATCAAGCAATTCCCCCCTTAATATTTTGGAAAAGAGCAAATATGTTATAATGTTATTCTCTTAATTAAACTCTAATGAAAACTTATGATTCTTAAAATATTGCAATGTGTAGTGGCTAAAATACTATCACTAAATTTTAATATTCCAAAAATTTTATTCACGTATTTTGAGTTTTAGATGGTAGTAATGCTTAAAAAGTTTGAATGGTAATATAAGGTGTTTTATTTGTTACCTAGAGAACATTGATTTTCTCGGTTTAAATCTTAGAAACTTATAATTTATCTAATGAAAAATTTGATGACACATTCGTTTTGTTATATATTTTTTTCTTGCCTAAAGTGGGTGTTCATAAAAACTAATTAAGTTAAAGATTGCACCTAGACTCATGTAAAATGATAAAGAAGAACATATGAATGAAAAAATTTTCATTGTGTATGATTGAAGGTATTTGATAAAGGGTTTCAATTGTAGCATATAACATCATTCATTGTGAAAATTAAAATACTGTGACAAAGTTTTAGCAAAACTCAGTTTTTTATTGTTGGAAGATAATATTCATTATCATTCTTAAAAGTTTTTAATGAGTGGATATTGCCTTTAACAAATAGGTATCAAAATTCTTATACAAATGAGATTAACTTTGTATGACATACATTTTTTATATATATAATTTCATATTTCTTCAAATAAAAATTCTATCTTAATTTTCTTACTCAAGAGGTAGCACGTGTCTTACACGTGCCACCCACACTAGTGTGTTTGTACACACACACACACATATATCAAAAACTATTTACATTTTAGTTTAGTAAAATTTTAATTATTAAATTTTTTTATTTAAACTATATATATACATAAATATATATAGTGGTAAATCTGAAACGTTTCCGGTATGAAATCAACTTCCTTACTATTATATTTTACGATTTTTTTGATGAATTTTAAGTTGCTTGTGATAGTCAATTGTCGAATGTGGAATATTATTAATCTATAGATAATTAAAGTGAAAGTTCAACAATTAAGTTAATCCATGTTAATTTTATGCTTTTCTTAAATTATATTGTCAATTTACTCAAATCTTATATCAAGTATCTGTATAATTTTTAATACTTCTGATTTGCTTATATGTTAAGGGTTTAGTTAACACCCATATAAAAAGTTGTCAAAAATATTAGTCATTTTTTTTCTTTTTGCATAATTTTTTTTTTTTTTTTTTAAATATAGCCTATACCAAGCCCTTAGGACATTTGATAACTTTTCTCATATGTTAAAACTACTTTCAACCTAAGTAAAGTTACTTCTGATTTCAAAATTCTCTGAGATTTCTAGAATTTAAGTCAAAGTACAAAGACTAACTTCAATGAGAAATTTATTGAACAAAACCATATTCCCATTAAAAGAAAAAAATTGTGCCTTTTCAATATATTTCCAAAATGAAGAAATTTTGATAAAACATTAAAAAATTTCATAGTATCACAATAACAAAAATTGTAATAGGAAGTAGAAAGCATGTATATAAATATATCAAAAAGTACTTTCTTTTACCTACTGTAATGAAACAATTCAATCTGGCTATTTAATTACTCTGTCTCTATCAAACTAACAATGAAATCATCTCTTTAAAAAAAAAAAAAAATTAAATGAATTAATTAGTACCAAAATTATTTGTTCAATTAATTATTGTTTCAAAAGAAATCATTTTAAAATTCTTCATTCAATATTACTATTGTCTTCCAATTAAAATATTTGCAAAATCTTCTATGTGATCAGCTTTACAGGACAATGAAAGAGGATGATTAAATTAAAATTTTATAAACAATTAAATATAAAATGATCATTATTCTTGTAACATCAGTGCATGCATTTTAACATATTAGAAGATAGTGGCATAGAATGAACTTTGAAGTCAAATTATAGCGTGTTGTACTTTACACGGCATGTGTTTTTAATCCTAGTGGCTCTTATCTTGATAGATAGTAAGCTCTTCAGCTGCAAAGGGAAGTGGAGGTTTGGCACTTGACATCACAACAATGTTTGAAAGTTCGAAGCAACAATTCTCAATTGGGGGTTTGATCAGTGTTCCAGATCACCTTCGCAAACTGGATGAGCAAGCCTTCACTCCTCTGCTTATTTCAATTGGCCCTATTCACCGCTCCAATCCAAAATTACAAACCATGAAAAAGTGTAAAGTACAGTTTTGTGAGTATTTCATTGAACGGGCTAATATAAACTTGCAAAATTTAGTACACACAATAAGAGATAAGGAAGAAGAAATTCGCTCTTACTACGCAGAGACTGTTGTATCCAGCATGAGAAGTGATGATTTTGTGACAATGATCGTGGTGGATGGGATGTTCATTCTTGAGTACTTCGTGAGACAATCTAACTCACTTTTGGAGGAGGACGATCCTACAATACCGGTATGGATGCATACAATTTTGCAAACTGACTTGGTATTACTTGAAAATCAGCTTCCCTTTTTTGTTTTAGAGATGTTGTTCCAGCAAGCAAACTTTCCGGCTGAATTAAAATTAAAACCCCTTTCTTTAAGGGAACTTGCTTTTGATTTCTTTAGTTGGTACAACTTTCAAAGGATAGCCCTTGAGGATTTCAATGCGAAAATAGAACACTTCACAGGTCTGGTTAGATTCTTTTATCTAAGTGAAAGTGAACAATTACCGTATGTAAGACCTAGAGGGGCTAAACTGTCATACTCTGCAACCCAGCTGCATGAGGCAGGAATCAAGTTTAAGGTGGCCTCGGAAAAATATGGTAGATGCTTTCTTGACATAAGGTTCGATTTAAAGAATGGAGTTTTGGAAATCCCATGCATTACGTTAAATGATGAGAAAATACGTCTTATTCGAAACATTATTGCATTAGAGCAATCCCATTATGTAGGGGACGCATATGTTACGGATTTCTTTGCCATCTTGGATTTCCTTATCGATAATTCCAAAGATGTAGATTTACTTTGTGATAAGGGAATCCTTGTTAATTACCTTGGTGACAGCAACGCTGCAGCATCAACTGTCAATAGTCTTTACACCAATATCTTATGTGATTATATGAACCCTGAATACTCGAATATATGTGAAAAATTGAATGCATTCTATAAGAAACCTTGGCATAGATGGAGGGCAACATTATGGCATCAATATTTTAGCACTCCTTGGAGATCTACTTCTACTTGTGCTGCTATTATCCTTCTGATTCTCACGCTTGCACAAACTGTATGCTCTCTAAAGTCCACTAAGTGGTGACAGATATGCAGCAGTTCTACTGATAACTTTAGCCTTTGTTGTCTTTTAATTATCTTTTGTTTTTAGTTGTTACTGTTTTGAATAAGGGTTTATCCTCATCATTAGGAAGTCTTTTTGAGTGTGTTAGTGTTGGAAATGGATCAGATAAGCATAGTGCCTATGATCTATATCCGTTTAATTATCCTTTGAGTTCTATAATTCTATTTAAGACAGCATGTTTTTCAATAATAATTTTATTTGAAAATTTATCAGAAACTTTAATTATTATTTGGGAGTTCTAATTTTTATCAGATTCAAATTGGTTGCAGGGAGAAAGGACAAAAATTGTTAGATCAATTTTCTATTGAGTTATTCTATTCTATTCTCACAGATAAATTCACAACTTTTGCTACAATTCATTAATGTGGCAGACTGTGATTGACTTTGTCAGGGGCGGTTTTTTGCGCGTACCACGTGTCTTTCACTGGAGGTGTGACTTTGCTAGGCTCGGATTTGTTTTGGGGAGTTCAACCTAGAACTCAACATTAGGCCACATAGACCAATGGCTTCTGGTGTATTTTTAAGCTTACAAAATAGATAAAGCCCAAATTCTTAGAATCATAATAATGGTTGAAATAAATAAATGATATGCTTAGCATGATAGCTTTGATTAGATGGTGAGTTGATACATTATTATTATGTATATTAAGTGATGTCCAATGTTGGAAAATAATTAATTAGGTGTCAAATGTCCAACAATGGGATGAGTCCAATAGTCCATGTCTAGTTGCGGTTCATGGTTCATGTTCAACATAATAAGGTATGTCTAGTAATGGTCCATGTCCAAATAATATATGTCCAATGTTAGTTCATTTCCAAAAAATATGTGTCCAAGGGTGGTTCATGTCCAAATAATATACGTGCAACGGTGGTAGATTGATTTATTAATATGTATGTTCATTAATGAAGTATTAGTGAGATCATGTTCATTAAATAGTGAGATGATATTAAAATAACTTGCATCCAATGGTAAAATAATAATGAATTAACATATACTTAATGATGTCTTTTTAAAGATGGAGAAAGATTGACTTATCTTCACAGTCTGTAGCTCTAGCCATAGAAAAGCACTTCATATTTTGTAGCTCCAGCCGTATCACATCAGTGGACTTAACATTTCAGCAACCTTCATATTTGAAAGGGAAAAATGGGTGCAACTGCTGGGAGAGAGAGCATGTCAAGCCGTGTGCATTGGTTGGTTAAGTTTGTCCTCTTAATCATGCACTTAAATGATTTTCCCCATGTAATGCTCTTTTAGTTTTTAGTCAAGTATGAGTGATGTTGCCTTCCATGAGAATGACTTTTAGTATTTTGCCTTTCATTAGAAGGGCTTTTGGCATTGTAAATATATATCTTCCATGAGAAAGGACTTTTAGTAATAAGTTCTTGGAAGAGTGTTTGATATGTTTTAAGATGTGTGGAGATGGTAAGAAATACATATATATATTTTGTGAGATATGGCGTTTGTAATATGTATAGGAATTATATGTAGATACTTTGTTGGACATGGATCTTGTATATGTATACTTTGTGAGACATGGAGTTTAAAGATATATGAGGAGTATATATGGGTATTTTGTGAGGAATGTGTTTGTAAAATATATGGAAGTGTGAGATAGATGATATGAAGGTTAAATGTAGTAAATACATGAGATTAGAGCTGTTGTTGGAGGGGTTTTTTGTGTTATGTCATGGGTTATGTTGCTTTCTAAGAAGGGGGATTTTGTATGAGAAATAAAGAATGAGATGGAGATGTGTTTTTGGGCAGCAAAATGATGAAGTTTTAGAATATTTAAGCGTGGGAGAGATGGATAGTGTGTAATGGTGTGGTGTCATAGGTGTAATGTAATGGTGTTATCTAAAAAGAGATATCTTTGTAAGGGAGATGGAGAAGTATGGAGAAGTTTAGAGATATGTGCAACAAGGTAAATGAAGTTTCAGAATATTCAAGATGAGGGAGGGATGGATCCCCCTTTAGTGTATAGCTTGGTCCTCTTTATATAGAGCCAAGTATGTAACTAGATCAGAACTAGTTGAAGGGAAATTCAGAACTAGTTGAAAAGGCTTTGACAATGTAAGTGGTCTCATTAGTGGGATTTTGTTTTTTAGCCAAAAGAAGAAAGTTAGAGACTTTAATGGTGTTGGGGCTGTTGCTACAGCTATCAAATGATGCCATATGAATAATATCTTTTGCTTGAAGGGAAAATATTTGGCATCAAATTAATGGTTTGGCTAAAAATGGCAAGATAATCTTTATGAGATCCTTCTATTTCTGGTACCACAACTGGAGCCACTGTAGAATGTGTTGGAGTTGTGGCAGCTTCTGCAGAAGCTATTTTTGCTTCTGCTGGTACTATTTTTGCAAAACAGCTTTTGCTAGAGTTGCTGTTGGTATTTTTTGCTAAGTTTTCTCTTTTGAAAAATTATATGCTTAATCCATATATAATTTTGGTAAGTAATAGACTAGTTGGTTGATATTTGATGAAGTTTTAGAGATGTAATTCTGGTCTTTTTGTATTTTAACCAAATCTTGGAAAGTAAGGAGAGTATTTAATGCTAGATATGAGATACTAACATATATTTAGCCATGTGCTTGGAATTGATTTATATGAAAATAATAATATAATTAATATGAGAGGCTTACCAAATGTTACCTATTGCACACTGACTCATCAGAGTTTAGGGAATTGGGGAAAACATTCCAAGCAACATGCTTTCCTTTATCAACTTTGAACTACTGGAGTTTTACTGAACATACTTATTGGCCCTCCAAACAACGACTCCCAAAATTCTCCCGATGAGACTCATGAGCCAAAAATGAGATGATGTGCTATGAGCTTGAACCATGGGCTTTGACGCCTTTTTTTGTGTAAATATGGGCTTTTTTGGGCTTTAGAAGAGATTTTCCCAAAATCCATGATAATGTTGACATGGTGCGGGCTACCAATGAAATGAATACATGTGGTGTGAAAATTTTGCCCTTAACAGGCTTCTTATCACTTTCACGTGGACCCATCTTTTTATTTTTCACTAATCACAATCAACCACATGAAAAGCTGTGGTAAAAATTGTGTATTTTTTTGTGGTACTAGAATTGTTGTTTTCTATTTCCTATTGAAACTACAGAGGAAGAGAGAATTGTCCATTACAAAGGGATACACCACTGATGAAAATATCTGAAGTGGAAGGAAAGTAAGGAATTTTATGAGAATTTTTATTCTGAGGTCTACATTTGCATTAGCAAGTCAAAAACAAATATTATGCATTAGGTCCTATCAATGAAAAAAAAAATTATAAAATATTTATTATGCATTAGGCAAGATAAATAAATAAGAATGTTATATTTTTGTACAGATTCTAGGAAATTTTGATTTATACATCATGCACCATGTATGCCAAGAAAACCATGGCTGATTTGTACATTTCCAAATTTTTATTTTCCAAGTTCAAGTATTTGATTTGCCACTGCAATTCAAATACTCCTATGAGGCTCACCTAAATTAAGAATTGATTTTCAGTACTCAGCTGCTTTCTTAGCAAAGATTCTCAATACACAATATAACTCTAGAACGTCCAAGTTCGACAAAAAAGTTAATCGGTAAGCTATTTAGCCTTATTAATTGCATGAATGGAGAGAAGAAGCATTTTAAAGAGAAACCTTTTCCTCCAGCTATTATCCTTATTCCTATGCTAGTAAAGGAACACTAGAAGCACAATTTTTTTGTTACTTGTTAAGATGATAGTTGTAATTATAAAAGTAATCACCAAAATATGACTTTTATAATATAAAAATTTTTGAAAAAAAAAAATTCAAAGAGAAATGAAAATCCTTGTCCCTAATTTATTGATTCCTACGTTGTATGTTGTTGTTATTTGGATGGTCATAAAATGATGTGATCTTAAATTGAGATAGATTTATGTTGATGGGTATCTTTGTACATTCATTAAGGAAGCTTCAAAAGGTTCTTCCCTGCATTTGGAAAATAGCAAAAACTAATAAAAACAAAGAATCAATTGTATTATAAAATTCAATCTTAACAAGTGCCCCTCCTATCTTTTTTGTTCATTAATTTTATTTTTATTTTTTTAAAAGACCTATTAACAGAAACTATAAGACAATTTTTTTTTTTTTTTTAAAAGACCTAAGACAAACTAGTGTTTACCACCAACTAATGTACTGTGAGTTTTTTCTTTTTTCTTTTTTTAGTGCGAGATAATAAGTGACTATGAAATAAAAGGTGTAGCATGCTCACCATGTTTTCTATCAAGGTCCCCAATACTTAAAAAGGCACTTCTTTTTAGAATGTGATTTCTTTAGCTAGGTCCTGGTCAAGTTTTAATTGTTAGTAATACTGTGATTGCAATTCCCTTGGAATGTGTCGGGGGCTGTTTTTTGCACATAGCCACATGTCTTTTGCTAGAAGTGTGACTTTGCTAAACTTGGATTTGTTTTGGGGAGTTCAACCCGGAACTCGACATTGGGCCGTATAGACCAATGGCTTCTAGTGTATTTTTAAGCCTACAAAATAGATAAAGCCTAAAGTCTTGGAATCATGATAATGGTTGAAATAAATAAATAATATTCTTAGCATGGTAGCTTTGATTAAGAGGGGCCGCCCTCTTTTTCTTTTCCGCACCAATCCTTATTTACTACTATATCTTTTTTTGGGTGTATAGCTCAGTTGGTAGAGCATTGGGCTTTTAACCTAATGGTCGCAGGTTCAAGTCCTGCTATACCCAACTCTACCTTACACTATACTATTAGTAAGGATGCGTAGTAGCGTTCAAAGATCACTCTTTGGCCTTTAGACTCGCTTCAGCGACTTCGCCCTTTAATTGACAAGGGGGGTGAGGTAAGGAGTAGTAAAAGAATGGCTCGGTCATCAATAGGCTATTATTATGTATATTAAGTGATGTCCAATATTAGAAAATAATTAATTAGGTATCAAATGTCCAATAATGGGATGAGTCCAATAGTCCATATCCAGCTACGGTTCATGGTTCATGTTCAACATAATAAGGTATATCTAGCAATGGTCCATGTCCAAATAATATATGTCGAATGGTAATTCATTTCCAAAAAATATATGTGCAACGGTGGTAGATCGATTTATTAATATGTATGTTCATTAATGAAGTATTAGTGAGATCATGTTTATTAAATAGTGAGATAATATTAAAGTAACTTGCATCCATTTGTGCAATAACAATGAATTAACGTGTACTTAATAATGTAATCTTGAATATAGAGAGATTTTGACTTATCTTGACAGTTTGTAACTCTAGCCATAGAACAGCAGTGGACTTATGACATTTCAGCAGTGTGATAAAATGAGTCCAGCGGTACAATATGATATTATGAGTCCTTCCATGGTGACGTCATGATTGAAGGGGAAAATGGGTGCAACTTGAGGGAAAGAGAATATGTCTAGTTATGTGCATAGGTTTGTTAAGTTTATCCCCTTTCATCATGCACTTAAATGACTTTCCCCATGTAACACTCTTTTAGTTTTTAGTCAAATATGAGTGATGTTGCCTTCCATGAGAATGACTTTTAGTATTATAAGTTTTTGCCTTTCGTAAGAAGGGCTTTTAGCATTATAAATATATGTCTTCCATGAGAAAGAACTTTTAGTAATAAGTTCTTGGAAGAGTGTTTGACATGTTTTAAGATGTGTGGAGATGGTAAGAAATATATATATTTTGTGAGATATGGTGTTTGTAATATGTATAGGAATTACATGTAGATACTTTGTTGGACATGGATCTTGTATATGTAAACTTTGTGAGACATGGAGTTTAAAAATATATGAGGAGTATGTATGGGTATTTTGTGAGGAATGTGTTTGTAAAATATATGGAAGTGTGAGATAGATGATATGAAGGTTAAATATAGTAAATACATGAGATTAGAGTTGTTGTTGGAGTGGTTTTTTGTGTTATGTCATGGGTTATGTTGCTTTCTAAGAAGGGAGATTTTGTATGAGAAATAAAGAATGATGTGGTGTAATAGGTGTGATGTAATGGTGTTATTTGAGAAGAGATGTTTTTGTAAGGAGATGGAGAAGTATGGAAAAGTTTAGAGATATGTGCAGCAAAGTGAATGAAGTTTTAGAATATTGAGGATGAGAGAGTGATGGATGGTTCCCCCCCCATATGTGTGGATTGGTCCATAGAGCCAAGTATGTAACTAGATTAGAATTTTACGTTTTTAGACCCCTTAAAACACAACCAGATTAACCTAGTTAATTAGCCAAGTGATTACTTAGTCAAATTAATCAGATCTAGGTTAACACAAATATATCATATCATGTAAAGCAGCGGAAAATAAATAACACAAAGATATGATGACCCAGTAAAACCAAACCGATAAAAAATCTGGGGAGGATTTAACCTAGCTATCTTCAAAGTAAAACAGATCCACTATGAAAGAATTGAAGTTTGCACAATAGCGATTTAGACCAATAACATCCTATTGCTACCTCGAGTAGGAAACTTACTATCACGACCACGTGATAGCTCCGAGTTCACGGACTACTTCTTTCTTGGATTCACAACAAGCACAAGCACTCCTGCTTGTGTATCTTTAAGCTTTTAATGCAGCAACTGAATCGATCATCAAGTTCTTGACATAATCTTGATTCTTGATAACCCTAAGTATATGTGAAGACAAACATCTCTAGATCTCACAAGAGATTCACATATACAGCATAAACAACAACTGCAACAACATAAAAAGTGGCTAGGGTTTTCCCTTTTATACCTAGGGCACATAAAAACCTACACATCAAATGGGCTTGGGCTGAGTTGGAAAATTCGGCTGAAAAATAATCTACACGAACTTTGATCGATCGAGTCTAATTTTCAATTGATCGAGTCAAGCAGATTTACAAAGTAAATCCTGCAGTACACTGGATTCCAACTTTACACATAAACATACTTTGAGCAAGTCTAAAACAAGACTAAACGTTTTGATCATGGTTTGCCAATATTACAAAATGAAGTTCTAATACATTTAAACCTAAAGTCTTAGAACCCAACAAACTCCCCCTTTGGCAATCCATGACAAAACACAAACTAAACAAAGTGCTCAAAGTTACAAAAAATCAGCCCATTACAAAAACATTGCCCAACACAATTAATTCAATCTAACTACTATCTATCAGTTGCAAGTGTAGACAACAGCAAGACTGAATCAACCTGTATATTCCTGAAACACTCAACAAACGCATAAACGCATGTGTGGAAAATACAAGTAAAACAAAATAACTTCTTGATTTCACATAACATAAAAATAAAGACATATATCATGAATAACCTCATAAATATAAATCAATAAACAATGTATCATAATGTGAAACAAGAAACAAAGATAAATACATCAAAGTATCTCCCCCTATCATAGACAACTCAAATAAAAAAAAAAAACATCATGAGCCAAAAATATAAATACAAGATGAAGCACCTAGATACAATCTAAAGCTCTACAGCTCCAAAACACAAAATCTCCCCCCAACAACAAAAAAACTTCTCTCCATATGTACTCCCTCTTTTTGTGATGAATTGTCAAAGTGCAATCATGACTCATCATCAAAACGAGGTGGCGGAGGTGATCGGCGAAGACTCTCTAAATCTGCTCGTAAGGATCGAAGCTCATCAAGCATGTCCACCAAAAGCTAACCATGAGCCGCCTGAACGGTCATGACAATCTCCAACATACGACAAATGCTCGAATCATTCAAAGTAGAAGGTGGAGGAATAGCAACAGCAGTTGGATCAACAAACGCCTTAGCAGAAGTATCACCTATAGAAGAGGGAGGAAGAGGTGCGACACTAGAGGATGACTCAACTCTAGGGCGTTTAAAGCTTGCTCTCATCTAAGCAGCCTTCTGCCTAAGAAAGGTGGCACCTATAGGAGCTACTATATGAACAAGGTCAGACGCAGGAAAGTCCTCGAGTCCCAAATGCAATAAAAACAATGGATAAAAATTGGAAAGAAAAGAGCATGAGTTGAAGAACTACTCCTATAAACCTCAACCAAAGAACGAAGAAAAAGATGAGGAAAGCTCACAGGAGCATCTGTGACAAAGGCATACAAAAACGCACACCTCTCTATAGGAATGGTGTGCAAATGAGAGATGGGCCAAATGGAATGGCAAGAGACCCAAAAGAAAAGATAGTGAATCTTGGTCAACTCATGAGACATGATCCGAGGATCAGAACCCCATTGAATAGAAGTACCAGTAATATATGACATGATGTCATCAAAGAGAGGAGACTCATTGTAAGGATAAACAGGATGCTAGACCAAAGGCACCCCAAGAGCAACGACCACTGCTGTAGGAGTAATGATGTACTCTTCACCCCGTATCCAACTCTTCACTTGAGTGTTGGAATCATAGGTATGGACAGAGAGGTTCGAGTAGAACTCTCTAATCAAGGTAGCCGGAGGTGGATGGTCAATATCCATCAAAGGTAACCAACCCCTACGCTCAAAGTTTCTCTTAATCTCCAGGTCAAGCTCATCTAAAACTACCTTTCTCTTAGCCCATACAGATCTAAGAAGGTTCAACTTCTCATACATTTCCTGATTTTTCTCACTCGGAAACCTATCACTCTCAAAGGTGGGGACAGAAGATGAAGAGGATTTCCTATTTGCTCTAGTCTTCCTAGACATGATTCTAAGGTTGGAAAGGATAGACACACAAAAGACAAAGAAGAAAAAAGAAAAGAAAAAGCAAGGGCAGATTGCAAGTTAGAACATAAATAATATAAAAAATAACAATCTATATGATGCATGAACAATATCAACAGATGATGCATGCATAGACTGTATATTAAAAACCCAAAATTTTGAAAACCCACTTTCAAAAATCCCAACAAATTGACCAATTGATCATTACACAAATTAACATAAAATAATGATCAAATCAATCAATCAAACAAACCAATTTCACCAAATTAAGCTTAATTGAACAAAATCCCCAATTCGGGTAGTTTCAAGCCCTAGAAAATTCAAATTTTCCCAATTCAAAAAATTGATCAAATTAAACACCAAGGAACAGTTTAATAACAATCCATAACAAAAACCCAATGTTCAATTTAGAAAGAAAAGATTGAAATCAACAAAAACCCCAATTTTCTATAGGTTCAAAAATCACCCTTAAATGCATGAAAAAATGCATGAAACACGAAAATAAATGAAAAATGAAGGGTAAAAAGGTCTTACTGGCCTTAGAAGACAAAAACCTTTGAAAAGATTTGAGGGAAAATGACAAAAATCTTGCTTTGAATCCTTGACCGATCGAAAAGAGAGAGAAAAGCTTTTGAAAATTTTGAAAAAGTGTTGAACACGTGAAAAGCTAATGGATTAAAAAAAAAAAAAAACTCTCTATGCAATTTTTGATTGATCGAAAAATAAATTCGATCGATTGAAAATACATTTGATTGATCCAACAGTGATTGAGCATCGATCGAACCAGGCAGATTCAAAACAAAATTTTAATCGCAATTTCGATCGGTCGAGAAACAGGTTCGATCGATCGAAAATCTGGAAAAATCAAATTTTTGAAAAACAAAGAAATTTTATGTAGAAACTCCTCAAAGTATAGTATTTTATGAATAAAATGCATAAGTATGAGATGAAATGCTTTTCAAAAACACTTATATTGAACCCAAATCTCCCAAAAAATAAGATTTTCAATCAATGTTCTTTTAATCTCAAACTTTAAACACATTTTGCATTAAAATCAAGGAATTTTCAATCTTGGATGGTCAAAACAAAATCATACACAATAACATGTACGAAGTTTAGCAAAGAGTAACTTGTGTAGTGTGTGCAACTAGTAAAAGCTTAAGGTACATGTGAGGTGATATGTGTATAGTAATCAAGCACAATTTCTACAAAATTCATCACATAAATTTGAAAGAGACTATCACCTAAAGAGTTACATCATATAACTCCCACATCTCCTAGAAAACAAGCTTGCAATCATGTAAATTTCTTGATTTGCCTCATAATGTACACACCAATTTTATTTGATTAGAAACTGAAAGTTCAAAAACGTGTACAAAAACACTTTTGAACGTTTAGACCCCCAATAAAAACCAACTTAACCAATCACAAGCAATATGTCAAACAACTAGTGTGCGGAAACTTAACATATGCTATAATATGGAATTGGTTAAACAACTATCTAAGCCATAACAAAATAAACCACAGCAGATAATGTAAAGGCAGAGATAGAGAGGAAGGAAGATGCAAACACAGAGATAACACCAGATGTGTTATCGAAGAGGAAACTGAAGACCTCGGCGAAAAACCTCTCCGCCGCCCTCCAAGCGGTAATCAATCCACTAGAAATACAGTTGGGATACAAGGACAGCAATAGACCCTCTAAGCCTAATCTACCCAATGCACCTAAGCCCTCCAAGCTTCTTGCTCCAACGAGGTTGCGCCGAACCTTTTTCTTTTCTAGCTTTCCGGATTCCGCTACTACACCGTAGCATCAACCAATGAAGATTGGCTCCTTCCTAACTGCTTCCCAGAACTCCAAACGACTGTCTCACAGAGATGATAATGGTGAGAACCAGGTTTGGTATAATACCTCTCAAGGATTTAACAATGGAGAGGAAGAGAGTGAGGGATTTTGATGAGACTCTAAGGTAGGGATTGTGTATGAAACAATCTTGTTTTTCTTTAGGGTTTCTCTCTCAAAATTCTCTCTGGAAGCTCTCTTTCAATCGTGGGTTAAAAGGGTATTTATACTGGAGAGGAGAGGAATGTGAAACGTCAGGTTTTTCCAAAACAGGGGTGGCTCGCGGCTTGACCTCGCGGCTTGACCAAGTCGCGAGATCCAGTCGCGAGTTAACCGTATGGCCAGTTGTCCTGTTTTGTCCTGTAGTGCTCCAGCTAGCATGACTGTTCATCTTCCAGCATGCTTGGCACGTGTGCAGCTTCTGGCGGCTTGCAGCCGCGAGTCCACCCGCGAGTCCCAGCCGCGACACTCTGTTTTCTTGCACACTCTTGAGCAAACTTCACTCTATCTCACTCACTACCCTTACAACAAACCCACCTAAATACAGGGTTACTAAATGCTGAATTACAAGCAAATTTGGCACGGAATAAAGCCAATTAGATGGTTGAATAAATTCAACCTTACAGAAACTTATTATAATAGCTAAGATAATGTACACACCAATTTTATTTGATTGATTTAATTATATTCCAATAATTTACACACCAATTTTAGCACTTAAACTGATGTTATACCTTATGTTCTTTTTGTGCATGTGCTACATTTTCTCGAGCACAAAATCTTATGATGTGCACTAAGGTGTTCATGATTGGCTAGTAAAAAATGGTGAGATGGTTATTTATGCCTTTCTCAATAAGTTCAAGTCCAACAATCAAAGGCATGTGACTTCAAGATCAAGTTCATGTGATCAAAAACTATAAACATCTTCCCACACAACATGCACTACAAGGCTCAAACTAGTAAAGTGCAATAAATAAGCTCATCCAAGCTAAACAAGGTACATAGACATGTTATGTAAAATAAAATGGCCAACCTTGATTTCAAATCCAAGAAAAACAAAGTAAAACACATTTTGCTTCCCTTTTCCCTTGAAAAAAAAATTATAAAAAAAAATAAAAAAACCTAGAATGAAATACATGAATGTTATGCAATGCAAAACCTAGAAAAGCAAAGAAAACAAAAACAATAAAGAAGAATGAATGGTCACAAAGAGTAGAGCAATGAGGCACAAGGAGAAAGACTCAATTAGATTGAGCCTTTTGCATCCAAAGCTTTTTAGATGCAACTCTAGCATTGGAGTTATTATTCACATTAGAATGATGACAACTCTAGGATTGGAATAAAGGTTTAGAGCCTTTACCAACTCACCAATAAGTACCATAGGATCTTGTGCTTGAGTCACAAGTACTTTTGGCTTATTTGCTAGCTTAGCAGCTTGCAACTTGAAACAATTTGGACGAATGTGCCCAAACTTTCCACAAAAATGACAAACCTATGCAAGTCTATCATTCAACTTGTCCTTAGAAAGAGTAGAATTCTTAGATTTTGACTCTTTAAGATCAACCCTAATCTTCCTAAGGGTGTAACTTCTACAGGTTTGACAACCTCACTCACAAGGGGCTCAAAAGAAGGAACAAAGTTTGTGGAATGAGGTTCAGGCACAGAGATGTTTTCTACAAAACCTAAGCCAGTTTTGTTTGAAGGAGACTTTTGAACACTCAGCATATGATCAAATTTGGAACTAGCAGACCTATTTGTTGTTCTCTAGCAATAGATAATTCAAGTTCCAAATTCTTAACTTTATCAAGCAAAAGCATGTTCTCAGTCTTCACATTATTCAACAATTCATTAGCATCAAACAGTTTCACAAGCAAATTCTTCTTATCAAGTTCAAGAGATGCAATTTTCCTTAAGCCTAAATTAACACTTATAGCATCTTTTGCAGCAACTTTGCAAAGTTTATTATAGGCTTCTTGCAAATCTGCATCCTCAAAGAGTTCCCCATTAGAAGGGTTCTCTTCAACAGCTACACTTTCATCAACTACAGCAGTAGCAGTGAAAGCAATGAAGTTTCCATCCTTATCACTACCAGACTCATTGTCAAAAACTTCATCATCACTAAGGGTTACAGTCATAGCCTTACCCTTAGACCTCAAGAATGTAGGACACTCTGATTTCACATGACCATACCCTTGACAACCAAAGCATTGTTGACCCATAGAATTATTAGAAGGTTGACCTACTTTCTCTTTAGGTTTTTCAGTGTTATTCACCTTAGTGGGATCATTCCTCCTAAAATTTCTAGGTTCAGCAATGTTTTTACCTCTTCCCCTTCTGTTGTTGTTCCTAAGAAAGTTTCTAAAGTTCTTGGCAAGATAGGCAATCTTTGTAGCAGAGAGCTCACATCAAATCCATTCACATCAACATCATCAACAAACTTAAGAGCCATTGATTTGGATTTGCTTGTCTTAGGTAGGTCCAACTCATGAGACTGAAGAGATCCTACAAGTTTTTTTTTTTTTTTTTTTGGTAAAAAGACGATTTCATTAAAACTCAAAAAAAAACAACTTGCTCAGTACAAAGTCTGTTGGAGAAAACACCATTACAATCATCCTCCAAAGCCTTAGCTAAGTCCACAGGCGGACTAGAAAACAACCTATACTCTAGTTCTTGTTCAACCCCTAGTCTAGCCATCAGGTCAGCACAATGGTTAGCCTGGCGGTAGCAGTGATTCACTTGGACTTACTGAAATCTAGTCATCAAATTTCTGCAATCGTCCAATATAGGAGATATTATATGATTTACATAGTCAGAATTTTGTAATACATCCACTATCACTTTGGCATCTATCTCAATAGTAAGGCAGGAGATATTCAAGCTACTACACAGAACAAGACCATCCCTAAGCCCCCAAAGCTCAGCATCAAAACTATTGGTTGCTCCTACATGCCTTGTGAACCCGGCAACCTAACTCCCATGCTCATCCCTAACTACTCCTCCACAGCCAGCCCGCTCCATACTCCCTAAAACCGATCCATCTGTGTTCAACTTTTTCCATCTTGCTGGTGGCTTTTCCCACCTGATTCTCTTGCTGATTTTACGGACTTGGTTACGAGGAGAAGCTACACAAAACATGAACTCAGTAGCTTGATTATAAATCTCCTTATGCAGATTCGGATTTGGGCTCTTTCTATTAAAAACACAAGAGTTCCTGCTCTTCCAAATGCTCCATACAGCAAAGTTAAACATGATTCTCCATGGTGGCTTCCCTTGAATAGGACTACAACTCCCTTTCCCATTGTTTTGCAGCCAATTATGCAGATTGCTCCTCCAAAAAACACTACTATCTCCCTTTACACCCAGCTGACTCCATATATGCTTTACCCTTGGACAATCTCTAAGGGCATGCAATATGGTTTCCGGTTCTCTATGGCACACGGGACACCCTTTATCATCCATAAAACCTCTTCTAGCAAGACAATCTTTCACTCCTATGCTATTGTGAACACATCTCCATAGGAAAGTCTTAATTTTTGGGAGAGTTTCTAATTTCCAAATCCAACCAGCATCTATTATTTCCACATCATCCACCTCTCTAGCAAAGGAATAGGAACTTTTGAGATCAAAGCAACCTCTAGCATTACCTCGCCAACCAATCCTATCCCTTCCTCCATCTACTAAGGAAATAGGAATGGCTTGGATAGTCGATTTAATTTCAGGAGTAAGCTCAAAGGGAATTCGGTTCCAATCCCAACCTCCACTCAACAAGACATCTTTAATCTTCCATTGGCTTGCATCACGAGTTAAAGGACCATGGATAAGGCCACGGATAGGGCCTTTACAAGTCCAATTGTCCACCCAAAAGTTAAGAGAACTGCCTCTATGAACCACCTACATGCTGCCTTTATTGAAGGTATCTCTACCCTTTTTAATGGCTCTCCAAATCTGAGAGCAAGGCAGCCTATCCATATTGACAACATTTAGTCTCCTGTTGCTATAATATTTTCCTTTCAACACTTTCACCCACAAAGCATCATCCTCCGTATGAAACCTCCAATTCAACTTGGCAAGGAGAGCAGTGTTTCTGCCCTTCGCCTCTTGCAATCCCAGCCCACCTTCATCTTTCGATTTTGTAACTTTCTGCCAACCAACCCAATGGATTTTCCTCGTAGTCTCCGAAGAACCCCATAAGAAATTTCTATTAACCCGGTCCATGCCATCCAAAATTCTCCCTGGTAAGTAAGTGCCTTGCATGATGTAAGAAGGAATTGATGACGAGGAAGCTTGAATCAAAACAGCCCGGCCAGCCAAGGATAGCATGTTTGCTTTCCACCCCAACAATTTTTGCTTGACTCTATCTAGGACAAAATTAAAATCTTGAGAGCTGGAACCCGAATGCTTGATGGGAAACCCAAGATATTTGCCAAGAGATGCCGTGGAAGCAAACCCAAGAATATCACATAATGATTCTCTTGTATCCCTATCCACATTAAGAGAGAAGTACACTCTAGATTTGGTAATGCTCACCGATTGCCCCGACATGCTACAAAATTCATCAAGGACATCTCTAATAACAGCACACTCCCTCCCATCTGCATTCCCAAATAGGACTAAGTCATCCGCAAAAAATAAATGCGAAAATGATGGTCCACTTTGAGAAGCCTTAACAGGCTACCACCTTTTTGCCTCACTTTTTTCTTGAATAAGCTGACCAAGGAAGTCCATACACATTATAAACAAGTACGGGGAGAGCGGGTCTCCTTGCCTGATTCCTCTCGAAGGATAAATGCGGTCCAAAGCTTCTCCATTCACTAAAATTGAGGTCGAAACTGTTGAAACGCAGCTCATAATGAGATCAATCAGATCAGCGGGCAAATTGGCTCTAATAAGCATGCCTCTTATAAAGCTCCACTCAAGCTTATCATACGCCTTCTCTAAATCCACCTTAATGGCCATATACCCCACTTTCCCTTTCTTTTTGCTAAGAGTGTGAACAATTTCCTGCACTATGATTGCATTGTCCATACCTTTCCTCCCTAGCACAAAGGCAGTTTGAAAAGGAGATATAAGCTTATCCAAGTAAGGCCTAAGCCTAGCAACAATAACCTTTGTAATCACTTTATAGACTGTGTTGCATAAACTAATAGGCCTATAGTTACCCAAAGTCTCTAGCCCTTGAATCTTTGGAATAAGGACAATGTGGGTCCTATTCAAGAATTCTGGCACTTTCCTCTCAACAAAAACTTTCTTCACCAAATCAATCACCAAGTTGCCAACAATTAGCCAGAATCTATGGAAGAACCCCGCATGCAAGCCATCCAGCCCTGGAGCCTTAAAAGCCTTTAGAGACCACAAGGCATTTTTAATCTCCTCCACTGAAGCATCCCCACTACAAGTTCATCAACAAGGATGGAGTCCACATCCTTGCTTTCAGTGATGGCAGTCACTTTAGGTCTAAAATCCCCAGTCAAAGATCTAAGTATCTTCCTAAAAATTTTAGATTGATCATAGATTTCACCCAAATTATAAGCAGAATTAACAATATCATTAAGCTTAGCATAGAATTAATCAAAAGTTTCATCATCAGACATCCTAATGCTTTCAAATCTAGTTGTTAACTATTGCAACTTATTGATCTTAACTGCCTCCATGCCTTCATGCACAGTTTGGAGAATAATCTCAACATTAGAGATTCTCTTGAATTCTTCCATAGAAACAGCATTAAAAATAGCATTCATGACTTTGCTATTAAAAGCGGCTATTTCTTTTTGAGAAGTTTGCCACTCACTAACAAGAGTAGTGGGCTTCTCCCATCCGTATTCAACGGAATTCCAAACTCTCTCATCAATTGATTTTAGGAATGCTTTCATCCTTACTTTCCAATAAGCATAATTATTCCCATCAAAGTGAGGTGGAATAACAAGAAAGTGACCGTGTTCCATGACAACCGGGGTCAAGGATCAAATCTTAGATCAAATGACCTAAACACTAGAGCTAACTCGCTCTAATACCACTTGTACGTTTTTAGACCCCTTAAAATACAACTAGATTAACCTAGTTAATTAGCCAAGTGATTACTTAGTCAAATTAATCAGATCTAGGTTAACACAAATATATCATATCATGTAAAGCAGAGGAAAATAAATAACACAAACATATGATGACCTAGGAAAACCAAACCGGTAAAAAACCTGAGGAGGATTTAATCTAGCTATCCTCAAGGTAAAACAGATCCACTATGAAAGAATTGAAGTTTACACAATAGCGACTTAGACCACTAACATCCTATTTCTACCTCGAGTAGGAAACTTATTGCCATGACCACGTGATAGCTTCGAGTCCACGGACTACTTCTTTCTTGGATTCACAGCAAGCACAAGCACTCCTACTTGTGTATCTTTAAGCTCTTAATGCAACAACTGAATCGATCATCAAGTTCTTGACATAATCTTGATTCTTGATAACCCTAAGTATATGTGAAGGCAAACACCTCTAGATCTCATGAAAGATTTACATACACAGTATAAACAACAACTGTAACAACATAAAAAGTGGCTAGATTTTTCCCTTTTATACCAAGGGCAAAAGATAAAACCTTACACGTCAAACAGGCTTGAGTTGAGTTGGAAAATTCTACAGAAAAACAATCTGCACGAACTTCGATCGATCGAGTCTAATTTTCGATCGATCAAGTCAGGCAGATTTACACAGTAATAGGGATTTACAATGGGGAAGTCAGTAATAGGGATTTAACTATCTTCTGGTACATGAGATATTTCATACAGGTAGTCTAACCTATTTGCAATAGATTTACGAAGGGAAAGGTCAAAGGTGGGTTTGGTGGTATCATTGACTACTAAAGATGAACCTTCCATCATAGTTTCTTCAAGCATAAGAGATATAGACAATAATTGGTTAAAAATTAATATGGATTATTATGATACAAATTCTGATTCTGATTCTAATATAGATGATTTATAACTATAATAATAGCACAAATAATTGGAGTACATTAACAAGAGATAAAATCAACCGATAGACTGATAGACACAATAATAGTTTGTTAGACAGGATTAATAAAAAATTAGAATCTTTAAAAGCTGTAAAAAGATCTATAACAAACACTAAAGTAGAAAGGAAAAATGATAGTTTTTTGGACTTACTAGAAAGAATGAAAGATTTAAATTCAGATTTAGAAAAAGAAAGAGAATTTGAACCTCATCATAGATCACCTTTAGCAAAAACCATGATAGATAATTGGCATAATAGACAAATGAATAACTTAGTACATACATATCTATAAACATGACAGATATAAAAAAAAAAAAAAAAAAAAAAAAAAAAAAAAAAATATTAAGACAAAAAGCCTAATAGAGACAATTGATGAAAGAAATGACATAAAGACACTAAAAACAACTCTGACAAATAATAAAGAAAATAGTCACATAGTGCAAGAGAAATTAGGAATGATAGAAGTAGGGAAAAAAAGTAGTCCTATAGAAATAATGCAAGAAGAAGATGACATAGAAAGACAAAAGAGTAATAATAAGAAAGATGGCCTAATAATGGAAAGAACAACACGTATAGAAGACAAAGGAAAGAATCCTAGTGCTATAGAAACAATACAAAAGAAGAATCTAGACATAATCGATGAAGACAAAAGGAATGATAAGAAAAGGCATAGTAAAAGAGACGTTAGAAAAAATTGAAAGACAAAATAATACCATTGTAGAGAAAGAAGTTATACGTAAGAAATTAGATAAAAAATGAGATATAGAAAGAGAAAGACAAAGGAGTACTCCAGTAGAACTAGTCAACAAAGGATGGACAAATAATAGTCCTAAGAAAAATGATAGTTTAAAGGAAAAAATTGATGAAAGACTAAAATCAATTGAAAGATCAATGATATATACCCAAAATAATAGTTTAGCAGAATTAACTAAAAAGATAGAAATTTTAAATTCACCTTTAGATATAGACAGAAAAAGAGACATAACAGTTTTAAATACCACTGAGTTATCAGATAATGAGAAAAATAACAAACACACTGGAAATACTATTTGTCATAAATGTAAACAATATGGACATACTAAGAAACAATGTGATAGACATAATAAAATTGTTAAACAAATCAGTAAATTAGAGTTTGAGAAAGATGTAATAAACGAATTAATAGAAATGTTTGATGATAAGCAAAAAGAGATAGACCAAGTAACAAAAAAGGAAGGACTAAAATCAACCAACCCACTCAAAGTCAATAAAAGAAAAAGGAAACAAAAAGACATAATAATGAAATTGATAGATAATCTACCTAATCACCTAAAAGATAAAAAAGGCTATTTACTAAAATTGAAAGATTCTATAGACATACCTATTACTTGTATTAAGTGTAGGAAATATGGACGCCATGTTACGGAATGTGGAAAAGGAGAAAAATCTAAGAAAGAAAAAAATAAGAAAGAAAAGACAAAAATGAAACAAGGTGGAACAAATATAAAACTAGTAACTCTACAAGGCTTAATGACAGAAGCAAAAATAGTAAACAAGAAATTAAAGAAGATAATTCCATACACATAGATGAACAAAATATTGCAGAAATAATAAATTTAAAAGAATTTTCTAAACCCACAATAGACCCCCCCCCCTTCATTAGAAAACGATGTTTCAGATAATGAGAACAATAGACAGAATTTCCTGAGTTTAATTGACAGAGTAATTTTTCAAAAATGGTATACAGAAATCACTTTAGTAATTAATAAAGAGTTCTCCTTGACAGAAGTTGCTTTAATAGACTCAGGTGCTGACATGAATTGTATTCAACAAGGATTAATACCTTTAAAATATTATGAAAAATCATCTGAAAGATTAACTCAGGCTAATGGAGAAAAGCTCATAATTAATTACAAAATACCTAATGTTCACATATGTAATGGTGGAATATGTTTTGAAATTGTTTTTGTTTTAATTAAAGACCTTTCTTCTAAAATTATTTTAGGAAATCCCTTTATGGCCTTAGTTTATCCCTTCTTAACAACAGCCGAAGGAATTAAAACTAATGTGTTAGGAAAAGACATACTTTTTAAATTCATTTTACCACCAATCCCAAAAGAAATCTATTTACTCGATAATACTTCCATAATAAAAGAAATTGACAAAAAAGAATTTACAAGAAAAACCGAAATTTGTTATCTTTAAAGTCAGAAATAATATATGAAAGAATTGCTGATCAATTGACAGATCCCATATTGAATCATAAAATAAAAGTATTCAGACAACAGATTGAGACGGAAATTTGTTCTAATCTCCCTACTGCTTTCTAGCATAGGCACCGACATATAGTACAATTACCTTATGAAAAAGACTTTAATGAAAGACAGATACCAACTAAAGCTAGACCAATACAAATGAACAATGAATTATTAGAACACTGTAAAAAAAGAAATTGAAGATCTTTTAATTAAAGGTTTAATAAATAAATAAAAAAGTCTCCTTGGAGCTGTGCTGCTTTTTATGTTAATAAACAGGCAGAATTGGAAGGAGGAGTTCCAAGATTAGTTATAAATTATAAACCTTTAAATAAAGCATTACAATGGATAAGATATCCCATTCCCAATAAGAAAGATTTACTTGAAAAACTTCATAAAGCAACCATATTTTCCAAATTTGATATGAAAAGTGGATTTTGGCAAATATAGATAGTTGAGAAAGATAGATATAAAATTGCCTTTACAGTTCCTTTTGGTCATTATGAGTGGAATGTCATGCCTTTTGGTTTAAAAAATGCACCTAGTGAATTTCAAAACATAATGAATGACATATTTACACCTTTTACAGATTTTTCAATTGTTTACATAGATGATGTCTTAATTTTCTCTAAATCAATCAATGATCATTGGAAACATTTAGATATATTTGTTAAAGTAATTAAACATAATGGATTAGTTGTCTCGGCTACTAAGATAAATTTGTTTCAAGATAAAATCCAATTTTTAGGTCATAATATTTATAAGGGAACCTTAAGCCCCATTGACAGAGCCATTCAATTTGCAAATAAATTCCCAGATGAAATAAAAGATAAAAATCAGTTACAAAGATTTCTTGGCAGCCTAAATTATGTTTCGGATTACTTTCAGGGATTAAGAAAGATATGCAGACCCCTGTATAAAAGGCTAGAAAAGAATCCTCCTCCATGGACAAACAGGCATACTATGATAATCAGACAAATAAAAAAAATATGTTAAGCAACTCCCATGTATTGTTATTCCTTCCCCCAACACTTTTAAAATTGTTGAGATAGATGCCTCTGACATAGGTTATGGTGGAATTCTAAAACAGGTAGCAAAAAATGATGCCAAAGAACAAATTGTTAGATTCCATTCTGGCTCTTGGTCAGCTACCTAGTGAAATTACAGTACTATTAAGAAAGAAATTTTATCTATTATATTATTTGTTTCAAAATTTAAAATGATCTTTTTAATCAAAAGTTTTTAATCTGAGTTGATTGTAAAAGTGCTAAAGAAGTTTTATAGAAAGACGTTCAAAATCTTGTCTCTAAATAGAGTTTTGCTAGATGGCAAGTTATTTTAAGTGTTTTTGACTTTGATATTGAATATATTAAAGGAGAAACTAATTCAATTCTTGATTTCTTAACCCGTAAATTCAATTCCTACAGTCTTATGCTACTACTCCTATTCCCCCTAGCAGATTCCTCCCTTGCCCTTCTTTCACCTTACATGCTCTCTCTTCGAACAGGCCCTAAGAAAGATCTCCTTTGACATGCAGTCCAAACCCCTTCAATCCACTCTCCCCAAGTCCCACTCCAACAACCAAACAAACATATGCTTTGCCCTTAACTTCTCCCTTAAAAAAAACCATTTAACATAGCCGCATCCTCTTTTCCCACTTTAACCTCTCCCTCCAACCAACCAAAATACAGATCCTCTACCACTCAGGAAGTCCAAGTCCCAAAAGAAGACCACAGTATTGAACTCCTAAAAGATTCCTAGAATTTTATTCTCTGGATTGAACAAGAATACCAGCATATAACAGATACCCTCTCCCCAGTCAGACAGCTCATAACCCCAGGATGGGAACACCCAAGACAGAAACATTAAAAACTTAGAAATTTTATGAGTTTATTTTAGTTGATACATACTCAATCCTGGTAACACATATGCCTTGCTCCCAAGACCCAAACAAAATTGGCTACTTTAAAGTAGTCATTATAAGGTTGAATTTAATCAACCATGTTGGCTTTATTCCATACCAAATTTTCTTGTAATTCAGCATTTAGAAACCCTGTAGTTAGGTGGGAATCATGTAAGGGTAGTGTGTGAGAGAGTATGAAGAAAAAGCTCAAGAGTGTGCACTTAGCAGGGCCTCACGACTGGATCTCGCGACTGGCTCGCGACTTGCAAGTCACCAAAGCTAGCACACATGTGAAGCATGCAGAGGAGCTGAAGAGTCACGCTAGCTGGAGCACTACAGGACAAAACTTCCAGTTTGGCCAGGCAGTTAGCTCACAACTCAAACTCGCGACTCAGTCAAGTCGCGAGGTCAAGTCGCCAGACCACTCTGTTTAGGAAAAACTGACATTTCGCATTCCAAACACACACTAGTATAAGTACCCCTTATACCCACGTATTGTAGAGAGCTTCCAGAGAGAATTTTGAGAGAGAAACCCTAGAGAAAAAAAAAATATTGACTCATCCACAATCTTCATCCTTTAATTCTCCAAATTCCTCTACTCTCACCCTCTCCATTGTTACATCCTTAAGAGGTACATTAGCCAAAACCTTTTCTCACCATACCCATATCTGTGAGGAGGCTATTTGGTGCTTGGGAAGCAGTTAGGAAGGGACCAATTTATATTGGTTGATGCTATGGGCTATAGTGGAATCCGATAAGCTAGAGAAGACAAAGGTTCGGCGTAACCTTGTTGGAGCAAGAAGCTTGGAGGGCTTAGGTATGCTGGGTAGATTAGGCTTGGAGGGTCTTCTGCTGTTCATGTATCCCAACTTCATTCTCTAGTGGATTATTGACTGCTTGGAGGGCAGTGGAGAGGTTTTACGCCAAGGATTTCGGTTTCCTCTTCGATAACACATCGCTGTGTTGTCTTTGTGTTTGCATCTCTCTTCCTTTAATCTTTGCCATTTAATTTCTATTGTGGTTGTGATTTTATTTGTTTTAGATTGTTTTATCAATTCTAGTTTAGCTTATTTTCATATTCCACACATACATTGTTTGATAATAAACTTGAATTAGTAATTTGTATTTTGGGAGTCTAAACGTTCAAGGTGTTTTACACACTATTTGAACATTCAGTCATAAAGCAGATCCTTACCCCTCCCAATGGAAAGCATCACCCTGGATCACTAAGAACTTTTCCCAACCCTTTGACCCTCAATTTTATAATTATTATGACTATGTAGAAGCTGGGATAGGTTCCTTCTATTCCAAAATAATATTTACAGACATACTTGGTTTTTCTACTTTGATATATATAGAAAGAAAGACATAATGATACCACGATGGTTCATTGATTGGTGGAATTCCCATGGTCTTAAAGCTATGATTCTCCCTCCTAATTTCCTAAAAGCCTATGAGACTTTCAAGAAAGAACCAAACATACTGCATCTTAAGAACTTTACACATCTTTTACAATTTTATTACAGGTTTCCAGATCTTCCATGGATTATTAGATGGGAATATAAGATAGAAAGAAATTTCCAGTATCCTTTTCTCATGCTCACCAGAAAGTTTAAATTAAAATGGCGGAATAAGTTTAACTTTGATCATATTTGCCAAGAACTATAGAAAAAATCCTCTCCTTCCCAAACAAAAAGTTCTAATTTCCTTCTAGAAAAGAGCCAAGTCCAGTGCCAACTTGCCTTCGTCTCAAACAGAAGATAGCTTAAGAAGCAATTACTTGAAACTGCATCACAAATTTCGAACGATAAAGATGACACAATGATAGAATCTTCCTCTCTGAATTACAGGACTCACCCAGAAGCATTCCAAGACTCTCAAGATCCCTATAACATATGACAGACAAAATGATAGCCCTCTCAGGCAAACCCTCCAAGACAATTATGACAAATCACTATTCACCAACACGTGTGAATAGCTTCCAGACAGACCATCTAGACAGATCTAGAAAGACATTTTTGACAGATTACTATTCATCTGCGCATGTGAATAGTACCCTGACAAATTCCCAAACAGAATCATCAAAAGTCACTTTATGAAAGACTACTATTCATCAATAGTATTTTCCACAATATTCTACAAGTCTCCACCGACAAATTAACTTGAGTTAACTAACTCAGGTTACTTTTGAAGACTTATCATGGTCTATCTCATCTATAAAAAGATAGACTCCGAAGACAGAAGATAGGTTCAATTCTTAGGTTCAAATTTAGAAGTTCAAGTTCTAGTTAAAGGTCCAATTCCTTGAAAGAAGATAGCCCTTTCCCTCCCTTAGAAAGACTCTTGCAATCCTTCCTCTCTTTTGTAATCCTGTAACCCTTCCCTTCAGACAGAATCTTGTAACCTTTTAGTTTCAAAGACAGATTTTATTTTGTAATCTTCTAACAAAGACGGAAGTTTGTTTTCAAGTTTTATCAATGACAGAAGTTTATATTCAAGTAAGATTTTACTAGTTTCTGTTTTCATATTCCATATTCCGTTTTAACCTATTTTGAATATATCTATTTTGCTATTTTCTTCTTGATCATTGTTTATACTTCCATATTATTGTTGTGCTCTCTCTTAGGTAGTCAATGGTGTCAGAGCAGTAATATGGAAGCATAAACAATGATAAAATAGATGATAAAGAAGAAAATAACAAAATAGATATATTCAAAATAAGTTTAACTTTGATCATATTTGCTAGGAACTATAGAAAAAATCCTCTCCTTCCCAAACAAAAAGTTCTAATTTCCTTCTAGAAAAGAGCCAAGTCCAGTGCCAACTTGCCTTCGTCTCAGACAGAAGATAGCTTAAGAAGCAATTACTTGAAACTGAATCACAAATTTCGAACGATAAAGATGATACAATGATAGAATCTTCCTCTCTGAATTACAGGACTCACCCAGAAGCATTCCAAGACTCTCAAGATCCCTATAACATATGACAGACAAAATGATAGCCCTCTCAGGCAGACCCTCCAAGACAATTATGACAAATCACTATTCACCAACACGTGTGAATAGCTTCCAGACAGACCATCTAGACAGATCTAGAAAGACATTTTTGACAGATTACTATTCATCTACACATGTGAATAGTACCCTGACAAATTCCCAAACAGAATCATCAGAAGTCACTTTATGAAAGACTACTATTCATCAATAGTATTTTCCATAATATTCTACAAGTCTCCACCGACAGATTAACTTGAGTTAACTAACTCAGGTTACTTTTGAAGACTTACCATGGCTTATCTCATCTATAGAAAGATAGACTCCGAGGACAGAAGATAGGTTCAATTCTTAGGTTCAAATTTTAAGTTCAAATTTAGAAGTTCAAGTTCTAGTTAAAGGTCCAATTCCTTGAAAGAAGATACCCTCTCCCTCCCTTAGAAAGACTCTTGCAATCCTTCCTCTCTTTTGTAATCCTGTAACCCTTCCCTTCAGACAGAATCTTGTAACCTTTTAGTTTCAAAGACAAATTTTATTTTGTAATCTTGTAACAAAGACAGAAGTTTGTTTTCAAGTTTTATCAATGACAGAAGTTTATATTCAAGTAAGATTTTACTAGTTTCTGTTTTCATATTCCATATTCCGTTTTAACCTATCTTGAATATATCTATTTTGCTGTTTTCTTCTTTATCATTGTTTATACTTCCATATTATTGTTGTGCTCTCTCCTAGGTAGTCAATAGTGTCAGAGCAGTAATATGGAAGCATAAACAATGATAAAATAGATGATAAAGAAGAAAATAACAAAATAGATATATTCAAAATAAGTTAAAACGGAATATGGAATATGAAAACAGAAACTAGTAAAATATTACTTGAATAAAAACTTCTGTCCTTGATTAAAACTGAAAACGTCTGTCTTTCATACAAGCTTTGAAAATAAAACTCTATCTGAAGAGTTACAAGATTACAAAGTAAAATATGTCTTTGAAACTGAAAGGTTACAAGATTATGTTTGTTTGAAGGGAAGGGTTACAAGACTACAAAAAAGAGGGAGGATTACAAGAGTCTTTCTAAGGGAGGGAGAGGGCTATCTTCTTTCAAGGAATTGGACCTTTAAATTTGAACCTGAGAATTGAACATGTCTTATGTCTTCAGAGTCTGTCCTTTTATAGATGTAATGAACCATGGTAAGTCTTCAAAAGTAACCTGAGTAAGTGAAGCTAACTCAAGTTAATCTGTCAGTGGAAACTTGTAGAATATTATGGAAAATACTATTGATGAACATTAGTCTTTATAAAGTGACTTCGGATGAATCTGTCTGGGAATCTATTAGGATAATATTCACGCTTGCAGATGAATAGTAATCTGTCAAAAATATCTTTCTGATCTTTCTAGATCTATCTGTGAACTATAGTGATTTATGAACATCTGTCTGTCTTAGATCAATCTGGAAGCTATTCACGCGTGTTGGTGAATAGTGGTCTATTGTGCTGGTGAATAGTGGTCTGTCACAGTCGTCGGTCCAGGAGAGCATTCTTTCTTGCCTGGCATGTTTGTCTGTCTATCAATCTGTATCCGCGTAGTTATCATAATCTAGCAACTTCTTAGATGACTTTAGGAAATAAACTAATCTAAGTTCTAGAAGTTAGGACTAGTTTGCTGATAAACCCTGCTTCTAGCATCTCAAATAACCATGAAGGATCACAAATCACTGGATCCTCTGTCTTTGTGTTGATAAGTAATCCCGTATAGGGATTCTGTCCATCATAAACTCTTTTTGTTTCTCCAAAGCTTTCATACCATGTGGCTTTATGAGATAGTCATATGTCATCTGTCATGTCTATCCTAATAAATGTTGTAGAGACTAATACTTTAAAAAGATACATCCATCTGTCATAAGAACTTGTTATGGCTTTATGAGTTAGTATATTTTGTTGGATTTCAAGGGGTAAGGTTCTAATGGCAAGTCTCATTTTTTGCTGGATCTTAGGGTGCATCTTTAAAAAGCTTATTCCCATAAGATAGCTTTTTAGAGACCGTGGTTCTGACTTTGTGGAGCTTGAATCTCTATCCTCCTTGCCAGGGATTTGACTACCAATTGTTTCAATAAATGCACTGGTGCTAACAAGATGTAATTCCAAAACCTTAAGGGTCTTTTGGAATAAGGGTTTCTATCTGAGGGTGAAGGCTGCTTGGAAAGTATCAAGAAGTAATTTAATATGAAAAGGAAGGTCTGCAAATTCTTTGTCCTGAAAAGTGAGATTAGTGCAGAGCACTTCTTGCTGAATTTCACTTTTTTCACCACATGAATACATTGCCTCTGCTAGCAACGTATCCTGAAAGGATATCGTCTCTATTGAGAGGCCTTCATGCTTATCCAAAATCTTTGCTAAAGCCTTTCGAATTTCTTTAGGTTGCACCACAGGTGCCTTGCCCTCTCCTTTCATATCTGCCTTGGAGGGTCTTTTATTCATATTAGTCTGCAATTGGCTTTTGGTAAAAGGATTAGTTGCTATGTCATTATGACTTGAAAGAATATTTTGAAAATAAATATTTCTTTGCAAAGCTTCTTTCAAATTCATTTTAAAAGCCATTTTGACAATGTCTTTCTGTAGAATTTCTTTGAAATATTTTATAAGAAAATCATTTTTAAAATTTAAAACATATATAATAGAAGAACAAACTTCTTTCTCTACACCTTTGTGCTCTCGCGAAGTAATGGTATAAGAATAGTTGTAGTAAAGTATTTCATCAACCACTATAATAGTCTGGGGAAAATCTGTCAGGGACTTATAATTAACTCTATCTGTTAAGAAATTAAATCTGTAGTTGTTCAAGAAATTACCACAATCAATGTTTTCTTTAATGATTAGTAAAGGGGTATCTATCAAGACTTCTTTTATTAAAACTTCTTGTAATAAAACATCTGTTATATGAGTATTTGAGGATACTATAACGAGTGTAAGTATGTCATTTATTATAATTTTATTTGGTACATCTGTCACACTGTCAGTCCATTCATATTGACTAAAAGAAATTATAAGCATAGTTCTATCTTTTGTATGTTTTCCATTAGAGTCTTTCTCACAAGATGTTTGGACTATATGTCGGTGCCTATGCAAAAAAGTAGTAGGGAGATTAGTATAATTCTCTGTCTCTGTATTCTGTTTAAACTTCTTTATGTCATTATCTGTCAATTGGCCATCAAGTGATTTTTCTGTCAAATGTCCTTTCGTTCTACAGATTCTTTCTTTATTAATATCTTTTAGGATAGTGACTTTATTAAGGGAACAAATTTCTTTTGGGATTAGGGGTGAGGTGAATTTAAAAACTAGCACATTAATTTTAATTCCTTCATCTATCATCAAAAGGGGGTAAAGCAAAGCCATAAAGGGATTTCTTAAAATAATTTTAGAAGAAAGGTCTTTAATTAAAATAAAAACAGTTTCAAAACATATTCCATCATTACATATGTGAACATTGGGTATTTTGTAATTAATTATGAGTTTTTCTCCATTAGCCTGAGTTAATCTTTCAAATGATTTTTCATAATACTTTAAAGGTATTAGTCCTTCTTGTATACAATTCATGTCAGCACCTGAATCTATCAAAGCAACTTCTGTCAAAAAGAATTCTCTATTAATTACTAGAGTGACTTCTGTATGCCATTTTTGAAAAATAACTCTGTCAATTAAACTTAACAAATTCTGTCTATTGTTATCATTTTCTCAAATATCTTTTTCTAATGAAGGGGGGTCTATCATGGGTTTAGAGAATTCTTTCAAATTTATTATTTCTGCAATATTTTGTTCGTCTATGTCTTTGGAATTATCTGCTTTAATTTCTTTAATTTCTTATTTTACTATTTTTGCTTCTGTCATTAAGTCTTGTAAAGTTACTGGTTTTTATGTTTATTCCATCTTGTTTCATTTTTGTCTTTTCTTTCTTATCTTTTTCTTTCTTAGCTTTTTCTCCTTTTCCACATTTCGTAACATGGTGTCCATATTTCCTACACTTAATACAAGCAATAGGTATGTCTATAGAATCTTTCAATTTTAGTAAATAGTCTTTTTTATCTTTTAAGTGATTAGGTAGATTATCTATCAATTTCATTATTATGTCTTTTTGTTTTCTTTTTCTTTTATTGACTTTCAGTGGGTTGGTTGATTTTAATTCTTCCTTTTTCATTACTTGGTCTATCTCTTTTTGCTTAACATTAAACATTTCCATTAATTCATCTATTACATCTTTCTCAAACTCTAATTTACTAATTTGTTTAACAATTTTATTATGTCTATCACATTATTTCTTAGTATGTCCATATTGTTTACATTTATGACAAATAGTATTTCCAGTGTGTCTATTATTTTTCTCATTATCTAATGACTCAGTAATATTTAAAACTGTTATGTCTCTTTTTCTATCTATATCTAAAGGTGAATTTCAAATTTCTATCTTTTTAGTTAATTATGCTAAACTATTATTTTGGGTATATATCATGGATCTTTCAATTGATTTTAGACTTTCATCAATTTTTTCCTTTAAACTATCATTTTTCTTAGGACTATTATTTGTCCATCCTTTGTTGACTAGTTCTACTAAAGTACTCCTTTGTCTTTCTCTTTCTATATCTCCTTTTATATCTAATTTCTTACTTATAGCTTCTATCTTTAAATCATTTTGTCTTTCAATTTTTTCTAACATCTCTTTTACTATGGCTTTTCTTATCATTCCTTTTTCTTTGTCTTCATCAATTATGTCTAGGTTCTTCTTTTGTATTATTTCTATAGCATTAGGATTCTTTCCTTTGTATTCTATACGTGTTGTTCTTCCCATTATTAGGTAATCTTTCTTATTATTACTCTTTTGTCTTTCTATGTCATCTTCTTCTTGCATTATTTCTATAGGACTGCTTTCTTCTTCTATCATTTCTGACTTCTTTTTGCACTATGTGATTATCTTCTTTACTATCTGTCAGAGTTGTTTTTAGTTCTTTACGTCATTTCTTTCATCAATTGTCACTATTAGGCTATCTTTTTTACTATGTTTTATATCTGCCATGTTTATAGATATGTTAGTAGTTACTAAGTTATTCTTTTGTCTATTATGTCAATTATCTATCATGGTTTTTGCTAAAGGTGATCTATGATGAGGTTCAAATTCTCTTTCTTTTTCTAGCTTTGAATTTAAAGCTTTCATTCTTTCTAGTAAGTCCAAAAAACTATCATTTTTTCTTTCTACTTTAGTGCTTTTTATGTCCACAATTTCTAAAGATTCTAATTTTTTATTAATCATGTCTAACAAACTATTATTGTGTTTATCAATCTGTCGGTTGATTTTATGTCCTATTAATGTACTCCAATTATTTGTGCTATTATTATAGTTATAATCATTTATATCACTATCAGAATCAAAATCTGTATCATCATAATCCGTATTACTATTTAACCAATTATTGTCTATATCTCTTATGCTATAACCTTCATCATGATCTATATCATCATAGTCCATGTTTCTAATTATTGTGTGCTTAGCCTAAGTGTGAAGAAGCAAACAGATAATGAACTGATAAACGTATTTATTCTATTTCCAAGCAATTAATAATTACTAGCGGAACTATTACTAACCACTGGTATCCTTGCTATCAGAACCACCTCCTTGGGAAACTCCATTGCGGGACCACCCAAACAATGCTTGTCCGTCAGCTAACAAAATGGGCTGACTAATGCGAAACTATGGTTTGCCAACGACTGTAAGGCTAACCAATGCTATCAGGAGCAAGTAGTGGCTATAGTAGTAATATATGTTCCTAGTAACTTCTTAATTGCAAAGAAATAAAACTCATACATCTACCATCCGTGGCCCTAATACCATTGACTACCCAGGAAAGAGCACAGCAATAATATGGAAGCATAAACAATGATAAAGAAGAAAATAGAAAAATAGATATATTCAAAATAAGTTAAAACAAAATTGTAGACACTCGATTTTGTACCCATAATTTAATCAAGGGGAATGACTTGAATGATCATTCATGTACCTGAAAAATAATGATTGCATTACATGCATCAATTTGTTCTTGCATTACATACATCAATTTGTTCTAGCATTGCATACATTAACTCATTCATTGCATATCATAAAAATGATCTTGAGATTCTAACGGTCACGATGGTATGTTCTGTTTCCAAATCAGACCATCGAATTGAAAGATATCGCATAATCAAATTTGCACGGTTAACATACATTGTGTCTAGGTGGGGTCGACCACACACAATTAATTTAAATTAATTTTGATTGGTTAAAAAATTAAAATTAATTAAATATTTCTGTGATTGGTTGATAATTATTGTTTAAAATAGAATTGCATGCATAGGAAAAAAAGGGATGATTGGATAACAATAAAATTGTAGATAATCTAAACTTTATCAAAATTTATTTTAGGGTATTTATCTACAAGATAATTATTCCTGAAAAAGCCTGAATTATCTAAAAAAGAGATAAAAATCATAGACTAAGGATGAAAACACGTCTAGGTACAAGGACCAGATCAAAAACCATAAAAAGAGAGTCCAAAACGCACCCAAACATGGAAGAACGTTCGGCATCCAAGAGCACCATTTGGCACTTTTGGAGTGCCAAATGGCACTTTAAAAGTGCCGAATTGCTCCTTTTGGGCTTTGGCCCAACTCCCTTCAGGTGACGATAAGGCACACCATTTTCGATCTTTTCGGGGAAGGATGCATCCGGATTCGCATCCTAATCGTCCGTGCCTATTTTTTAGAGTCTTCTAGCCTCTATAAACAGAGATTGAATCTCATAATTCAGCACCTTTTTTTGGACGCTCTGAGTGGCATACGTTTTGAGGCTCTCAAATTGCTAATATTTGCTGATCATCTCTGATATTTGCTGCTAAAATTAGGGTTTATAGGTTTCAAAGATAATTGAATAAATTTCTTTGAACTCTAAAACATCCTCTCAAAAACAAGGAATGCTCATGCAAGAGGCTGTTTTCAATCACCCTATTCTTTTTATGCTTCTTGTTTAGAATGATGCATGTTTTTTTTATAACATGAGTTATTAATCATTGTTTTGTTAAAGCATGATCTTGTTTTTTTTTTTATAATTGTTAAGATCTCTTTCTTAATTCCAATAATCTGCATATGATCAATGTTTTTTCTTAAAATAAAAATGGATCTGCATCTTTCTTAGATGCAGATCTAAATTTCTCTTAAACAAAAACGGATCTGCATCTTTATTAGATGTAGATCTGAATTTTTCTTAAAATAAAAATGAATCTGCATCTTTCTTAAATGTAGATCTGAATTTTTTTCTCAATCAAAAATGGATCTGCATCTTTCTTAGATGTAGATCTAAATTTTTCTCAAACAAAAAATGGATCTGCATCTTCATTAGATGCAGATTTGAATTTTTCTCAAATCAAAAACTGATTTGTATCTTTCTTAGATACAAATCTGATTTTTTTAATATATGCAAATTTTGAAACAAAGGAAAAGATTATGCATGAATGTGTTTATTGTTGTTTGTTGTGTTTAGTCCATGTTGCATAAATTTATCTTATGAATGAAATTCTATTCTCAAAAAAACCTTTTTCATATTTTTTTAAACATATAAAAACATATCTGGTTTTTCTGTCACCAAAAAACCATTTTTTTTAGTTCTTAAAAACATATCTGGTTTTTCTGTCATCAAAAAACCATTTTTTTTTTAGTTCTTAAAAATAGATCTGATATTTTTCAAATCAAAAGACTTTGTTTTATGTAATAAACACAGATCTGAATTTTTATCTACAAAAACCATTTTTTTAGATTCTCAAAAACAAATCTGATTTTCTTTACAAACCAAAATCAATTTCTTTTAATCCCCAAAACAAATCTGAATTTTCCACCAAAACCCACTCTTTTTTATTATTACAAAACAAATCTAATATTTTCTAAACCAAAATAAGATCAAATCTTTTATCACTAAAACAAATCTGAATTTTTTTAACAAAGAAGAGAATGAATTCATAAATAAATTTATGTGATTTAATTTTTATTTGACATGCTCAACATATCATTCATAGCATGCATAAAGGATACATAGGTCATAAGAGTCTAGAAGACCAAACTCTGTCTGGGCGAAATGGGTGCCTAACACCTTCCCATTTTGTAACCTAGCCTCTGAATCTAGTTCTTTTGGATAGGTAGATCTAAGCCTTGTTCTTGTCTTTATTTTTATTTTGGGTAGAATGTAACTAGGACAAAAGCCATGTATTTTGGTAGATTCTAACTAGGACCCAAAGTCATGTAATTTTCAATTTTTCAAACATGTATTTTTATTCAAACAATGAGAATGGAACAATTCACTCATGTATTTGTATATATTTCTTTTTTCTTTTTTTTTTGTATAAAAAAATAAGTGACGACTCCACACCACTTACCCAAAAAGAGAGGTGCCCTAAAAAGTACCCAAATCTCTTTTTTGAGAGCACCCTAAGTTCGAGGTCTCTCACAGGAATATGGAATATGAAAACAGAAACTAGTAAAATCTTACTTGAATAAAAACTTCTGTCTTTGATTAAAACTGAAAACGTTTGTCTTTGATACAGGCTTTGAAAATAAAACTCTGTCTGAAGAGTTACAAGATTACAAAGTAAAATCTGTCTTTGAAACTAAAAGGTTCAAGATTATGTTTGTCTAAAGGAAAGGGTTACAAGATTACAAAAGAGAGGGAGGATTACAAGAGTCTTTCTAAGGGAGGGAGAGGGCTATCTTCTTTCAAGGAATTGAACCTTTAAATTTGAACCTTCTGTTTGAACCTGTCTTCTGTCTTTGGAGTCTGTCTTTTTATAGATGAAATAAACCATGGTAAGTCTTCAAAAGTAACCTGAATAAGTTAAGTTAACTCAAGTTAATCTGTTGGTGGAAACTTGTAGATTATTGTGGAAAATACTATTCACGCGTGCTGATGAACAGTAGTCTTTCATAAAGTGACTTTTGACAAATCTGTTCGGGAATCTATCAGGGTACTATTCACACGTGCTGATGAATAGTAATTTGTCATAAAGTGATTTTTGATAAATCTACCTGCTTTTGTCTGGAAGCTATTCACGCATGCTAGTGAATAGTGGTTTGTCACAGTTGTCTGTCTTGGAAAGCATTCTGTCTTGCTTGGCATGTCTATCTGTCTATCAATCTGTATCCACATAGTTATCATAATCTAGCAGATCGGAGTTATCTTCATACTGCTCATTCTCATGGAGTACTCCATAATTGCCACACAGAACGCAGTATGAAATAGGAAGAAAGGTAGGAGCACGATTCTTTTACATTACTCTGGGGTCTCTAGTAATCTTTCTTTTCCCAATGAGCCTCCTTGCTGAAGGTCTTGGTCCATACACGGCTATCCTATTGGTGTAGCCATATAAGTGGAAGTCATGATCTAACTCTTTCTGTATGTCTTAAATCTTATTGCTCATGAAATTAGACCATCTGTGTGCTAGAGCATATGGATCATCAAGTGATAGATAAGTCTTCCTTGTATACCAGTAATAATCAGGGCTACAACTGAAATCACTTATGAGAACCAAAATGTGTGCTGGCCGAGCTTCCATATAGTAACTAGTATCCCATGCTAGGAGAGTGCTCCAAATAGTAACCTTCATATAATTAAGTCCTCCAATCTGTGTAGTTGATTCTTGGATGACTTTAGGAAATAAACTAATCTGAATTCCAGAAGTTAGGATTAGTTTGCTGATAAACCCTGCTTCTAGCATTTTAGATAACCATGAAGGATCACAAATCACTAGATCCTTTGTCTCCATGTTGATAAGTAATCCTAGATAGGGATGATGTCCATCATAAACTCTTTCTATTTCTCCAAAGTTTTCATACCATGTGGCTTTATGAGATAGCCATATGTCATCTGTCATGTCTGTCTTGATAAATGCTGTAAAGACTAAAACTTTAAAAAGATACATCCATCTGTCTTAAGAACTAGTTATAGCTTCATGAGTTAGGATATTCTGTTGGATTTCCGAGGGTAAAGTTCCAAGTCTCGTTTTTTGCTGAATCTTAGGGTGGAGCTTTGAAAAGCTTGTTCCCATAAGATAGCTTTTCAGAGACTATGGTTCTGTCTTTATGGAGCTTGAATCTCCATCCTCCTTGCCAGGGAGTTGACTACTAAGTGCTTCAATAAATGCACTGGTGCTAACAAGATGTAATTCCAAAGCCTTAAGGGTCTTTTGGAATAAGGGTTTCTGTCTTAAGGTGAAGGCTACTTGGAAATTATCAAGAAGTAATTTAATATGAAAAGGAAGGTCTATAAATTCTCCGTCCTGAAACGTGAGATCAATGCAGAGTACTTCTTGCAAAATTTCACTTTTTCCATCACATGAATACATTGCCTCTGCTAGCAACGTATCCTGAAGGGATATTGTCTCCATCGAGATGCCTTCATGCTTATCTGAAATCTTCGCTGAAGCCTTTCAGATTTCTTTGGGTTGCACCACTGTTGCCTTGCCCTTTCCTTTCATGTTTGCCTTGGAGGGTCTTTTATTCATCTTGGTAAAAGGATTAGTTGGTATATCATTATGTCTTGAAACAATATCTTGAAAATAAACATTTCTTTGCAAAACTTCTTTAAAATTCATTTTAAAAATTTCTCTGTCAATGTCTTTCTATAAATTTCCTTTGAAATGTTTTATAAGAAAATCATTTTTAAAATTGAAAGTATATATAATAGAACAAACTTTTTTCTCTACACCTTTATGCTCTCGCTGAGTAGTGGTATAAGAGTAGTCATAATAAAGTTTGTCAATGTTAGAGTGTCTAGAATTCAAAAACTTTACAAAGTCTACCATAATTCTATCCGTTTTGTATGTCTTACTATATATCTCATTCTACGAGAATATGTGAAATAGAGCTTCTCCATAAAGTCTTTCATCAACCACTATAATAGTCTAAGGAAAATCTGTCAAGAACTTGTGATTAACTCATCTGTTAAGAAATTAAATCCGTCTTTGTTCAAGAGATTACCACAATTAATGTTTTCTTTAATGATTAGTAAAGGAGAATTTGTCAAGACTTCTTTTATTAAAACATTTGTTATATGAGTATTTGAGATTACTGTAAAAGGTGTAACTATGTCATTTATTATAATTTTACTTGGTATATCTTTCAAACTATCAGTCCATTCATATTAATTAAAAGAAATTGTAAGCATAGTCCTATCTTTTGTATCTTTTCCATTAAAGCCTTTCTCACAAGGTGATTGTGTTATATGTCGGTTCCTATGCCAAAAAGCAATAAGAAGATTAGAACATATTTCTATTTCTATATCCTCTTTAAACTTCTTTATATCACTATTTGTCAATTGGTCATCAAGTGATATTTTTGTCTTTAAAGATAACAAATGTCTGTTTTTTCTGTTAATTCTTTCTTTGTCAATTTCCTTTATTATTGAAGTATTATTGAGTGAATAGATTTCTTTAAAAAGTAAGTTTTTTTCTAACACATTAGTTTTAATTCCTTCGTCTGTTGTTAAGAAGGGGTAAAGTAAGGCCATAAAGGGATTTCCTAAAATAACTTTAGAAGAAAGGTCTTTAATTAAAACAAAAACAGTTTCAAAACATATTCCATCATTACATATGTGTACATTAGGTATTTTATAATTAATTATTAGCTTTTCTCCATTAGCTTGAGTTAATCTTTCAAATGATTTTTCATAATATTTCAAAGGTATTAATCCTTCTTAAATACAATTCATGTCAGCACCTGAGTCTATTAAAGCAACTTTTGTCAAGGAGAACTCTTTATTAATTACTAAAGTGATTTCTGTGTGCCATTTTTGAAAAATTACCCTGTCAATTAAACTCAAGAAATTCTGTCTATTATTGTCTGAAACATCTTTCTCTAATGAAGAGGGGTCTATCATGGGTTTAGAGAATTCTTTCAAATTTATTATTTCTACAATATTGTGTTCATTTATGTCTGGGGAATTATCTTGTTTAATTTCTTTAATTTTTTGTTTTATCATTTTTGCTTATGTCATTAAGTCTTGTATAGTTACTGGTTTTATGTCTATTTCATCTTGTTTTATTTTTGTCTTTCCTTTCTTGGCTTTTTCTTTCTCTTTCTTAACTTTTTCTTCCTTTCCACATTTTGTAACATGGTGTCCATATTTTCTACACTTAATACAAGTAATGGGTATGTCTATAGAATCTTTCAATTTTAGTAAATAGTCTTTTTTGTCTTTTAGGTGATTAGGTAGGTTATCTATCAATTTCATTATTATGTCTTTTTGTTTCCTTTTTCTTTTATTGACTTTGGGTGGGTTGGTTGATCTTAATTCTATCTTTTTCTTAACTTGATCTATCTCTTTTTGATTAACAATAAATATTCCCATTAGTTCATTTATTATGTCTTTCTCAAAATCTAATTTACTGATTTGTTTAGCAATTTTATTATATCTATCACATTGTTTTTTAGTATGTCCATATCCTTTGCAAATAATATTCTGCTATGTCTGTCAGTTCTTTCATTATCTGATGACTCAGTAATATGTAAAACTGCTACATCTCTTTTTATCTCTTTTTTCTCTAAAGGTGAATTCAAAATTTCTATCTTTTTAATTAATTCTACTAAACCATTATCTTGGGTGTATGTCATAGATCTTTCAATTGATTTTAGTCTTTCATCAATTTCTTCCTATAAACTATTACTTTTCTTGGGACTATTATTTTTTCATCCTTTGTTGACTAATTCTACTAGACTATTTCTTTGTCTTTCCTTTTCTGTATCTTTTCTTACTACCACTTTTTCTCTTTCTATTCCTCCTTTTATATCTAACTTCTTACGTATAGTTTATAGCTTTAGAATGTTATCATTTTGTCACTCAATTTTTTCCAACATCTCTTTTACTATACCTTTCCTTATCATTCCTTTTTCTTTGTCTTCATCAATTATGTCTAGCTTCTTCTTTTGTATTATTTCTATAGCACTAGGATTCTTTCCATTATTTTCTCTATGTGTTGTTCTTTCCATTATTAGGCCATCTTTCTTACTATTACTCTTTTGTCTTTCTATGTCATCTTTCTCTTGCATTATTTCTATAGGACTATTTTCTTTCTCTACTTCTATCATTCCTGACTTCTTTTGCACTATGTGACCATCTTATTTACTTTTTGTCAAAATTGTTTTTAGTGTCTTTAAGTCATTTCTTTCATCATCTTTTCTACATGTTATGTTTATAAGTCTGCCAGTACTTACTAAGCTATTCTCTTGTTTATCATGCCAATTATCTGTCATAGTTTTTACTAAAGGTGATCTATGATGAGGTTCAAATTCTCTTTCTTTTTCTAAAGGTGAATTTAAAGCTTTCATTCTTTCTAGGAGGTCCAAAAAACTATCATTTTTTCTTTCTACTCTAGTATATGTAATGGATCTTTCAACATTTTCTAAAGATTCTAACTTTTTATTAATCATGTCTAACAAACTATTATTGTGTCTATTAGTCTGTCGGTTGATTTTATCTCCTGTTAATGTATTTCAATTATTTGTGTTACTATTATAGTTATAATCATCTATATCACTGTCAGAATCAGAATCTATTTCATCATAATCCATATTACTATTTAACCAATTATTGTCTATATCTCTTATGCTATAACCTTCATCATAATCTATATCATCATAGTCCATGTTTCTTATTAGTGTGTGCCTAGCCTAAGTGTGACCTAGCAACAAATGATGAGCGACTAAACATATTCATTTTATTTCCAAGCAATTAATAATTACTAACGGAACTATTACTAACCATTGGTATCCTTGCTATCGGGACCATGGTTAAATAGTAATATGGACCTTTGTTCTATAACCCTCCTTCCATCAAGGAGTTCAAAATTTATGACTTCAAGGTGTTTATTAACCAAAGGGGTTATACCAATTCAGAGTTACCTAAAAATTGTTATCCACCATAGTGTCTTTCACAAATAAAATCCTTAAGATATGAATTTTCATTTATCACTTAAATGTGGGCCACATAAAGTCTTTTTAAAATCTTACATTATCCCACTTGGCCCACATGATATTTAAATAACTTGTTAAGTGATATTCACTTTAATATGACCATGATATTAACCATGTCAACTAATTGTGAAATGCTCCCACTCAAATAAAGAATCTAATACAAGAATCAGCACCAAGGTTATAAACTAAGAATTGTAATCTTCTTTTGATAATTTAACATTAAAGCCTAGATTGAAAATTTTCAATGCTTTTGTTCTCGTGCTGATTTTGATTGTTTGAGATAATTGTAGTGATTGTAAACACCTTCAAGTAGGTAATTATTTGATGAGTTTATAATCAGATCTTTGATAGTGAGTAAACCCCAAGGGATACCACAATGGGAACCCTCTTGAAGTGAGGTCAGAAGTTTAAATCTCCCCTCCCCTTTCCTTGGGTCTAAACCTTACTAATAAAAAAATAAAAAATAAATAAAAATTAACTTAGAGCATAATTCTTACATCTCAGCTTGGCTCACTGGTAGTTGTAATACTCCAACCGTGTAACTTAGAGTTCTAGCAGTCCAACTGACTAAACTTACTTGAATTTGTCTTACCTATCAAAAAAAAAAAACTTGAATTTGGCATATTTAATCTATCATTCAAACTACGTTTATTTTAAGGTTATAACTTACACAAACATGAGGACTTTGCCACTATTGCAAAATAATTACATTGAGTGTTTCAAATACAGACAGATAGTTTGTTTACATCTTCATACATTATAGCTTTCCGGTGCATCTAGGGGTGGCAAATGGGCGAGTTGGGTCATAAATGGGTTGGTGTATAATTATTCATTTATGACCCATTTATATATAAATTAATTATCAATTACCAACTCAACCCATTTGATTAGTAACCCACCCATTTAACCCATTATAAAATTCATATTTAGCAATTTAACAAGAAATTCTCTTACTCGTGAAAAATTTTCACACCCATACTATGCAAATCATTTGATTTTTTTTTCTTCAGCAAAACTAATTCACCTTTCCCTCAAAACATAAGAACACTAAAACTAACCTGCAAATTTTCTTTTCTCCCAACTTTTCTTGGCAACTAAACAGAAGATAAGTAAAAAAAATATTAATTAAAACATGAGAATTGAGTTATCGTTCTCAAGTCTTTATCCACCTTGACTTAAAATGTGCAAAATTGCAAATCACATAGATTTTTCAATCCAAAACAAATTCAAATTTTCTCTAGAAAATATTGTTGAGATCTAAAATTTCACAAGAAAGCCCATTCCATGAAAAGTAAAGAAGGCCCAATTTGTGCAGTAAGAAGAATCAACATCAAGGCCCTATGTATGTTCAGATTTCCAGCAAAAAGGCCATTAAAAAATCCAGTGAAAGAACTAGGCCAGGATACCCAGAGGCTCGGGATCCTCGAGACGTGCAGCATAGCTAACATGGAATTGAGATAGCTCAAAAGGGGTACCACGAAATACAAGAAACGAAGAATAGATATGTCCTTCTCAAGCACCCAGTGGTGCAGCAAAGAACCAAAAAGCTTGGAGAGTGACAATTCATGAACAAAAGGCTGGTACCTCGAGAAAACCTTCAACCCAGCAAGAATGGATTCTGCTCACTTGGGAAAAATAACAGCAAGAAGAACAGCCCAAAAAACTGAGTCTAAAAGGTAAAAAGTCTTGAAAGAAGAGAGGGTGAAGTTTAACTCTCCAAGGACACCCCAAAATGGAAAGTCAGCAAGTGGCTTTTAGGAAAACAAGACTAAAAGATGAAAACCATGAGAAACAGAGAAAGAATCAACTGTCAAAGTGGTTGGCACAACAAGGGTGCTGGTACCCAGGGAGCCAAGGGGGGAGAATCAGTGGTATCCTGAACCCTAAAATGACACTATAAAAGGGGAAGACAGCCAACATTGAAAGGGGATTCAGTAATAAGGAATCAAAACAAGAATCATTGAAAAAACTCTGTCAAAAATTCAAAGAAAGTAGAAAACAGTGCCTAGTATCCCAGAAATAGCCACTATAGAACATACTTAAATTTAAAGGGATTCAAACTTTGCAAGTATTACAGGCTTAGATAGCCATCTAAGTCTGTAATTTTTGAGCTTATTTGGACCTTGTAACACGTCTTAGTGAACACATTGTAATCTACAATTAAGAAAAATAATGAAATATTTCATAGTGATTAGAGGATCCTTAACAGTTATTTTGTGTGTTTCTTTATTACATTGTTTTCCTTTGCTGCTTTCTTGCTGTTCAATACATATATTCTAGCTTGCTAGTTTTTCTTTTACTCAGCTAAAAAGTTGAGTCTTTTTATCGAGGTCCTCACTTCAACTTAGGCCTTGGACACACTTAGCCTCCAAAGAAACATATGTCAAAACATGCACACATCAAATATCACTTTCTCCCACAAAAATCCTTCCCACCTAACTATCTTGGAAGGCTTGGACTTGAGTTCCAAATCCCACAAGTCTTGTGCAAAGGCACTAAGTCTGTGAGAATTGGGGTCAGGATCCTCGTGGCTGAATCATTCTCATGAAATTCATTTGTATATGTATTAAAATATATATCATAATCTAAGAAACTAACAATTATTTAAAGATATGTGTATTCTATAGTGTGTTTTTTTATGCAGGACCTATAGAGGTAAAGGGAAATGACAAAACTCTATTGCATAATAAGCATGGAAAAAGATCATATAGTTCAGAGAATCAACATTCTGGGTTCTTACAGGCCTAGTACGCCCTGGGATCCCACGACAGTATGCTTGGGGTACCAAGTGAAGAAACTCTTTTAAATATTTATACAATAAAAGATAAGTCTTAAATATTCTATTTCAATCTCTTTCTCATTGTGAATATTATGAATATTTATTTTACTTATTTTGTAAGAGTAAATGGTCATTTTATGACACTAAAACACTTATAATGGTATTTTTTATTACTTAGGAGGAATCGCATTTTAATCTTGAGAAGCTTTATGTGACTTGCGCACAACTTGATTTGTAATCAATCCTATTTAGCTGCGGTGAACCAAGCCTAATCCACCAAAACAACAAGTAAAGGGCCCAAGATCCTTGTTAAAGGGCCTAGGATCCTTGTTTCTACTTGAGCCTAGGTACTGTCCAAAAAGGACCCTCACAAATATTTACCCTCAAAACAAACTATGCCCTAAAACAAAGCAAAATGGTAAATACACAAACGTCAAACTGAACCTAAGATAGCTATTTTTCCCTTTCTCACAACTTTTCTCGGCAACCAAACGTAGGATTAGTAAAAAATTAAGGAAATATAGAGTAATTACAAATTGGTAAGACATATTCGAGTGGATGAGATCCATGGGTTTGATGCCATGGAGTTCGAATCATAGCACATCGTCTTGGATCCCTCCAATGTTTCTTTTGACGCCATGAATCCAAATCATAGCCCACGATTTTTCTCCCAATTTTCATTCTGTGATCTTTTTCTTTCAGCATGAATGAGTGAGGTTTTGTGGGTGTTTTACAAGGCAAAGTCAAAGAGGGAAAGGTATTTAGATTTTGTCTAGTTTGGTAGCTGAGAAAATGCATAGAAAATGGAGGAGAAAATTTTTACATTGGATAGAGGAAAAGGCGGCTATGTAGAAGGGGAGAACTACATATACGGCTGTTGTGATGTTTTATTATTTGTTAGGGTTTTTGGCTTTTTGTTTTTTTAAGTATTAAATTTTAAATTTTAAATGGGTAATTGGGTACCCATTGGTTTAACCATCAAAGCCCATTTAATTGAATTATCCATTTGGGTCTTATCCATTTAACCCAAATATTTAATTGAATTAGGTCAAGACTTATCCAAATTAAGTGGGTTTTGGGTGGGTTCATGGGTTTGGATAAAAATTGCCACCCCTAGTAGTATAGCATATGATGATATCTTTTTTTAGGAGAGAGAAAATGTATATATATTTTATTTTAGGTCTAAAATGGAAGAAATTATAAGGTTCTCACGATGGACAAGTGACATAGTCTACCATTCCACTAAAAGACTCCCACTTATTTAAAATTGCTGAGTTAGAAATTTTTTTTAAACATAAATCAATTACTAACTCAGGAATTTTAATTAAGTGAAAATCTTTTAGTGGAATGGTAAATAAGAGACTTGGTCACGTGAGGAGAGTATAATTTCTCCCAAACTGGATGACTAGGTGGCTATCAAAATGTTTAATTGATGTGGCAAGTTCTGACTGGGCCAGCTAGATTTGCATATTTATTAGATTTTAATGCCCCATAAAGGAGGTTTTGAGCGAAATAACCTCCTTCAGCCTTTCTATTTTGTAAGTTAGACAACGTTTGAAACAATTTTGGAAAATAGCATCTCGAGTTTCAAAAAATCGAGATCCACTTACAAAACTCGACCTTCAAAGACTCGCGTTCTGAGTGGGAAAATGCCACATAGATCTCGAGTCTTTAAGACTCGAGTTTTATGCAAAAAATTTCACCTATAGTGGCGTTTTTAAGCCTTACAGTGACGTTTTAAATCCCTATAGCGGCGTTTTTCTGCAAAAAATTTTTGTAAGTACCAAGTTTAGGGTGCCCTATAGTAGCGTTTTTAATCCCTATAGTGACGTTTTAAAGCCATATAGCGGCGTTTTTTGCAATTTATGGAAATCGAGTCTCTAAAACTCGATTTTTAGCGCAATTTTTTTTCCCCAAATCGAGACTTAAAAACTCGAGTTCTATCTGGAACTCGAGTTTTAGATACTCGAGATGTTATTTTTCAAAATTGTTTTGAAATATGACAATTAACTAAATTGTTTAATATTTATTGTTATTTTAAAAAAAAATTCCCCATAAAGCTCAAAGATTTCACAGCTGAACGGTGGTCTAAAAGAAGAAAAAATTCGAAGAAGAAGAAGTTCAGATTAGAACAAGATGCAGCAGAGAAAATCAGCATTTGGAAGACCTTCTGGGACGGACGGCTCAGATTTCTCCTATCGTATGGTCGTCGATTCACGTAAGCTTCACTCTCAATTCAATTTCCCCAAATTCCTTCTTTTTTCTTTTTTTTTTTCTCTTTTTTTCCTATTCTCTGTTTGGTTCCCGAGAAAGTCATGGAAAGGAAATTAGTGTTTTTAAGATTTGAAAATTCTCTTGAACTACTACTTTCTCTCGCATTTTCTCTGCGACCAAACACAGAGTATTAGGGTTCTTCACCCTAATGCTTTTCTTCCTTAAATTTTAGGGTATCAAAAGGTAGCAAAAGGGAAGTCTCGTCTCTACGCTCTGATTTTCATTCAGGTTCATACATTTCTCTCTCTCTCTCTCTCTCTCTCTCTCTCAAATATATATATATATATATATATATATCCAATTACCATTTTTAAAGAACCAATAGTTAGTCAATTGTAAGATTATATGTTTGAACTTATCTAAGCAAGAAAAATGGTATCTTCGAACTCTATTTTGAGCTGTTTTTCCTTTCTTTCCTGCTCGATGCAAGTTATAAGGTAGTGGTTGCTCTAGTAGAATCGGATTTTTACTGGAAAATTTTTTTACTTAAGATGGTAAAGAGTTTGACATAGTCTATTGTGGTAAATGAACATTGTCACCAAAGTTTTGTGTTAAGTTATTGCTGCTGGCTAGTAAAATTTGAGTTGGGGAAGTTCTGACTGGTGGAATTTTGGTAAAGAATGGATCTGTTCAGGTTGTCTAGGTTTTAAAACATTTAGAATTGTTAGATTAGCAAAGCATGATGTTCGGGGTTATTTCAATTGAGATGGTACAGATAATAGTAGTAGTGTAAATCAAAATAGCCCAATATGTAAGTGATTGCAAGGGGAGGAGGTGCCATTTGAGCTAGAGCTCATTGGCCGTGATAACTTTTATCATTTTCTTTCATGAAGTATAGTTTTGTATCCAACAGCTTTTATCTCAAGTGGTTGCTGTTGTAATTTATGTTGATGTTTTTTTTTGGCAATGTTTACTACAGGCGGTCATTCATTCAATTGGAGCTGTATACACATTTCTGACAACATTAAAGGAGGGTCCTGATAGACTTGCTATTTCAACTATCGTCATTGGTTTTCTTTCTTTCATAATAGGGGAATTAGGTATCTAATCAAACTCTATGCATCTTTTTCGAGCTACTGTGTACTTGTGCATCTGTTTCCAATTACTGTATCTATGTCCTTGTTGTTTTGAAGGTCGAAGACGTAGCCGAGTGAGCTTCTTAAAAGTATACATTGTTGCATCTACTGCGGCAACACTTCTCTGGATTGCTTATGTAGCTAAGAGCAATTTTGCATTAGAGGTAAGTTGGTTGAATTTTTTTTCAATGTTGATTATCATTGAGAACTTCAAAAGCAATCATGGAAGATAAATAAGAATATTTGATTCTCCCCAAAAAAAAAAAAAAAAAGATAATAATTTAAAAAAATAAAGCAAAATAAGCTTAGAGAAACAAGATAGAGACACCCTAAAAAATTGCAAATGAGTGTTTGATGATCTGATGAAGTTCTTTAATTAAAACCTTGAGTAATTCATAAAAAGAAAGTTAATAATTCCTGAAGTCATTGGCATAGAAATCCAAGTTCATAGTGGATTTATAGATAACACATATTATATACTTACATGTCTTGCTGCAAAAAACTGAACTTGTTTGAAGAGGAACCACAGACAACAATTAATTCCTTTGCTAAAATTGACTCCACGATATATGTTTAACAATTTTAGAATTTGTTTTTCCTAAAATTATACCTTTTCGTTTCACCCAGTATCGCTTAAGGAAAAAAAAATCCCTATATTGCTGAAAGTCTTCTGCAGTTTGTTATTTTTGAGGATAGTTGTGTTGAGTGTTTATAGTTGATAATTTCACCAGATCTAGTATGGTGCTAGATAGGAACAAAGTGATTTGGTAGGTGTTCTTGTTTTTATTTAGTAAAAGCTAGATGACTTATTTTAGTTGCTAAACTTGAGTGTTTAATGATTAGAGCTTTGCTGGAAATCAGGCTCTTCATCACGCTGTCTGAATACTATTTAGCTCAAGGAGATTTTAGATTTGAGCCAGTGAATCTAATTAAAGTACTTAGCTTTTAAATACCCTTTGGTCATGAAAGCTTCAAATTTTGTTTTTATTTTTTAGGAGTATATGTGTACACCTTGTGTGCATAACATCTCCTCTATCTCACTAAAATTCTCTTACTTATTAAAAAGAAAATGAATGCTTCAACTTGTGCATCCTCTCATACTTATAATGTAACACATAATACAGTTAAAATGATAAATTTTTCTTTAAGTCCCAATTCTGTAATGATCCCCATCTTCACCTCTTTGTTTTCTTCCTATCAACTTTTTCTTTAGTTTATGTGACTTTCACCTATCTCAAGCTTCTCATATTCTGAATGCTCCCTAGTCATTTGACTGGCTCACTTCTCTTCCTCTTCTTCTGTTATTGCCTATGATTGATCTATATATTGCAGCATCATGTAGTTTTTCTTCCCCCAACCCCACTCTCTGTTTTTGGGGTGAGGTTTTAAAAGGAAATCCCCAATGGAGTGGACTCCAATTGAGCTGGAAGAACCCTAGCTGATCCCACCCACAGGTTGTTTGCTGAAGCAAGTAGACCCTGCTAGTATTGTGCAGCCTCTTTTCTTGTATAATGGAGAATGTGTTCATGGTCATAGTCTTTCATCCTGTAAACATTGCCTTAATGTAGCTGTTAGTGATGTTGTGAAGGTCTTCAAAGTTTACTTGGGGAATTATAAATAATAATAAATAAATAAAAATCAACTATTCCATTTTTAATCTACTTATAGATTGAAGGAAGTCTCCTTTTTAGCATTAGCTTTTAGTCAAAGTCCTTGACGTTGTGTTTAAACAAATATACTTCTTGTCAACACTAAATAACTGTTTCATTATCTGAATTTTTGAGGTCAACAAAGGAAATTGAAGCTAATGGTAGATAACCCCATATTTCTGTACTTTTCTTCAATCAACTAAACTAAAGTATTCTAGTTTGATTGACCTCAGTCACTGACCAAGTGGTTGTCCACTCGGTCATAATTTAGATAAATCCTCTCCATATTATTCCCTACAAACTCCATAACTTGAGCAAGCCCTGTCTCTCTTACCTTAGTATAATTCTTTCCTATTTGAATTTCTCCTGTAAATATAAAATTCTTAAAGCAAGAAACTAACTGCTGCAACTCATTTATCATTATAACTTTTTATGTAACTGAATACATGACTGTTTCATCTTATGTTAGATGCTTGATGTCTGTTTGCAATGTGCTAGTTACTACTTAATTACTTAGATAGGTGTTAGTGTGTATAAATGCCAGTAATTGTACTTTATATTTAATTTTACTCTAATGATTGTATTACTATTAACAAAATATGTATAAGACATGTACTGCATGTTGTCATGTTTCCAAGATTCTAATATTTTGTAATTGTATAGAATCTATTCAAATTTGACTTGTGACTTATCAGGTCTATATTGTGGTAAAATCTTCCCTTCTCATATGTCCAGGCATTAAATCACTTGTAAAATAGTTACTAAGCACAAGAACTCAATGATGGGTGTCCTTACAGGATTTTATATATTTAGTGGGAACCAATTACTTACTCTTGGAGCTTCCATATTATTCCTATGAAATTTTCCTGATTGTTATTTTTAATTACTGAGTAGGTTATCCAAGATCCAAGTAACTGGGAAAAATATAAGTTTGAACTTTTGGAGACTGCTCGCATTCTAACTGGTGAGTTATTTATCTTTTTATGCTGATTGTAAGTGTGATGTTTATTTTACATTTGGATTGCATGTTTAATTTTTCATTGAACTTTCACAGGATTGCTGATACAAATATTTACAATTGGAACAACAATTTCTCTTATCAGTAACATGTCTCCTCCCAAAAGGGCATCTTAACCACTTCTTACCTAGAACAAACTCTCCATGTCAACGGCTAAAAGAAATTTTTTTTTTTTTTTTTTTTTTGAGTTCTTCATAAATTATATAAATTAAGAAAGTCTGATTCCTTCATTTTACTTTCTTGATTATTAGCTTGTTGAGCCCCATAATTAGAATGAATATTTCATTTCATAGCTTATGCTCAAGGTACTGGCATAGTCAACTAATCTGAATCCTATTGGTAGGTAATGGGATAAACCCTTAATAAGTGATGTCATACTCTCGTGTGGGTATGGTAGTAGGTTTAAGTACCCTAGGCCACGGGCCAAGTGTAGCCGTGGCCAAGTGTAGCCCCTATCTTGATAATGGGCTAAAACATCTTAACTTGTCTAGCGGCCTGATTCCTCTTCATTGTGTTTATCCTTGATTCCATTTTGTTTTCTAAGAGCTTAATGGAAAATGGTAGTGGTGGCAGTATAGCCATCAAGGTCAAGTTAAAACGCTTTGTTGTTCAGGATTAATATATTACAGACTTTGTCAACAATTCAATTTAAGATATATTTAATGCTTTATTATTCAAAATCCTAAAAGCATTATGCACCTAGGGGGAATATGACAGTGACTGCAATTGCAGGCAACCAACCTTGTTTGCACCCTGTTGCAGGGTATGGTACTTGCTACCTAGAGATCTCAACATGAATACAAGTCAAATGTTGAAAAGCTCTTTGATAGTAATAATCAAGATGATGCTAGGACTATTTTACTTAACTAATGAAGTTGGAATATTTTGGGACCAAGAGCAGAGCTAGCCAGGAAACAAAAATGTATATGTTTCAGGTTCAGGATGTAATAATGACTTTAGCTCCATTGTATTGATTAACATAAATTAGGGACCTCCTGTTATATTTCCTAGTGATGTGTGTGTAGCCCAAATATATTCTAGGAAAAGGGTTCAATTAGGCCACCATTGTTTTGTCAGTCTATTTATTAGCAACTGCATTGCACCATAAGAACATGGCACCAATCAGCACTATCCTAGCAATTTGCAATTGGCGCATTATTATCAACAATTGGCATTATCCTTGCAAGCTATAAACTTAAATGGTAAATGAAAATGAAGGTACATTAGTATTGCTTTAAGAGAGCCACATCCAACATTTGCCTTCCTCAACTTATTGTAAAAGGATGTAAACACCAAGTAGGGAATTAAACAGTGTGGCACAAGTCAAGATGAGTGGACTTATCAAACGAAAAATCAATAGAAAAAGAATATAAATGTGAAGCCCTTTGGATAATTTTACGTGGTTTCATTGAAGAAACATAAAATACCAGAGATCCCCACTTTTTTTTGGGGCTAAAAGATCCCCAATTGCATATTCTTGGGTAGAGCATGTGAAATGTCTGCTTTTCCTGTCCTCTATGATCAATTGTAAAAAGGAATCTCCATTACTGGATTTTGCATTTTACAATAGCAAAAGTCGCAATTTGCAACTTGTTCACAGATATTAAGCAGAGAAGAACTCACTAGTCACTATTTTAATGCAACTTTCTAACACAAATAATCTCAAGCTCTTAGCTCCACGGATCACAACTTACACTATACATCAACCAATTTCATACGTGGGTACAACACCAAAATGATATTGCATAGGCATCGAGTCCTATGGTTTTTTGTTTTTTGCTTTTTTGGGTCTATATTATGCAAAAATAAAATGATATAATCACACTTAAGGTAAGCTAATTAACCTTGAAGACAGGCATATCGATTAATCAAAGCCAAGGCATTGCTAGTCAATTGTGCAACGTTCACAATTCTACCCATCGCAAGGGTCTTCACGTTCCCATTTATGGCTTTCCCTTGAAATCCATCAGTGCACGAAGTCTCATCCGTCAAAACAGCACTAACCCAAGTCTGTATATTAATATCATTTATCATAAGCTGAAAGTTAGAGCCCTTAACATTGTTCATCTCTCTTATAGACTTGTTCAGCTCGTACACTGAATCACTAAGCTCCTCCACACAGTCCTTCATAGAAGCAACAACTTTAGGATTCATTCCCTGGCTTTTTGAGATATTCACCACCATCATGGTAGAGGTTGATTTAGCTGATGATCATGTACTAGAATTTTTGAGTTTCATCTGAAACTTTTTTTTTTCCCCTACTATTCCTTTTCCAAAATTTTGGGGCCCCCTTCCACTTGGGGGCCTTAGGCAATGGCCTAATTGGCCTAGTGGAAGAGCCGGCCCTAAATGTACCAGATTTTTTGAGTTTCATCTGAAACTAATTTCTTTTTTCCCTACTACCCTTTTTTTACCAAAATTTTGAGGCTCCCTTTCCACTTGGGGGCCTTAGGCAATAACCTTATTGGCCTAGTGGAAGGGCCGGCCCTGTATGGCCACTCCCATGTCATTTTGATATTCATTACTTCAAAAAGCATCATAAAGATCAACAAATCCTTATGTTGATCATGACAATATACACCCAAAATTGATATGAAATAATATTTGACAGCATGATAAGTGCAAAGAAACCTAAAATACACTTAAATAAATTACTCACTTCATTGATCCAAATCTCATACGTAACAATAAACTTTATGAAATAATTGCAAACTTACATGCAACGCATTTATCCCCATAATTTATTGTAAAACGTTATGGTTTCCAAAACATAAGGATCATTTGTATTATCATGCCAAATATATTGATCCACAAAAATAGTTTCTAAAGCAATTCACAATTGAAAATTATACAAATTATTGAGGCATGTTTGTCATATGAGCCACCATATTGTCACAAATTATTTTCCAAATAATTAAGATTTTATATCTAGGAAACAAACATAAATACTTGGATGAGTACTTGATGAATATCAAAATCAAAATCAAATTTACGAACACTTTAAGTGCCTTGGCATGTATTTTAGTCGAATTACCCACAAGTCCACATTAGCATATTGTAAAATACTATATGTGAACAATTTAAGATTAGAGAAAACAAAGTTCTTGAGTCACACATGTAATGAAGAAACAAATAGATACAACATATCTACCTTTGAACCTATCCAGTTCTATATAGATAATAATGCTATGGATTTCAAATTGATACTTCCAATCTCAAAATTAAACTCAATGGTAATTTGTTCTCTAGGATTTAGAGTACACATGCTCTATATTTGCATTCAGGACAGCTTAAATTTCATCCCAAAATTAAATTAGTGCAAACAAAATTTTACTGTACAAATATATGACAATTGGAAATAATAGAAATTTCTAAAACTAAAATCACTAAACAACATAGCATGAAGGGTGGCTCTAATACCAAATGTAAGAAAAAAATTTAGAGAGCAGTGGAAGAAAATAAATATACCTTCAGCTATAATTGTCTAAGTGTATAGGAAAAAGAAGACTCACGGTATGATAGTGTATTTATAAAAGATGTCTTCTAGTTTATGACTTTTATCTCACATATTTCCTTTTGATGGAGACAATATATATAGGCTAGACTAGGGATTCTTTTAAATTAAGATTTGTTCAATAACCCTCCTTCCATCAAAGAGTTTAAAACTTATAACTTCAAGGTGTTTATTAATCAAATAGATTATACCAATTTAGAGTTATCTAAAAATTGTTATTCACCATAAAGTCTTTCACAAATAAAATCCTTAAAACATGAGTTTTTATTTATCACTTAAATGTGGGCTACAAAAAATCTTTTTAAAATCTTACACTCATGCCATTGCCCCTCTTTATGAAATTCTGTTATTTAAAAATAATTGATTGAAAAATCAGAGTGATTGGTAAATTTGTTAATTGAATGATAAAATGACATTGTTTTAACAATGCCATCGTGACAGCAGATTTATCAAAGAGGACAACTGTAGTTTGATGTTGAGTTTCTTTTCTTTTTTTCTCCTTTTGTATTTCGGGGGGAATAAATGATTCTTGGGTCCGAAGAGGGGATTTTGGCTTTTTTTTTTTTTTAATTTAATGGGATTAAAGAGGGGACTTTGGCATTGATTTTTTTTTTGACTGAATAGGTAGAAAGCATTGAATGTTAAATCTTGATGATAATGGTAATAATAATGTCTTTTTATTTATTTTTTTAACTAATGATTACGATTATTTATTTATTTTTATCAATAGCTATGCGAATGATAAAATAATATAATGAAGGACTAAAAATACAAAAATGATAGGAATATATGGATGTAGAGTTCTTTGTACCAGCCCAGCATTCAAGTGAAGAACAGGATGAATTTCAACGTAGTGTTAAAAAGTTTAAAGAAAATAATGGTGCAAGAAGCTTCTTGCAATCTAGGAAGTTAGTAAGTTACAAAGACAGTCTCGTGGGAGACATCCCTGGAGCGTATGAGCAGGCGTTTAAATTTAGTAAAGACTGGGAGGAAGATTGTGAATCGGAGTCTGAGATGGAGCCTTTAATAGAGGGTATGGCTGAGGTTAAACTCTCCAAAGAAACAAAAGCTCATATTAGAGCGCCTTGGTTGAAAGCCTTAATAGTGAAAGTGTATGGTAGGTCCATTGGTTTTCACTACCTCACCTTCAAGCTCAATGCGATGTGGAAACCGACGGCAAAGATGGACTGTGTGACCTTGGCCAAAGGTTTCTTTCTGGTCCGATTCAGTAATAAGGATGATTATGACAACGTTCTTAGGAGAGGTCCATGGTTTATAGGGGAATATTTTCTTGCAATCAAACCATGGGAGCCTTACTTTATTGCTTCTAAGGCTAAACTCATGTCGGTGGCAGTTTGGGTGAGATTACCTAAGCTACCAATTGAATTTTGTGATGCCTCTGTGCTGTGCGAAATAGGAAGTGTTATCGGTTCGGTTTTACGCATCGATTCTAACACAGCTTCAGAGACAAGAGCAGGTTATGCAAGACTTTATGTTCAGATAGATTTAGAGAAACCATTGATCAGTTCTATTCGAGTGGGAAAATTAGTTCAGAAAGTGCTTTATGAAGGAATTTCATCCCTCTGTTTTTGTTGCGGTAAGCTCGATCATAAGTAGGAAAGCTGTGGCCTGAAAGTAAAGGAGCCAAACAGAGATGATGAGGCAGGAGTTTCATTAAAAACTAACGAAGTTAGTGGGGGAGTTCAGTCCAATTTGAACTATGGACCTTGGATGGTTGTCACAAGGAAGAAAAAGAATTTGGGTAGGGTGGGAAAGGTTAGTGGGCCAGCCAAGACTTTTGCACCTACTCCGTTTGAATTCAAGGGCAATTTGGACCTTTCTCAAGCTTCAACACATGTGAAAGCAAGTGAGGATCTCACTAAATCAAGTCACAGTGATTCAGCTAACTGAAGATGTGAAACAGCACGTGTAGTGGTAGGCCTAAACTCGTAGAGTGATCTTAAGATGTAGAAAGATTGTGTGATGGAGGAGTGCCTTGAAAATCCAAGTGCTGGTTCTCAGTAGGACCCGAGGCATATCTCAGGAAACAAAAGGAAAGCATTAGCAAAAAACAAAGGTAAAGGGAGTGAGGGTTTGGGTATTAGAAGCTCAAAAAGTTCAAAATGTCATAAACAGCTTCCTAACAGTGTCGAGGGTCATAGTGGTCTGTTACTTCTATCTAGAGAGCTGGGGAGTGAGAACCAAGTTGAAAATGGAGAGATTTTTGATAGGCTAACACCACTGCCAAGATCCGAGTGGGCAATTTGGTACAAGAACCAAGTGGTGGCTATTCTAGAGGAGTTCATAGCTCAGATAAGAGCGGCTCCAATGGAAACACCGGGGTGGTTCGAGGAAGAGCTAAAGCAGGTATGGAAACATCTGTTTCCTATAACCCCAAAAAGTATCAGATTGGGGGATCTTCCTTTGGAACACAAGGCTTGGGCTCTCACACCCAATCCGTGGTGGAACTTCCTAACGGATGTGCCAGGGATCTCGTGGGAAGCATCAGAGGAGCTGAGCAGGCAAAGGAGGCCATCTGTGATGCCCCATTGGGACGAATCTGGATGGATCATTCAAGAGAGGGTTGGTGGACTTCAGAGGGATGGCCACGGCTCACTTGGGAAATTGCCCAACTCTGAAGCTGGTCCAAATTATGGCTCCGGTGCAGAGATGCGATGTGCTTCTGAGTTGCAAAGAGGACATCCTAGGCATCCTGAAACACATGATAATTTGGAAGCCAGACTGGGTGGCATCCAAGGATCTGCTGAGAAGAATGGGGTGGAGTATGGTGGAAGCGGCAGCAATGAGCGCTAATCCATCGGCGATTGAGGTGCCGTTAGGTCAATTTGTAAAAATGAATGTGTTACTTTGGAATTGTAGAGGAGCTTTGAACCCGAACTTCAAGAGGAGGATTTTTGAAATGGCAATCAATCATCGACCTGCCATTTTAGTAGTGACTGAAATGAGAGTGGGTGGAGACAGAGCAGCAAAAATTATTGAAGGGCTACCTTTTGATGGGTCTATTACTACGGAGACTATTGGCTATGCTGGAGGTCTGTGGATTCTCTGGAAATCAGATGAGGTGGAAGTTCTTCCTCTATCTTCCATAGAACAGGAAATACATGCCACGATTAAGGTGCGTTCTTCTAATCTCACTTGGCTTATGACTGCTATTTACGCTAGTCCTAGGTTAGCTGAAAGAAGAATTTTATGGGAAAATTTAAAAACTGTTGCCCATCTCCACAATTTACCTTGGCTTATGTTGGGAGATTTTAAAGAAGTGTTGGGTGGTGAGGACAAATTTGCCGGTAATCATGTCAATCTGAACAGAGCTTTAGAATTTAAGAATTGTTTAGATGAGTGTAATATGTTGGATTTGGGTTTTGCGGGTCCTAAGTACACCTGTACAAACCGTAGGCCCATTTCAGATTTGATATTAGAAAGAATTGATCGGTGTTTTGCTAATCTGGTGTGGCGTGTTCTTTTCCCAGAAGCTTTAGTGACTCACCTCCCAAGGACATTTTTGGACCATTGTCCAGTCTTGATTGAGTTAAGTAGAGCTAGTGCCAACCAGCAAAATAAACCCTTTTGCTTCCAAACCATGTGGTTATTGCATCATGATTTTCCAAGGGTTGTCCAGCAAGCTTGGTCCGAAGATAGAGATTTGCAGGAAGTAACTTTGGAGTTTGTAATTAGAGTTAGGAAGTGGAATTGTGAAGTTTTTGGAAATTTGTTTGCCAGAAAGAGGAGGATATTAGCTAGACTTCATGGTGTGCAAAAAGCGCTAGCTAATAATCCTAATGATTTTCTTTTGGAGTTGGAACAGCAGTTGATTTTAGAGTACTCTCTAACCCTCATGCAGGAAGAGGAGTATTGGGCACTCAAATCTAGGTTAAATACGGCCACATTTGGAGATCGCAATACTAATTTCTTCCATGTCTCTACATTGGTCAGGAGGCATAGTAACAAAATTAGATGTATTAAGGATGTGGAGGGTAATTGGCTGACGAATGAAGTTGAAATTAAGGACTACATCAGAAATGGTTTTAAAAAATTGTATATGACTGAGTTGAATATGACCTCCATAACTTCGAATATCTCGGATTTTTCTTGCTGTTTTCTGGATGAGGAGGATAGAATTAGAATCGATGGGGATGTGACTAAAGAGGAGATTAAAGTTGGTTTATGGGCCCTTAAACCTTTTAAGGCACCAGGGCCAGATGGTCTGCATGCGAACTTCTATCAACATTTCTGGATAGAGGTCAAAAATTCGGTTTGCAAGGAGGTAAAGGGTGTTTTTGAAAAAGGTTGTGTGTCAAATTACCTTAATGAGACGTTGATTTCTTTGATTCCCAAATGCCAAAATCTAGAATCCTTAAGCAATTATAGGCCCATTAGCTTATGCAATTCGGTCTATAAAATTGTTTCGAAGATTTTGGTGGCCCGGATTAGACCGTTTCTTGGTAGTTTAATTTCGCCGGTTCAGACTGCTTTTATTTCAGGTAGAAGAGGCACTGATAATGTTCTGATTGCCCAAGAATTGTTTCATGCTTTGGATAAGAAGAACAGGAAAACCGGTTTTATGGCTGTGAAGTTGGACTTGGAAAAGGCCTACAACAGATTAGAGTGGAGTTTTATTTACAAAGTGCTCCAAGCTTTCCATTTTCCTCCAAAAATTTCTAAGATCATCATGAGCTGTGTTACATCCATGAGAACCTCTATTTTGGTTAACAGAGGTGCCTTAGAGAAATTTGAGCCTACTAGGGGCATTAGGCAGGGGGACCCTTTGTCTCCGTATATTTTTATCCTATGTATGGAGTATTTGGGGCATCTCATTGAGCAGAAGTGTGTAAGTGGAGGGTGAACACCTTTAAAGGCTTTAAAGAACAACGTTGGTTTTTTCCATCTCCTCTTTGCGGATGACATCATCCTTTTTAGCAAGGCTGATGCTATTAGATGTGAAGCAATTTTAGATGTGCTTGAAATTTTTTGTAGAGAATCTAGCCAAAAGATCGGCCATAACAAGTCTAGAATTTATTTTTCTCCTAATGTAAATGATGATTTGAAGGAGGAAATAAGTGAAAGATTGGGTGTTAGGGAGACTAATAACATAGGAAAATACCTCGAGTTTCCTCTTAAACATTGAGGGGTACCTAGAAACCCATACAAGTTTATTGTAGAGAGGGTTATGAGTAAACTTGCTAGATGGAAAGCAAAATTTCTCTCCTTTGCTGGCCGGGCTATTTTAATAAAATCTGTCATGTCAGTTATCCCAAATCATATAATGCAAGGGGCTATCCTACCAGCTTATGTTTGTGAGAAGTTGGATAAGATCAACTGGGATTTCTGAAGGGGGTCAACAAACGAGAAAAGAAGAATGCACATAGTGGGTTGGAGTAAGATTGTAAAGTCTAAAGAAGAATGTGGATTGGGAATACAAGAGGCAAGAGCTAAGAACATAGCCTTGTTATCCAAATAGAATTGGAGGATGTATCATGAAAAAGATGCATTGTGGGCGAAGGTAATTTCTAAATAAATATTGCTCCCATTCAAGAATTAGATCAAGGGATCTTGAAAAACTTCCATCGTCTCCCAATTGGAAAGCCATTCACTTGGGTTTCCCTATATTCCAAAAAGGGATTTCTTGGGGGATTGGTAATGGATTTGGAGTAAAGGTGTGGAGGGACAACTGGATTAATGGTGATTCTCTTAGGGATATGATTGAAGGGCCTCTTAGGCAAGGAGAACAAAATTTGACAGTTGTAGATCTGTGTTGTGGTCAAATTTGGAAATGGGAGCTGATTTCATTCGATCTCCCTCAGCCCATTAAAGAAAGGATTAAAGCAGTCCCAATTCAATTACATGGAAGTGGGAGAGATACTTTGATGTGGAAATTCTCAAATAATGGAGAATTTACTACTAGTTCAGCCTACCAATTGGCAAATCAAGGGGAGGAACCTGTCACGCAATTTCATGGCCTTTGGATCTGGAAATTAGATATTTTGTCGAGAATTACAAATTTCCTTTGGTTGTGTTTGCATGGTAGTATTCCAGTGAAGGTAGTTCTTGCGGTAAGAGGCATAAATTGTGACAATGTATGTCCATTGTGTAGAGATCAGGATGAAACTATAGTCCACCTTCTCCGTGAATGTGTTTTTGCTCGTGATTTATGGAGGGAATTGGAGGTTCCTCCGTCTCTTGTTAGTTCCTTCACTGATAATTTTGAAGTTTGGTTGAAGATTAATTGTTTAAGTGAAGTAAGGCATAAAAGGTCCACTCCTTGGTGCTTTCTTTTCCTTTTTGTTGTTTGGAATTTGTGGAAAAACGGGAATAAAGTTATGTTTGACAACTCTATTCCTAACACCATGCTTGATAGGGTGTGTCTTGGCCAAGCTAAAGAATATTTTTACTATGTTAGTAAAGCCAAGCAAGTCACATCTAGGACCATTATTCCTATTAAATGGTGCAAGCTTTTGTTTGGCGATGGGGAGTGGCACACAGTCATACCAGTGGTGGTTGGCAGGTACACCCAGACCAGACAAAGGTGATTAAGGGCTAAAATAGTAAAATCCGGTCACGGCAGGCACTATAAAGAGGCCCTTACCGTGTACAGGAACAACAACAACAATAAGCACCACGGTATTGAAAACTTGAAAGTCAGGAAATAGAAACAAGGATTAAGAAAGAAAAAAGATAAGAAAAAGGGGAATATTAGAAAAAGGAAAGAAAATGATAGAGAGTTAGAATGGCAGGCATGTACCAATAGGTTGATTCCCTCTCTCCCTCTCAAAATCTTGGTCTCTGCCAGAAACGAAAGGTGCTCCTGTATACCAACCATTTAGGTCCACTTCCCTCAAAGTGATTAACTTCCATGGCAGGATCTCCATAAGAGATTATTCACTTTGAGAAGAGATGTTCTTCCCTCTTTGGTTTTGGTCCTGCGGATCAGACTTGATCTAAATTATTTACTCTCTCAATCAACTCACATACTACCCACTTGTTCCCCTTTACTTTTCTTATAAAATGATTGTTGCTAAAACTGTTATTATCTTTTTTCTTATTCTTATAAAATGATTGTTGCTAAAACTGTTATTATCTTTTTTCTTAAGTAAGATTTATCTGTTCACCTTAATAAAGATCTCAAAGTATTTGATTTTATTATTATTATCATATCTGTCTGTCGCAACTCATTTGAAACAGTTCTGCCGGCCGTAAGCGTGCTCCTGGGAAACGAGGCATAATTTGTGCACAAGCCGGACCAAGTTGAGTTGCAATTGGACCGGTCTCAACTCCCATACCCAAAACACTCAAGCCCAATACCGCAGGAGGCAACCTAGCCCACTTTAACCAAAAAAGACCCACTACAGTGATCAAAGCTTTATTGAAGAAGGTCCTCAAGAGACTCTTTTTTTTTTTTTTTTTTTTTTTTTTTACAAAGATGATAGAAGTTCCTCAAGAGATGTAGTCCACCATTCAACTAAAAGACTCCTATCTATTTGAAATTGCTGAGATAGAAATTTTTTTTAAAACATAAACTAATTACTAACTCGGCAATTTTAAATAAGTGAGTCTTTTAGTGGAATAGTGGACAAATGACGTGGTCCACCAGAGAACTATATAATTTTTCCCTCAAGAGACTCCTACTACTACTACTACTACTACTACTATTATTATTATTATTATTATTATTTTGTTTCTTTTATAGTCTTTTTTATGTTTAAATAAAGCTTCCATCCAATGCTTTTTTGCATTAGATGAGACACTAAACTAATTCATAGTTATTTTAAGATACATGTCATATTTGTGCCTCCACTAGTGTATAAGAGCATTATAGGTAAGCTGAACTCTTAATACATTTCTAGTAGTCTAGCTAACTATATAATGTGTGATAAAGTGAAGTTATTTTTTAATATGACGAGAATTATCACCTATTAATAAAGGTGACCAAGTTACATTGAGGTGAAACCCTATTATCATTATTATCCAAAATGACAAAAGAGAAGAAAAAAAATAAAAATAAAAATTATCATTGGATTCAGCATATTACTATTCTATTTAACCACGTTATAATTTAGTATGGAAAAATTATTAGAAAAATTATAAAATTACATGTGAGTTACCTTGATTTGAAAATTAACTATTATGTGGGTCTCTATTCTTTTTTTTTTTTTTGGTTAATAGGCATAATATTAAACAACAAAAGATGCTACAAACTGGCCACAGAGGCCAAAGTAGAGGCTACCCGCCTATAACTGCACAGACCATTTCTATCAAATACAAGTAAACCATCTAATTCATTAGAGGGGGAAACATCAAAAATAACAAAATCCTCCCTTATGTAGCACCCATTCTTGGCCAAGTAGTCAGCACACCTGTTCACCTCTCTAAACACATGAGCTACCCAAACTTGTGTGAGACTTGCCATGAGAGATCTATAGTCAAGAAGCAATGGAGAAAATTTTTTATTAGAGTTGTCAGCATTTTTTACCATCTCTACTATTACCTTGGCATCAAGTTCCACTTCCAAATTACTAATTACCAGCTGAATGGCAAGAAATAACCCATCCATCAAGGCCCACAATTCTGCCATAACACTTGTAGTGTACCCAATTGATCTCAAGTACCCTCTAATCCACACTCCATCACTATTTCTAATTAGACCTCCACCACCAGCTCTACCTGGGTTTCCAAGCGAAGCGCCATCTGTGTTAAGTTTGTGCCAACTCGGATTAGAAAACTATTTTGTTTGTTTGTCTGCTGTGGCACCCTTTCCTGCTACAGTGTGGGTGCTTTCTTTTTCTCGATCCCTCATGGCATGCACCTAGTGGTTCTAGCTCAGCTTTGCCTATTTGGGTGGTATGTCATCCCAGCAGGACACTTCCCCTAAAAGAGCCCTAGCAGAAACCTCAAAATAGGTCTTCCCTTCTCCCCACCGCCAAACCATGCCTTCTTACCTTTGACCCATGACCTCATCGTGTCCTGTATTGGCTAGGTATAGGTCGGTGAGGTTTGGGCCTTACGCGTGCCTCTTTTCCATGTATGTCCAAAATCTGCCTGCTGCTCATGCGTCTGTTGTGGTTGGTTTGCACAGTCTACCGTCCGTTCTTGACTATTTTCTGGTTTCCCTTTCCTTTATGTCTCGCCCTATTTGGGGCCGAGCCTTGCTTGATGGTGGACTTTGCTTTTTCTTCAGCCCACCCTTCTTCCTGCTACTATCTCCTACCATACCACTCTATCATTCCTATTGCAAAGTTGTTTTGTTTCAATCTGGTTGGGCCTCTTTGGGCCTGCCGTTTATTCTTCCCCTAATGGCCCGACAAGGCCATTGATTTTTGTGTTACATCACTAGCGGGCTCCTGCGTCCCATTTGTTTTCCCTTGGGCGTCCCGAGCTCGTTTGCTTTCCTTGGGTTTCCTTGGCCTTTTTCCTAACTTTGCAATACCATGGGCTTTTATTGAATTCTTTGGGCTTCCCCGGCCCAATTACAATTCTCTCATCCTTGGGGTTCATGGGCTTGCCATCAACCCCTTACTTTCTTTGCTTTCATTACTTTGGGCCTGTCACAGCCCATTTTCACTTTTCCACATCATATACTGCCCATGGTTTACTTTTTCTCTCTTTCCGGGCTCCTTTAGGCCCATTTACCTATTCAAGACCCATTTGTTTATCTCATGGGCCTCTGATCCATTATTCCTGCCGTTTGGGCTTAATGGGTTTTTTATTCGTTTGCCAACTCCTTTCTGTCCGTGTTGCTGGGCTTCTCTCTTCCTCTTGGACTTCCGAAATGGCCATCAACAATCACATATATTGGAAAGCCAATAAGTGTGCACACATGCAAAATTAGGTGCCAAACAATCTACTATCTATGTTGGTTTTGATAACCTACAACATTTGGTGATAATTCATGCTCACTTTTGATAAAGTCGAACTCTACCTAAAACATGATGGTTTATATTTAATATATTTTGACTCATTGATATATATATTTTTTTAATAAAAAACTTAACATAACCTCGTTGTTGTTGATATTATTATTATTATTTTGTTTACTCAATTACATAAACTTGTTATTTTAGATAATTCCAGAAACCTCCCTTTGCTTTCATGTGAAATGTGTAGTGCCTCTTCAGCTCAAATGAACTATCATTGATAGCATATATACTATAACACCAACAATTCGAAACTGAAGCATCAAATTTGTGTTTGATAAAGTATATATATTTTTAATAAAATATTTGTATACATGCATTGCATATTACTTACACTTTCATAACATGCTCATTTATGCTTTCCTAAAGAAATTTTGAAATATCTTTACCAATAAGAAAAAATTTCAAAAAACACTAATAATTACAACAACTTCATTTCGAAATCTTACCTTTATTTATAGGTTTTCCGAAACATTTTTGCTTTCTCAAAACAAATTTATTTTCCTCCCTCCAAAAAAAAAAGAAAAAAAAATCCAATTTATGTTTTTATTTTCTTTACAGTAATTTTTAAACCCACCTCATCAATTATTTGGGCTAGATATCTAGCCAAACTCAAGCCCAATTCATAAAATCTTCCAAGACAGCCCAGCCTACTAAAAACCCAACCCACCAAACAAAAAAACAAAAAAAAAAAACTTAAAACCCTAAACCTAAAAAACACACACACATATATAAGTATAATCGTATGTTTCCTCAATTCCCCATTTTGCATTCTCTGTGAAAAGAGCTGCCGCCATCTCCAGCTCTCTCAACTCTCAAGTTCGCTCTCTCTCTCTCTCTCTCTCTCTCTCTCTCTCTGCAATATCAAATATGGGTTTTAGCTCTTTTTGTTTATTTGTGATTGGTATTTTGCAGAGAAAAAAAAAGCTCTGAAACATGGCTGCTCCTCCTTATGCTGTGAAACCCGCGAAGCAGCTGGGTCCAGATGGTGGCGAGGAACAAATTCACAAAATCAGGATCACTCTCACTTCAAAGAATGTTAAAAACATTGAAAAGGGTACCTCCAAAATACTTTCTTTCTTGCTTTTGTTTTGGATTTTTAGTTCTAATCTGCGTAGACCCATATGATGAAAATGGTGATTAAACAATAATAATGTGGATCTGAGTATGGTTTAGTTTCAGAGATGAAACACTCTTAGAGTATGTGTGAATTTTTGTTAAATCTTGTATGTTAGTATCAGGTATTTTCATTTTTTTAATGTGCGTTTTCTGAGTCAAATCTGATTTATTTAGTTGGTTTTGGAAATGGGTTAGTTTCACAAATGGTATTTTAATGAATTTTCTGTGTTATATGTTTGTATCAGTTTTTAGCTATGATTTTTTTTTCTTATTCAGTTCTGATTTGATCTTAATTGGTTTATAGCTGAGGTTGTAAACCTTTTTAGCATCTTATATCTGTTTAGAACAAGAATAATAACGCAACAATTTGACTGATGGTTTTTTTTTTTTTTTTTTAATTTATTTATTGATAGTTTGTGCTGATTTGGTTCGCGGCGCCAAGGATAAGATGTTGAGGGTTAAGGGCCCAGTGAGAATCCCCACCAAGGTTCTGCACATCACCACCAGGAAGTCCCCTTGTGGTGAAGGTATATTTTCTATATCTTAATGTAGGATTCAATTGATTGCCTTCACAAATATATCGTCACCATTGTTTACCAATATTCATTTGATAATCCTATCTAATTCAATTTTAAGCATGCCTATGTTTTAAGTTGGTATATTAGCTAGTGGTGTTCCATAGGGGTTTTGTGTCACAATCAAAAGGGAGCAGGTCGAGATTCAAAAGTTAACCTTTGTATGGTTTGGGTTGAGTTGTCTGTCTCAATATGTACGTAAAAATAAAAAATGATCCCTATTTTTAATATCTTACTGTACTTTTATTCATTTGATAATCCTATGTTTTAGCTAGTTCCTTAGTGAACCTGTAATGAATGTGAGCATTGGAATCGAAAGAAAATGAAATTGTTAGTGGTGTCCCATATTGGTTTTGTATCAGAATCTTAAGGCAGCAGGGAGAGGTTGGAAAGTCAACTCTTGTGGGGTTTGGGTTGAGTATTCTCTTGATGTACATAAAATGTGTTTGTCTGTCCTTATCCCTTTGATTTTGACTCTTGTATAGAATAAACTGAAAAAACATACTTTGAAAGTTTGAAGCTATAGCCTCAATACTCAGCATGCCACACAACTGAATGCCCCTAATTGTTGTTTTCATTTTGATCTAAAAATTGAAGTCAACCTATAAAATTAGCCTGTTATTTAACAATTTATGTCATTGATCTACAGATGTTGGTTATATGTATGTTTAAGTGGTATGCTAAGGTTCCTTGTGACTTGACTTAATTCTGGATTAATCTTCAGTTGGATTTGCGCCAACTCATTGTATTCTTCAGTGTCTGTATATCACACTTATCACCCTTTTTAATATTTTCCCTTAAGAATGCCATGGTTTGTTGCATTTCAATCATGCTATACCTTGTTTCATTGTTGCCTGAATGAATTAAATGAACAATTTAATGGCTGTAGGCCTGATATGTTGTGCACATGCATATTAAATCTGAATAGCAGATGGAATCTTGTTTGCTAGGTTTTATTAGAAATGTATCTATTATGAAAGATGTTTTTGTGTTGTTCATTTCCTTGTATAAATATTATTGTAAATTATTTTCGTTTCTGGTTTGTAGGTACCAACACTTGGGATAGATTTGAACTTCGTATCCACAAGCGTGTTATCGACCTGTTTAGCTCCCCAGATGTTGTTAAGCAGATTACCTCCATTACAATTGAGCCTGGTGTGGAGGTGGAAGTAACTATTGCCGACTCTTAAACATGGCATACTTCAACGTTATTGCTTTTCTAATCTCTTTAGTTTGGTAGAAATATTTGTCTTATGTTGCACTGTTATCCCAGAACATATGCCTCAACTTTGATTGTTCGCAGTCTGTTTTTTAGCACAATTTTGAAGTAATTTTGAAGTGAAAGAGAAGAGGGGTTTTTCATTATTCAGTTGTGATGTTTGAATGTTTATTGACATATTTGATTCTAAATACCATTTAGTATGTGTGCTATAACTTTATATATATGTGCCCGTATGATATATAACTTATTTTTCAGCGTTTGAAAATGGGGTTATTTTGAAAGAGTTGTTCAGTTTGAGATGCGTGAGAACCTTACCTAGGCCTAAGTGTGTTTTGTTTTGTTACAGAGGCTGTGATTCCTTCCTAATATTTTGCTCTTATAATTTTTATAGTTTTGCTCACATCAGAATCAGATATCAGTCTCCATTGGTAACTATGGTTGTTGCAGTTTAAATTAGAACCTAAAGCATACTTTGCAGCTGAAATATATCTTGCTAATTAGATGGAATCCTGCAAAGTTCGCTGTGAGCTTCACTAGGTTCATTAGGAGTCCCACCTAATTCTTTCCCTCTAATGAATACCGAAATATATTTTGTTTGCCAGGTATTAGTGTATTATTACTAGGCTTCATTATCTGGTCAGTGTGGATTTACCCATTCCCACATGACTCGTTCCCTTGAAGCGATATCGATCGTGTTGTTTTTGTTTAATTTATCTCTCAACGTATCTTCTTTTGCTTTGGGAGAACACTGAAGCAACTATATCTCATTTATTTCAAATCCTAACTTATCAAAAAAAAAAAAAAATTAGTGTATTAGTAGAAATATGTCTGCAAAGTTTGCTAGGTGTTACTAGAAATATATCTGCAAATTTCGCTCTAGGTGTTATTAGATGGAATCCTGTTTGGTTCTTAATGCGAAATCTAGGGAAATCAATAGCAGCAAGTCTTTTGATTTAACGTTTGTGCACGTATAGTATGTGTACCATGCTAATACCTAGTTGAATGGATAAGAAAAATGAAATGGTTATAAATAAAAAAAATCAATGCTTTTTTTTTTTTAATTTAAATTATTTAATAAATAATATAAATATTTTTAAATAATTAACAATAGTAATGTGAGTATTTTAATAATGTGATTCTATAATCGAGTCAATGGTAAGATCTAATTCCTTTTGGAATTCTATGAGGTTAAAAATTTGATCTTAAAATACATTTATGAAAAAAATATATTCAAAACTTTATTATTACAAGAATATCGGTTCCAAAAACAACTAAATCTCACCTGTTGTCGGCCTTAATTCTCCTCCAACCTATCACATTAGGATTTATTAACAAGTTAACATGACTCAAATACATATGTTATGTAACTAAAAGTATATTTAGATAGCTAACTAAAAGTATATTTAGATAGCTTTTATTAAATGGCACGTAGTGAATTCAAGGACTTTTTTTTTCCCAAATTGGCATGTAGATTAATCTAATGACCGAGAAATTAAAGTTGCATACATATTTTCAATTAATTTTAAAAATTAATAAGAGAGATGACTTTTTCCTCAACTTGCTAAGATTACAAGATATGATAATTGCAATCACACTGTTACATGAATTCACAACTAACAAAATATGATATTGTGTACTAACTCAATAGAAGAAAAGTGTGTGATATGGGCTGTCAAGAGGATAGGACCCAACCTAAATTGAACAATCATGCATACCTCCAAGCAGCTCTTTTAACTCCAAATTTAATTCTCATAATAAATATACTTATATAAAAAATAAATTAAAGCTTTGCCCCTAAAATTTTAAAATACACCCGTACAAATATATGCTATAAAGACTCTCGTGTATATATATATATTATATTTTTTTAAATTTGTTGTAATTTAAGTTAATTAGGTTGAATTTTAGTATGAATAATATAATTACTAAGCCCAAACAATTTTCAAACGGTAGCGGATTTAAAATGTGAAATTAAGGTCTTGTTTGGGTGGAAAAATATTATCACTCATTACCCTATAACTCATTTCCTATCACTTAAAAATGGCAGCTAAACTCAGTTATGTTTTCAAATTCAAAAAATCTAAAATGTGAGACCCACACTTTGACCTAGGCTACTAGTGCTCTCAGAACCCCTACTTGCCCCCTCCTTACCTGACTTACCCCAAAACCCAACTTTACCAATTTTCATAAAGACTAGGAGTGTAGTGATGTGACTATGCAGATGGGGTTGTAATTGTGGAAGCCAATGCTTATTAGAGCCGTTGGTGGTGAGTACGAAAAGGAGCTGCAGATTTTACTCTTCTCTGACCGTGGAGCCCGCTAATGTGAGGGTATTTACAAAATTGCCACCCATTACTCTGTTTTTATAATTCAAAAACACCTAAAACTTGTTTTTGTTTTCAATAACTCATTACTCGATTTAGTGAGAACTGAGTGATGAAAACAAAATCTCAAAACTCATACAAACAAGTACCTTCTCAATGAGACCCACTTATTTTGGATGATGAGTGATGGAAACCCACAAATCCAAACAACCTCTAAACCTCTCGCAAATCCATTAGAAAACTGCAAGAGGTTTGTCCCTTAAGTGATATTTTTTGTTATTTTTAATTTAGACCTTTAATGTTTAAATCATCTAAAAAAAAGAAAAATCTAACCATTAAAAATTTGCATTTGGGCTGGGTTAAAAAGCCCATTGAACCTAACCCGCTTATAAGAAAGAGTTACATCGAATTCCACTCCCTTCCAGTTCTCTGAAAAAGAGCGAAAGAGGCCGGCCGCCCCTACTTCCAGCCTCCACGCTCAGCTCAAGGTATCAAAAAGAGCCTCTTGGGTTTGCTTTATTTCTACCGTGATGTGATGATGATGCTTTTAAATCGATGAAAGATGATGAGAAATAAGTCTTTTTATTTATTTATTGGTATTTGTTTTTCAGGGAAAGGAAGCAAAGAAACAATGGCGTACGCATTGAAGCCGGCGAAGCAGTTGGGTGCGGATGAAGGTCCGGAACAAATTCACAAGATCAGGATAACCCTGACCTCAAAAAGTGTCAAGAATCTCGAGAAGGGTACTCCAAAAAACCTTTTTTTTTTTTTTTTTTGCATTTATTTTGTTTTTGTTTTTTTAGTTCTAATCTGCTTTGACCCATATGATGAAAATGGTGATTAGACAATAATAATAATACTAATATGTTTATGGCAATGGTTTAGTTTCAGAGATGAAACATTCTTAGTGTTTTGAGATGAATATGGTTTATAATTCTTGTACTGATATATGATATATTTGAGTTTTTCTGATCTTATATGTTAGTATCAGGTTTTAGCTGCTTTTTTTTTTTTTTTTTTTTTTTTTTTTTTAATGTGGGTTTTCTGAGTTAATTCTGATTTATTTGATTGGTTTAGTTTCATGTAGTATGTGTTTTGAAATGAATTTGTTTTGTAATTGTTATACTGATATGACCCATTTGGCATTTTATTATTGAATGTTATCAGTCCTGGTAATTTTAATACCTTGTATGTTAGTATCTGTTTTTGGCCATGATTTTTTCGATTTGGGTTTTAAGTTTTGAGTCAGTTCTAAGCTGATTTTGTTTGGTTTTTATGTGAGAGTTTAAACCTGTTTAGCATCTTGGGTATGCTTGGAAGTTGGAACAAGAGTACTAAGCTGATTGTTTGGCTTTTTATTCTATTTTATTTTTTTATTGATAGTTTGTACGGATTTGGTTCGTGGTGCCAAGGACAAGATGTTGAGGGTTAAGGGCCCAGTGAGAATCCCCACTAAGGTTCTGCACATCACCACCAGGAAGTCCCCTTGCGGTGAAGGTATATTTCTATATCTTACTGTAGTATTCAGTTGATTGCCTTGACAAATATATCATCGCGCCATTGTTTACCAATATTCATTTGATAATCCTATGTAATTCAATTTTAAGCATTCCTATATTTTAAGTTAGTATATTAGCTAGTGCCCCTTGCAAGAACTTTTAAGGAAACTGGGCATTAGAATTGAAAGAAGGTTGAAATTGTTAGTGGTGTTCCATAGGGGTTTTGTTTCAAAATCAAAAGGCAGCAGGTAGAGATCCAAAATAACCCTTGTAAGGTTTGGGTTGAGTTGTGCGTCTCATGATGTATGTAAAAATAAAAAATGATCCTTATTGTTTTGCCTTTGATTTTGAGGCTTGTAGAGAACAAACTGGTGACAAACTTTGAAGCTATACCCTTAATACTCTCTCCATGCCACTAATTGAAGTTAACCCATAAAATTAGCATGTGATTCAGCAATTTATGTCATTTTTCTACAAATGCTGCTTTTGGTTCCTTGTGACTTAACTCTAGACTGATCTTCAGTTGGATTTTGTGCAACTTATTGTACTTTCAGTATCTCTATATCACACTTAAGACCCTTTTAAACATTTTCCCATCATGTAATCTTTTTATATATAGTTTGATAGGAAAGACCTAGGGGCTCAAATATTTTTGCTTCTGATCAATCCTATACCTTATTTCATTGTTGCCTGGAAAATAAAATAATTATTTTATTTTATAGTTGTAGCCCTGTAGGCCAGCTATGTTGTGCTCATGATGGAATTGTATTTGCTAGTTTCTATTATAGGCGTAATCACATAGCTATTAAGAAAGATGTTTTATGGTGAAGTTTAATTCTTGTTTTGAAATTACAGTTAACTCTTTGTTTTGGTTTTGCAGGTACCAACACTTGGGATAGATTTGAACTTCGTATCCACAAGCGAGTTATTGACCTCTTCAGCTCGCCAGAAGTTGTTAAGCAGATTACCTCCATTACAATTGAACCTGGTGTGGAGGTTGAGGTTACCATTGCGGATAATTGAAAATGCGCTACTTCCATAATATCGATTCCCTGTACTCTTTAGTTTATCAGAACAATTGCTTTAGGTGGTAGTATGAGTGTTTTTAGCGCATTTTTTATGTGAAAGAGGAAGGATTTTAGTTGTTTTTTTTGTTGGAAAGAATTCTTCAGTTGTGGATTAATTTGAATGAATACTTATTTCCATGTTTGACTAAATAGCATTAGAAATGTTATCCAGTCTTATATTTCAAGTAGATGCTGTCTTACATTTTCATGGAAGTAATCTGTAAGAAATTGATGTGGTGACACTGACAGGTGGTGATTTAACTCTTTATGTTAGTGTTTCACTCCAACTTTTTCTTGAATCATTGAATGCCATATCCATCCGGCTGTATGAGTGTAGCCAACAATACTTGAGAATCCCAACCCTATTTTCTTGCTGGGCTTCTTTTGATTTTATGTTCTTTTACTTTATCTTGTAGTTGATGTTGTCCACCTCTATAATAGAACGTCATTGAAGCCATTCCAATTCCAAAGTCACTCCATACAAACCTTGAGGAAATTTTCATTGGATCCCTTCCCCACTAGGTAAATTTGACACTGCAATAGCCCTGAACTTGAGGATAAAAATCAAAACACCCCAAATGATAGATGAGATTGGTTTGGGAAAATGGCACGATCCCTTGGGTGCAAACTTTTCTCAAGCTTACATGTTGAGAATTTGAATGTAGACCCCTAGGGCATTAGTTCGCAGAAAGATTATCTTGGAAGATTGCATCAGGAGTTTGTACATCAGTAAGATCTAGTGTATGCATTATCTCTCTCACAACATGTAGGACCAAGAATATAATTTATTTTTCATCTTAGTTTTATCTACCCCCAAAACATACAAATAAATTTATTGGTGGTTCGTAGGCAAGTTGACAACACTTCTTGAGGAGATTGACATGTTCTATGCGATAACACCACTTTTTCTTTTCTTTTCTTTCTTTTTAAAGGATGGGGTCACATTTATTCATTTTTAGGGATATTTTTTAAACCAACTTCACTATCGGGATCGGGTCATGTGCAACTATGGAAGGTATATACAAGAAATTTTGTTGATGATGAAGGTATTGTTAGAGCAATAAGATACACTTTTTTTTTTCAATGATTATTTTGTAGCGAGACTTAGAAGTTTTCATTTTCTTAGTCCCAGGGCCAGCTTCGGTACCCTCAACACTTCCTTCAATCTCAGCTCTCTTGACAGCTTCCTGCTTGATTTTCTTCTCCTTACCTTTGCCCACAGGAGTTGCAGCACCAATTGCCTTTACCACCCCTTTCTTGATTGGCACACCAAAAGAAGCACCCACAATAAGAAAGCTTCCAAGTTAGCCTCAATTTTAATTTTGTGAAAGCCGAATTCATGTAGAAATCATCTATGTAACTTCAACTATAGGTTTGTTTGGTTTGCAAGTCCGCGTTTTTTTTTTTATTTTTAAAACCAACGCCTATTGCATTGTTCATGGGACATGAACAGTGCAAATAGGTATGTGAACAGTAATTTTAAAAGTGAATAGTAACCAAAAAATGATTTTTTATTGTTTTCAATTTTTAGCAAAATAAACGGTATCCAAACGCACACTATATATAGAAGATTATTATGTCATTGTGCCAAAAGAAATAAGTAAGTAGGCAAAGCAAGGCATTTATGCTAGCTTGCCAACTTAGACTTGTATAACTCATGTGGAACAAGAGAAATATGCAAACAAGGCATCTGTGCTTGCTTGCTTGCTAACTTAGACTTATTTATTTTCTTCTATTTAATCTTTTTTTAATCCATGTCCAAATTTCATACTAACATTTACGTTTTCTTTCTTTTTGCTTGGTTGTCCATGCTAACACTTTTCACTGAGTGGCCACTATTAGTCTAATACATAATTACAGCCACTAAGAGCTGTTCAGCCACCACCACCATACCTAAAGTTAACTTGATCTTCTACCTAAAGAGAAACTATTTGCAAGTGGGAAAAATGTCAAAATTGTTGGTGTTTACCAGTAAATTAATGAATCAACACACTTAATCCCAACCAAAATTGCTTTATAGTAGAAGAAAGGGGCGTACATGTACACGCATATGGACTTTTATTTTCCAAATGGCATGTTAATCCTATCACTTCTAGCATAGATTACGCTTCATTAATTTGCTTACAAAAATCAGTGTATTTGTATTGCTTGTTCCCCTAACACATCCTAATTACTAAAAGATGAGCTTTCACTGTTGCATGGGTCATTGTTTTGAAAGCGACACTGAACTTCCCTCTTCAAGGCTCATGTTAGCATATTTCTATGTCACGGCTCTCAGTCTTTTGTTTTTCAATCAATACTTGTGCAGTTTCACCCATCAACTTCCATTTCACAATCTGCAAGAGATATCAGAGAGAGCAGAACATCAATGGACCAGTTTGTTCAGGAGAGAGACCATTCCCTATGTAATAAGAACCAGATTTCAGATCCCAGTATTAGTGTGCACAGATGTATCCTTTCAAGTTACCTACGCACAATGCTGAAAAGCTCAAAACAAAGAAGCAGCATACCCAGTGTATAGAATTTGGCAGGGAAGAGTGGATATGAATGTGAACTTCTTTTGAGAAACAAATAATCCCAAAACTATAAAACCAAAAAGTGCTTCTAGGAGGAAATTATTTTTTAAATGTGCTAGCTTTTGTAATCTTTTTCAAGGAATGCAATGGCTAATTCAAGTTATAACTGTAAAGACCAATTGTGAAAGCATGGAAAACTTATATCTGTTTAGAATACCTTTCACCTTACATGTTTGAAAATGGACCAGCTTCCATAGCAAATTAATCATCAAACATTGAGTTCCTTCAACTAATTTACTTTGGTGAGTTCTTCACCCTCATGTAAGATCAATTTAAGGCACCATCAGGAAGCCCAATGATCAACAACTATGCATTGGTGGTAAAAAATTAATAAAACAAAAGAAATACCTTAAGTAAATTATCTAGCGGCCTGCTTTAAGTACAAAAAAGCTCTTTCTTTCTCTTGAATCAATAACCACACAACCTGGATCATTCAGAAAAAGTACGCCTACAATTTTTACTTTGTATAAAATATATGAACTTTTCAAGCTACCACTGTTGATAAAGAACGACCTTCCGAATGTACTCTGTATATAATATGCAGCAAAGCAACTTTGAAACTAATTTAGAGTAGTAACCAGCTGCATCTTCAAGCATGCGCTGCTCAAATGTTCTACAGTAGTCTATTTTCCCCTCTGCAATTTCTGCAAAAAAATTCAAGACATTCTTCAGCAAATCTTGTTGGGCCTGTTTACCATTCCGCTCCTGTTGATCTGAACACACAAGCCACAAGTGTCTAAAGCCCCATTTGTAGAAACAGAAACCAATTCATAAAATTAATATAGCATGTCAACATACAAGGGAAATTGCAGCATCTTTAAAACTTAGCTATAGCCTATGGGTTGTCTACAAGCCTTAACCAGAAAAGGAAGGTGATAATAGACAAAAAAGATGCAAGAGAACCATGCAAAATCAAGGAAGCTATTTTACGCATAAAAGAGCATACTTACAAGATCATTGAGTGATGGAATGCTTCTTCTACCAACAAAGTGATGATCAAGGTACATAAAAAATCCTGAAAAACACTTTGTCATCACCTTGTAATTTCCCCACATTTGCAGAAGTTCAATAAGTAAATAGGTGTCGCATTTGTCAAAGCAATAAGAAATTTTGTTGATGAAAGAACTATGGAAGGTATATACAAGAAATTTTGTTGATGATGAAGGTATTGTCAAAGCAATAAGATACATTTTTTTTTTTCAATGATTATTTGTTGGATTGTGATAAAACTATTATTATTACTAGTCGCAAACCTGCGTGTTGTGCGTGATAAATTTTTTTTTGGCATTCTCATTAAATATATTTTTATTAATATTATTGTTTTAGTTATTAACAATTGGTTTTCATTATCTTTTAAGTTAATAAAAACCTTAAATATAACTTTTTTTAAAAAAAAAAAACCTTTATATATATTTATTTATTTATTTGTATTTAATGTGTATCTTTACATATACCTTCAAGTAAACTTTATATATCTCACTTCTTTAGATGTGTAAAACTATAGACTACTACTCCATAATGATAGTCACTAATTAATTTTATCATGTTTTTAATAATTTCATTTGTAATACTTCTTACTATTATTATATATTTATTGATAATTTACATAACAAAGACGTTAAATGAGAGGTAGCATCGTTCATTAGATTTTTAAAAAGTTATAGTGTATGAAAATTATATATGTGTATATATATAATTTATTTCTTATGCAATTTCTATTATTACTTGAGAACATCACTTTTTTAGTTATGATTGGAAATATGGTTTCCATGGTTAAAGTTTGATTATTTTTAAATTTAAATTTAGAACTATGATTGCATTTAATTTTTTATTTAATTTTCAAAGTGAATGAAACGGTTTATTTTACTGCACTGTAAAGTTTTAATATTCTCCATATGATCATCTCTATTTTGTTTTTTACGTACTATAATTGTATTTAATTGTTGATTATTGATTTAATTTTTAAAGTGAATGAAATGGTTTATTTTACTGCACTGTAAAGTTTTAATATTTTCCGTATGATCATCTCTATTTTGTTTTTTACTTCTCCTTACAGCCTCTTTGTTTTCCAATTAACGGTTTCTAATGACGTTTGATTTTTTTTTTTTCTTTATCTACTCTTTATTACATTCTCTCTCTCTCTCTCTCTGCAACCTATCATTTTTCAAAATTTGATGATGATTCTATGGTATTAAATATGCACTATTAGTTTCTTTATATTATATTTGGTTTGATATCCTCATTAATTTTTTTAATATAGTGTTTCTAAATTGGCATTAGTTTTTTATTCTATTTTTTCTTTAACGTATTGGGTGTGAGAATGAGTGTTTCCCTAGTACTACTCCACTTTATGAAGACATTTTTTTTTTTTTTTATTGAATCTAAGTAAAATGTTATATGTTTAATTTTTTAAAATAAAAAGGAGAGAAAATATATGAGGTGTGACCATTAGTTTCATAACTTTCAAAAATATATATGTTCAATATTCCAAATTTTTTTCTTCATCACTTTCAAAAAATGTAACCATTAGTTTCTTTTTATTATGGCTGTTTTGTAATTTGAATAAATTCTATGTAGCTTTAGTTGTTAGTTGTTATTTGTTTGAAATATATATATATTTTTTTCTTGATTTTAGAAGTGATCAATATTGAGAAAAATAATGACTGTTTTCTTTTCATTAAAACAACTGTGTATTTAAATAAGTTCTTGCCTAATTTTGATTGTAAACCATTTTTCCGCATATTATATTTTTTCTAATTCAGTGATTAAATATTAATTTTCAATGACTTCACAGTCGTTTGAGAATGCTTTTATTTATTTATTTATAAAGCTATATAAGTGTAAAGTTGTACATCCCATAAAGAAATAATTTGAGAAGTAATCATATATAAGTTGGATTTCATTCTTATCCAAACCCAAATTTAAAGTGATTGAATAATTATTATTTGTAATAATCACTAATCTATTCAATGCATTGAAAAGATTTGCAAAAATGTGTAACATATAAACACTCAATCATTGATGAAACAATTTCTATATTGTTAAGGTGAAAACTAAAATATTAAGAAGACTCCACATATACCATGTAAAGATCATTAGCACCTATTGTCACAAAAACATGTCATGGCCCAACTTGAATTCTAAATTTGCAACCATGACTGACATGTTAATAACTAAATACCAATCCTAGTCTAATGTTGAATAAAATAAGATGAGAATAGGAAAAAAAGTAAAAATAAAAGACATAACAATAAACACTAAATTATCCAAATCATACTATGTAATATAATAATATTATATTTTTATCTACTATCTTAAAATTTTTTATAATGCAATAGGATAATATTTAACAATCAAAGAGAACAAAAAAAAAAAAAAAAACACTTAAAACACAAAACTGTATCGCATCAACCCAAATTAGAGTTCTAAAAAACATAAAATTTATCAACCTAAAGCATAGAGCAAGAAAAATAAAAAAATCCACCAAAAAATTGAGAGAGAGAGAGAAAGAGATATAACCTTTTTGTAAGGAAAAACTATGCAAAGAATGGAAGAGCAAATGACAAATTTGTAATAAATATGGCGTGAATTAGAAGAGACAAAATAAAGGTAGATGAAGAGAGAGATGAATAGTGATATTAAGGTAGAGGATAGTGGGGAGATAAAAAGGTAAGAAAGGGAGAAAGGTTGGAGAGTAAGAGGGTGTGAATAAGAAGAGACAAAATAAAGGAAGATGAATAGTGATATTAAGTTAGAGGGTAATGGAAAGATGAAAAGGTAAAGGAGGGAGAAATGTTGAAAAAAGTGTAAATATTAAAAATAATAAGTGAATGTTAAAAAAAATTATAAGAAAATTAATAAAAAAAATAAAAGAATAATGACGTGGACACTGATGTGGCTTAACTGGAGCGAAACAACAATAAATGCTACGTTTCAGCTTTTAGATATATATATATATATATATATATAGACAAAACTTAAGTACAGCACCTTAGGTACTGGTCTTTAGATTCCTCTCTTAAGATTCAGGTATGCGGCTACTTAATTAAAAAATTGCACTTCCATTCCATGAGAAAAAATCCAAATGACAGAATTTTAAAAGGAAAACTTAAGGAACAGCACTAAAGTACTGTACCTAAATCTTGTCCTCTTATTATTATTATTATTATTAATTTACCTTTCATACGGATTTTATATTATATTAAGAATTATACAAGGCATTGTCCAATTCTCCTATAGAGAAGAAATTGGGATTAAATTCCCCCTTCCCACTTAGATCTCCGCACTTAAATAAAAAAATATCTTTTGCAGCGAATTTTTTGGTAGACCCATTTTACATTTGGTGTTTTTGTTGCTGAGGTGACATCAATTACATATGTGCCTCATTCTCCAAAACAAAAAAAAAAAAACAAAAAAACAAAAAAAAAAAAGAAAAAGAAAAGAAATTGTGCCTCTTAAAAAAAGCTGAGTATTGCAAATTGTACATTGGCAACTGCTCATGACAGCACCAAAGCAAATAATATGCTTCAACCATCAACAACTTGAAATGGAGGATAGAGGAGCAAGTCAATTGAATTGAGCCAAAGCAAGAGCAAGGCCAAATCAAACATATACATTAGCAACGCCCCCTCTAGGTATGATTAAGCTAAATGTTAATGTTAATGATTCATGTGCAAGGATTTGCATTCTTGTGAGTGACTCACTAGTGGCAGAAATAAGTGCTATTCTCTGGGCTTTGCAATTGGCACTGTTAGAAAATTATAGAGCCATAGGGATGGAAGGAGACTATGTCCGTTTGGTAACAGCTTATTTAGTTTTTTATTAAAAGTGTGTTAAAGTATACTCGTACTTTAAAAAGAATGAGAAAAAGTAAGAAAAAAAAGAGGTTTTAAAAAGCTGTATGTAAAAGCTAAAGCTAATTATAAGCTTTACTTTTAGCTTTTAGCTAAACAAAAAGTTGTGCATTGAACCCTTGAGCAGCTCTAACACAGAGAGCTTTTGGTCCATTCCAAACTTACTTAGCAATGCTCTAGAGTTCATAATACTATTTGCTCTTATAATTGGGTTACAAGAGAGTTAAATGGTGTAGTTCATGCTCATATCAATTACTATTTTGAATCTTTGATACTAGTAGTGGGTTGAACTGTAAGAAAGATCTTGTATTCTCTTAACGAGAGTTGGTTTTATCAAGTAAAAAAAAAAGGTATAACAAACTGTCAAACTGTAAACATTTGAAGCCTTGACATGCTATTTTACTCATTACTTAATTCTTATTTTTCTTTTAAGGCATGACAAGGCTCCTTTGACATTTTTGTACATGGATTAGTCCAATCAAATAAGCCCTCAAAATTATTTTAATTGTATGTCAAATGGGCAATGGCACCACCTCTTGTTAAAATCAGCAAACTAAATTAAGTAATGCAATTTAGTAATATTTTGACAGGTAGGGGACCAATAAAAAAGATGGACAAAGTTTAGCTACAAAATTGATTGTAGTATAAGACTACAACCTTACTCGATATCTTTTTATTGAAGGTGAATTTTGACAAATCCATCATTGGATTACATCTTCTTTTTATATCCTTTATACTTGCAAAATTTCTAGAAAATTAAAAATCAATAGCTATGTCATCTATAAAATATAAGTTTATAGATCATATAATAAATAATATCTGATTAACTCAAAATTTGACAAGTATATTAAGAGTGTAAAGAACATGCAATCCAACGGTTTAATTTTCAAAATATATAGTAATGTTAATGACATTTAGTAAGGTTGTACCCTTAAGTTACAACTAATTTTGTAACTAAATTTTGTCCAAAAAAGATAGAGTAAGCTTCACATCTACAATCATTTCATCAAACATTATTGGAAAAGTTATTTACATTACCGTAAAAGTAGAAGTATATGAAGTTTGAGTCACCATTATTAACAACTGAATGTGCTTCTCTTTTTTACAAAATTTTTGATTATGTGCATGGAAATATTTAAAGAGAATGCATAAAATTTTATTTTATCAAAAATTAATTGAATAAATTATGAAATAATGATTTTTTTTTCTTTCATTGAAATTCATAGATAAATTTATATTTTATTAATACATATATGTAAAATTATCAAGTGTTAGATGACATTTTGAAATGTAGTATTTTCGTTGAAGGAAATTCTTAAAACCTAACGCTTAAATCCATTATATGCTGTTAAATTCATATTAGACAATTTACATTTCGAATTTTCTTCAAATTCTTTAATTTTAAATCCAAATGCAACTTTATTATTATGTTGCCTTCTTTTTCTTTTTTTTTTGGTTTCTTTGTCCTTCATTGAATGTTTATCTTTGGGTTTAGTTGGTTTGAGTTAAGGTTTATCTTTTCTATTAGAGATGACCCACCACAAAGTTTGTTTCTTGCGTTTGTTATCTTTCACTTCTAATCAGCATGGCCAATTTGATGAAGTTTGTAATGATTTAATTTCAGATATTAGGATTGATTTGGCGGTTTGAGTTAAGGTTTATCATCCCTATTAGAGTTAGCGATGATCCACCACAAAGTTTGTTTTGATTTAAGTTCAGAGATTAGACAGACACTCTTTTAGTTTTATCTGAGGATTGATTTGGGTTTAGTTGGTTTTAATTTGAATTTAAGGTTTATCTTATCTATTGGAGATGACCCATTTGGGATTTTTATGGTTTAAAACCAGTTTTGTTGTTGGTTATTTTATTTTATTTTTATTTATGATTTTTCAATATTATACTATGTTAGTAACAATTTTTAGGTAGAGAGAAGAGAGTGACTTTGGATAAAATAAAATGGCGAAAAAAAATATATGTGGCCAACTTTGACTAATTTGTTGAGGATTCGCAGCTGACCCCAAAATTTTGGGACTATGACTTTATAGTTGTATTTTTTTTATTAATTTAATTTAATTTTATGGGTTTTTTGAGTAATCTCTGGTTTTATTTAGGGTTTAAAGTTTAAACTCTCATGCTATCTTGCATCTATGAGCCTGAGTGTATGCCCAGTGGGCATTGCCCACCAAGGTTCTGCACATCACCACCAGGAAGTCCCCTTGTGGTGAAGGTATATTTCTTTTTATCCTACTGGCTACTGTTTTTGGGTTCAGATGCTGGGCTTCATAAAAAATAAATAAATAAGTAAAAAATAAAAAATCACTATATTCCTCATTATTCTTCAATATTCATTTGATAATAATCCTATTCTATTCATTTTAAGTATTTCTCTATTGGTTTATTACTTAGCCTGCTATTACCTGTATATCCTCTGCTTAAGGAAATTGTTAGTGGCGTCTCACAGGGTCCCTTGTATCATAATTCAAAGACAGCAGGGAGAGATCCAGGGTTTGCGTTGAGGTTCAGTTGTCTCAATAACATTAAAATGGTGAACCCTCATTGTTTTGTCTTTGATGTTGAGGTCATAGAATATTGAAAACAAACTTTGATGCTATAGCCTTATTTATCCCTGCATGCCTCGCAGCTGAAAGCCAAATTAGAATTACTCTGCTTTGAACCACTAATTGAAGTCAACCTGTAGAATTGGGTCTGATTAGCAACTCAATTTATACTTTGAAAGGGAAGAGCTAATGGCTAAAATGTATGTGCCATGGGTGGTTGTTGCTTTCATATTTGATCATACCATACCTTGTTTCATTGTGGCCCAGAAAAATAGAATAAACAATTTCATTATCATCGGTCAACTAATATGTGCTCATACATACTTAAGCTTCTGAATAACTGAAGAATCCTTTGTGCTTGGTGTTGATATAGGTTTATTGTGTAACTTGTTTTTTGTTAAGTGTGTTTTGTTTATTGGAAAATTATTTTCATTTGTTTTGGTTTTGGGTTTGCAGGTACCAACACTTGGATAGATTTGAACTTCGTGTCCACAAACAAGTTATTGACCTCTTCAGCTCCCCTGAAGTTGTTAAGCAGATTACCTCCATCGCTATTGAACCTGGCGTGGAAGTCGAAGTTACAATTGCCGACTCTTGAACATGGCCTATTTTAAAAATATCACTTTTCTGATCCTCCTTACTTAGAAATCTTTACATTATGTTGTCTTGGAACATACCCCAAGCTTGATTAAGTGTTAAAGCAGTGTGTGTTTTTCTTGCATTTTTCTTGAATCAAAAGACATCAGTGAAGAGGGATTTTGGGGTTTGTTTTTGCAGTTGCCTTTAGTTGAGATGTTTAAATGACTATTTGTTATCATATTTGATATTAAATACCAAGGGAATTTTTTTCCTATCAAATGTCTTTTAAGTCGAGATGTTCTTTCTCTTGGAAGAAATTGATGTGGTGACAAGTGGTTGTTTTTACAGGTTCAATTTATGTCAATCTCAGAGCTTCCTAGGTCATTTGTCGGGGAAAAAAGGTTTCACCATTTGAAACTATCTCACATTCACGTTGATTAATGTGGTGTTGTTCCAATTCTTAAGTAAGTGCACCAAAGTGAATTGAATGACTTTGGGCTACATTGCAAGAGAGTCAATGCCAAGTCACTTTGGCTGCTTGTAGAAGAAATCATTGCATTAGCTGTGATGATCTTCTACTGTCATCACGTTTATTAAATGGTAATAATCTTAATTGATGCATTATAACATTAGACAACATAAAATGTCCCATCACAACTCATGTAAACAAGTTTGACAAAATTGCAATATGATTGTGGACATGACAAATGGCTTTGGAACTTTGGTGTCCAAGACTATCTGCAATGTCCAATACTACAAATAAAGGCAGGAGTAGGAGTCGATCTGCTAAATACGTTTTAAAATGCTAAAAATGCTAATATTGGTAACAGAATTATACACCCCAAACCATATTTAGAAAATAAAAACAGAATTACTAACACTCTGCATCATAATAATAATAATAATTCCTGTATAACAAAGCTCAAATCAATGGATAAGACATTAAAAACAACAGACCAACCATTTAAGAATTTTATGGTCTAATTTTACAAATAATTCACTACATTTAGTGATAGCAACCAAGTTATGGTCTAGGCAAATCATAATGGAATACTTGTCATGTTTATATTGCTTATGAGTAAAAAAAAATGGTTAAGAGAAGGATCAATGTTTCTTTGAATGTAATTATTGAACATTTCAGGATATACATATAAACCTAAATGTGAAAGCAAGCAATATTACTGTCATTAGAATATATAGAATTTTTGCTCAAAAAAAAAAAAAAGAATATATAGAACTAAAGCCGATTAATGTCATTGGTGATTGTCCACTATGTCATTCTTTGAATCTGTAGGATTTACAAACCAATCTTGCGTGGCCATATAATCCTGCATTTCTTATGCACCAATGCTACAGAAATAGCCAGCATAAAAACGTAATATATATCTGCCAATGTCAGTGTTTAATTTACTAGAGAAAGAGCAATATTAGAACCTGTGAACAACATAAAATTCCTGGTTATATGCAAGCATAGGTTTTTCCAACAACTCTATATATCCAACAAACTCTAACATCAAATTCAATAAAAATTGTTATTAAAAATATTCAATAAATATACAATCCAAATGAAACTACCACACAAAGAAAACCTAAAAATTAAAATTAAAAAAATTACAATTTTACGGATTCCTTAAGAACTATTTCTTAGATTTCTTAATTAGATTCAAAAAACACGATTGCATTGACTAATACAATACAAAAAGTGTGCCAATGTATTTGAATTTAATTAATAAACCTAATCAATAGTACCTAAGTAACCATATCTAATCTTTTTGGATCCAATCAACATACCACTCCACAAATTTCTTCAACCCAGTCTCCAAATCTGTAGTAGGCTTATACCCAAGCTCCCTTGTTGCCAAGCTTATATTAGCATGCGTGAACATCACGTCTCCATTCTTAGGCATTTCTTGTACATCCCTCATCGCTTTTTTCTTCAACAACCTCTCCAAAATCCCCACAAGCTTCTCAACACTCTCCGGCGAAGTATTCCCTATATTGAAAACTCTCAAAGGCGCCTTTAAACCTTTTCTTTTTCCTTCCCTCCCAATGCTTTTCCCAGCGGTATCCAATGCAGCTATGCAACCCTTCACAACATCATCAATGTACGTAAAATCTCTGCCTACAGAAACACCTCCAGGCCCTTGAAACACAGTTATTTTTTTCCCTTTCAATATATTCTTAGTGAATTCAAAGTATGCCATGTCTGGTCTCCCCCATGGTCCGTACACAGTGAAAAATCTCAACCCCGTCAGTGAAAGCCCGTAGATATGATTATAACTGTGTGCTATTTCTTCGCCAGCTTTCTTTGTAGCAGCATAGAGACTTGCTGGTTGGTCAGTACGGTCTTCTTCTGAAAACGGCAATTTGGTGTTTAAACCATAGACAGAACTAGACGAAGCCCACACGATGGCAGGTTTTGGATTCAAAGATTTACATACTTCGAGTAAACTAACGAACCCAGCAATGTTGCTGTTAATATAGGAAGTTGGGTTTTTCATAGCATAACGAACTCCAGCTTGAGCCGCCAGATGCATCACATGCGTGAACCGAACAGTATCGAAAAGCCGATTAAGGAGCGCCATGTCGTTTATGTCTCCTTCGACCACGTAAACGCCTTCGTTTAGGAGGAGATCTTGACGACTGCGTTTGAGTTTAGGGTCGTAGTATCTGTTGAAGTTGTCAAGGCCTACGACACTATCTCCTCGCCGTTTTAGCGCGAGGGACACGTGGGTGCCAACGAAACCAGCTGCACCGGTTACCAGAACAACTTTGTGGTGGTCGCTGATGGAACCTCTGGGAGTGACGGAGTTGAAAACAACGCGCTCTAGGCTCGCGGGTGAGGCAGATGAGGGCTTGGAGTGAATGATGGAATGAGTTTCCTTGACGATGCGTTGGATTGGGGACTTGGAGGTGGGAGATGAAGGTTTGTGGAGAAAGATGAGGAGGAGGATGAAAACGACGAGGAATGAACAACTCATAGTAACTTTTTTGGCAGAGATGCGGTGCCATAATTTGGGTTTGCGTTTGTTTTCCTTTTCCATGTTTTGTGTGTTTTTCTTGGAGAAAATATATGCGCAGGAAGGTTTGGAAGTTCTAGGTTTGATTTGGTTTTGGTTGGTTTCAAACGTTAGTTATACTTTAAAAAAAATAGTATTGTGCTGATCATCATTATTTGTGTTGGGATAATTGAGTGTTGTGTTTATATTTATCTCTTAGAGATATTTATGTTTTGTTTATATTTATCTCTTAGAGATATTTATGTTTTAGTATTCATCTTGAAGGGGAGAGAGAAGGTGTAGATCGTTGGGATTAGTATTGGGATTAGTACGAAATTCCTAAGTTTTCTAAGAGGGAGAATTAAAAGGCTTTATATTTGGCACGGTCAATTTGATCCATACTTCCTCTTATAGTTTTTCACTTTACACATTTGAGTTGTGTTTGATACCGGTTTTTTTTATTTAATATTTAACTTATTTTTTCTACTATTCATGCGTCTCACTACTTTATCTATCGTACTTTTACTTTGTATAATTGAATCAATGAAATTTATTTTCATGAAACATAATATTTAACCAATTACGTTATCTTTTTAGATTTAAAATTAAAAGCCAAAATATTTGATATAAAACAATTTCTTAACAAGCAACTAACACAACCCATAATTTATTATAATAGGTCTTTCTTTCCTGTGTGCTTACTGCTTAATTCATGTACTTGGCACAGTGACACTCTTGTCTATACACTATTGAGTAACAATTTGGTCTCCGTATCGTAACTATGCTATGTGGCTGCTAAAATGGGACTAGGGTGGTCAATTAAGTACCAATGCTTCCTGCATCATCAAGCTCACAAGTCACATCATGGATACAATAATTCTGTTTTACTGTGATATACAAAGAAATTTTGGGTGGAAGAAATCAATAGTTCTTCCTGTCATTAATTAAGATTCAAAATTGATCACACATCAAGGGGTAGGGGTTCCAAATATAGGAGGATGGTGATAGTTTTTTTGGTTGGGGGACTGCCCACCAATTTGTAGAGTTCTAGCACTTGAAATTGAAATTGGCAGAAGAATGACATTTGACATGTGTTTTAAGCTTTTTAAAAATTGTTTGTCACCCGAGAAAATGCTAGTGGGAAAGGAAATTGGAGTCGGGGTAAAATTTGTATATACATGCTAAACAACCCAATTTTTGTGATTTCTTGGTTCATGAAAGTGTAATGGAATTGTGAGAAGATGAGAGAAGAGAATTATCAATGTAGCTAATATTAAGGATACACTATGAAGAATATTTAATGTTGTGAGTTGAAAAAATGGTTTGATGTTAAAAAAGCTATAAATCTTTTCTTATGAAGGCCATTTCTAATGATAATGCTATATGAAGGATTTTAATGAACTTTTATGTAATTTCAGAATTTCAAACCAAGATATGGATGGCCAGAAGCTTTTGGGATGTAATGCGTGGGCAAACTTTAGGATATAATTTCAGAATTTTATTGTTGATTCAAGTACTTGTGTGTCCTCAAAAAAAAAAGTACTTGTGTGTCATTCAAGCTCACAAGTTACAGTGTTCAGGGACCCTTGCTACATGGATCATGAAGTATAGTTCTACTTATCTGAATGAATCTTTGCATTTTCAGGAGTTACAACCTTTTCGCATTACTTTTTTTATGTCATATTGAATCTAGTACTGATGTACTGGCTTACAAACTGGCTACAAGATACACAAAACCTTAGAGAAGTGAAACCCCATTTTTGAAACCACCATTGTGATCACTCTCTGGACAATTTGAAGTGTAGAAATCAGCTCATATTTGAAGGCAAGCAAATCGATCCCATAGAAGCACTAATGTCTAGCAAATGCTTGGTTGACAGGCACTTGAGGCATTCAAGGCAGGGGAGGAAGTTAAGTCAAGACAAGCAAGCAAGAAAGATTGAGCAGAAAGTAGCATCCACAAAGATTGGAAAATTTTACTTATAAGTGCCAGGGTACAAACTAGTGCAGTAATGGCAGGGTGGGACATTCTACCATGGAACATTTCCGTAGTGGCTGAAGATCTCTCACAATGGAAGAAACAGGGCATAAATTTTGATAGTATAGATCAGAGAATTGTAATCCATATCAGACAATGGGCAAAACCAGCCGCCAATGTGTTTGGTTACAAATATAGGCTGCTTGTCATCTATGTTTTGATGCTTTCCATGGGCTTGAGGAGGCCATTAATAATTTGAAGCTTGATATTTGCTCAAAACATGACTACTATGACTAGGCCTGGTTTATCTACAACTTTTTAAACTAAGCCCGGGCCCAATTGGCCTTCAAGCAGTACCTCACTTTCATTTTGTAAAATCTGGAAAATTTTGCATATTTTCTACCTACCAAACCAAGTTTATCTACCTTTGCTGCCTTCTGTGTGTGTGTGTGTGTTTGTGTAATTAATTCCTTACTTGTTTTTATTTATCTTCATGTAGCTATTTTCAGTGATTCATCGATTGTCTAATTTGAAAAGGTTCAATCCCAAAATAGCAATATATTATAACTTTTTCCCAAATTAAAATTTTTTAAATTAAATTAAATTAACAAAAAAAAGGACCTGTGCATATTCAAGAAGCAATGCTATGAATGTGCACTTTCTCACTTATTAGGTTTTGGTTAATTATATTTGTGTATATGGAAGGATTATAAGCTAGTTATGATTTAATCGTAAGTATTTTCTGTCTCGATAGACAATGTCAAATAATTTTTTTTAGGTATTGTTTTTCAACTTTCACAAACTTATATTTTCAAGACCTTCTCCCCTCTCCATGTGTGTGTGTGTGTTAAAATACTTAATATTTTCAAAAGAAAAAATAATGAGTTAATTCCACATCGAAAAATGAGTGTGAATTAAAAAGGTTTAAAGTCTGTGCTGTGTGTTAGGCCATTTTGGATATACACCACTGTCAGTTTCTTTAAGACCTTCTCATTTCTCCCTGTGTATGTGTGTTAAAATACTTAATATTCTAAAAAAAAAGTGTTTCACGGATTTTGATCCACAATTATTCTTCTCTCTTCAAAATTGTAGATCCATTCTTAATTGTTAAAATAAATGTGAATATCAACATTCATGAAAATAGAATGGGCAAAAGGTTAAAGCAATTTTGGTTTATGAAACAAGAAATAGATGTATATGATTTTTTATAGCTAAAGCATTCTCAAAAAGCTTTACTAGATGAAGGTGGTATCTTATGCATTCATTATATGTACTTATTTAGTAGCTAGTGAGTGCTCCACGGAAACTCACAGGCAATGAGACACCCGTTGTATATATATATATATATATATATATATATATATATATATATATATAATAAATGCAAATAATTTTCATCCTATACGAGACATAATTTTAGTCCTTGGATTTAATTTTATACCTCACACTTTCTCATATGCATTTTCTCGAATGTAACAAAATTATCCTTATCTTATTGGATGTGTCATCTCATGGAGCGGCTATAATAGCTGCTCCTTCACAGTATGTTGGCTTGAGATAAATAATTTTCCATCCTCTTTATTTTTCTTTCCATGTACTCTATCATATGAATCAACCTTGATCTTTTAATGTTTGCTAGTACCCTTTATTATGTGATCAACCTATACATTGAATTTACCAAAATAGGGGAGGTTGTTTAGTAATAGAAAGCCCTTGTAACTCATCACACTTATAAGTCTAAGAATTGTGAGTTTGAATAATGATAAGGTACATTAGTAATTACGTGGTCTCACATCATAACATAATGTGGAAGTTTAAGTGATGTGGGAGCAGTGATCACACCTATGATTTTAGCTTTTTTTTTTTTTTTTAGTTTTTAAGTGAAATAGCAATAATTGGTCATAGGTCAAATAAAACAGTACCCATCAGGCCATCACTTCTCTAAAAATCCTCTCTGATAATATTTTTTTTTTATGAACAAGAAATTTTGTTCACAAGACATATAGAACTACAAAGAGAAAACAAGAGCCTCTTCCTTAATGATAAGCTCAAAACAAGAAGGGCCGAAACCTACATCGAAAGAACCAAAAACATTATTCACAAATGACCACTTAGCTAGAGAATGAGCTGCTTTATTTGCTTCCCTAGGGATCCAAGCGACATGACAGCCAGGAATAAGTGACATCAAGTTGAGAATTTCATTGCATATACCTCTAATTCTCCAGGGAACCCATTTACCAGAAGGAGCTAGAGCGTCTACACAGTCTTTGGAGTCACTCTCCACAATCATAGCAGCTATATCAATACTTTTAGCTAAACTTAAAGCCCATTTAATGGCTTCTACTTCTGCCTGAAGAGGGAGATTGGAATATACTCTCTTAGCACAAGCAAAAACCACTTCACCTCTCTGATAATATTATTATCTCTAGACTTCTCCATTTTCAAAGAGAGAGGAGCAATGAAAATAGTATACTCTGAAAATGTTTATGTAAAAAAAAAGGCACTACCATAAGTTGATGAGAAAATTAACACGATTGTACACTTGTACTACACATGTCTGAACTCCTAGTAAAATTTGGCTAGCAATTTCAAATACTCAGGGTCTGTTTGGATACTACTTATTGTTGAAAATACTGTAACAAAATAATTTTTAAACTATGAATAGTGCCCGTGGGACCCAGTTTTAAAGTTATATTTGTATTTTTTTGTATTTATGGGTCCCATGAACAGTGCATGGGACCCAGGAAAAAACGCAAACGCCAGCCGCATTTGCGATCCAAACTCACACCCAATTAAAGTTACACTATTTTATGTACCAACAACTAATGAATCAGGATCAATAATTGAAGATATTTGCTTATGTATAACTGTACAAGACGGCAATGAAAACCTCGTGTTGGAGTTGTAGCAAATTTTGGAGTGATTGAGAAGGTCAGTTGTATTTTAACACACACATACGGGGAGAGGGAAGAAAATACTTAGTATTAAAAAACTAAGTATTCTAAAAAAAAAAAATACTTAGTATTCTTCTCGTGTGTGTATTAAAATACTTAGTATTCTAAAAAAAAAGTTTCACGGATTTTGATCCACAATTATTCTTCTCTTTTCAAAATTGTAGATCCATTCTTAATTGTTAAAATAAATGTGAATATCAACGTTCATTAAAAAAAGAATGGGCAAAAGGTTAAATCAATTTTGGTTAATGAAACAAGAAATAGATGTATATTATTTTTTAAAGCTTATTTAGTAGCTAGTGAGTGTTCCACGGAAACTCACACGCAATGAGACATCCGTTGTATATATATAAATATAAATATAATAGATGCAAATAATTTTCATCCTATATGAGACATAATTTTTTAGTCCTTGGATTTATACCTTACACTTTTTCATATGCATTTTCTCCAATGTAACAAAATTCTCCTTATCTTATTGGAGGTGTCATCTCATGGAGCGGCTATAACAGCTGCTCCTTCACAATATGTTGGCCTGAGATAAATAATTTTCCATTCTCATTATTTTTCTTTCCACGTACTCTATCATATGAATCCACCTTGATCTTTAATTTTTGCTAGTTTGCTAGTTACCCTTTATTATGTGATCAACCTATTCATTGAATTTACCAAAACAGGGGAAGGTGTCTAGTAATAGAAAGCCCTTGTAACCCATTACACATATAAGTCTAAGAATTGTGAGTATGAGTGATGATAAAATACATTAGTAATTAGATAATCTCATATCACGCAATGTAGAAGTTAAAGTGATGTGAGAGCAGTGATCACATATGCAATTTTAGCTATATTTTATTTTAGTTTTTAAGTAAAATAGCAATAATTGGTCATAGCCTCATAGGTAAAAAATAGGGTACCCATCAGGCCATCACTTCTCTGAAAATCCTCTCTGATAATATTATTATCTCTAGACATCTCCACTTTCAAAGAGAGAGAGAAGCAATGAAAATAGTATACTCTGAAAATATTTATGTAAAGAAAAAGGCACTACCATAAGTTGATGAGAAAATTAACATGGTTGTACACTTGTACTACAAATGTCTTAACTCCTAGTAAAATTTGGCTAGCAATTTCAGACACTCAATTAAAGTTACACCATTTTATGTACCAACAATTAATGAATCAGGATCGACAATTGAAGATATTTGCTGATGTATAACCGTACAAGACGGCAATGAAAAGCTCGTGTTGTAGTTGTAGCAAAATTTTGGAGTGATTTGAGGATTTCTGGGTCTAATCAAATGACAAAAACCAAAGCAGATTCCTGATAAGCATCTTTTATCCAATCACATACATACCAACGAACACAGATCCCTTGTAATAATTCATGAAAAACAACATCATTTGATTGATAAGCTTTTGTTTACCAAAAAAATCATAACTTGTAAGGATTCTTTCGGTTCTTTTTTTTCTTAACAGGATTGCTGCAGTTTCTTTAGTCATTCATGTCAATAATCATCATTGGTGGATTTGCTTTTGGTTGGATCGTTACATCACAATATAAGCCTTTCCATATCATGTTTTCCTATAAAGAAATTATGTCGTTGAATTTGAGCTAAATAAAATGTTAGTTTTAGGCGCCGTTTAGTATGGAATTTTAAGCAACAACTTTCAGTTTTTAAACATTACACATATTTTCACACACTTTTTTACTTATATGTATTTCTAAAAAATACAAACAACGTTACTAAAAGGTAGTTTTTTAGCAAAATTCTGAAAATACAATTCACTGAAGCATTCGATTTTGTCCTCTAACATGGTTATTATGGTACGAGATAGGGTGCACCATAAATTAGTTATTAATTTCAAGCAAAATTTTGGAGAAACAAGAATGCACTAATTCTTTAGTAAAAATTTGACAAGAAGTGGCCTCCATAATAAAAATCATAGGCAATGAGTTCCCTCCATAGATAAAAAGTACCTTGCAATAAAAGTGTACTACAACAAAATTGCCTAATGAGTAATAATTTAACAATCTCACCCAAAAAAAAAAAAAAAAACACCTAAACTAAACTAAGAGCCTTATAGTTTAATTAATTTACATCTTTTGATGTTTTCAAATTCTAATAGAGGCATTCATGATTCAAATCTCTCCTCCCTAACTTGCCATCATGTTTTTTTTTTCCCCACATAATCTCCCTAACTCTTATTAACTAAATTTAGTTATTTATCTAAAATAGTGATAGATAAAGATCCATGATCATCAGTGATTTGTACACTACTTGCATACAAAAAACTAGGTTTTTAAATATAAAAAAAAAAAAAAAAAAACAATTTGGATGGCTCCATTGCTTGGCCATACTTGTCATCTTGAATTTTCACCTACAACTTCTTCAATCCATTCAATTTCTTGTCTCCCCCAGGAATAAATAAATAAAATCTCTGTTCAGTATGGGATGTAAAAAACATGGCCTTTAGTGAAATTGACTACATACATTCAATGTTCACCTACGATTTTACAAACATTATAACAGATTTCAACTACCATAGTAAATATTATCTATATCTACAGATTGATTCATTTCTTCCCTCTTACACTTCTGCATTATTAGTATTATTCCTTTGCCTACAATAGCACAAGTTTTTTCCTACTTTTTTTTAATGTACACAAGATTTTTAGTCAGCGACAAGGATTAGGAGTTAAGAGACTTTATTGGATATTTCCTTCTCGGTAAAATTAAGCATGATATCGCAATCAATCATCTAACAAAATCATTTGCTGAAGATTTTCTGTAACCTAAGCTTGGACAAAATTGAATAAGAACAAGACCTATATGATAATGATGATTTCTGTGGAGACTAAATGGCACAAAATTCAAGCACCAAAGCCAAGTGGTTTTTTCTGCATAATATGGTAGTACCAACAAAAGCGCCGCTCTGGGTCTAGGAAAAAATGTTCATTGACATTATAATTGTACAAAATTTCAGGCTCAAATAACACATTCACAAAAGGGTCTTTGTCTATGGGCCTATGGTCATGGTGATGACTAAAATTTCACAACACAAAGACTATGGTGGTGGGGGCCTTGACCTTGATGCAGCGGTGAGTGATTCCTTTCAAATTTCATTTTCTTCAATCTCTATTTACAAACTTTTGTTGATCTCTGACACAATGCTGATAGAAATATAACCTGTATTGAACATTGTACTCGTACCATTCTTTCGCATAAAGGTACAATAATGTCTACTATGATCTATGTAAAGGATTCTAAAAATAAAGGTGAAAACTACATAACATATCTCCAATACAAAGCTTCTGAAACCACCTTTACACACCAGTTCTAGCTTCTAGGAACCGTAGCCAGAAAATATCTCATATGCCCTTTATTCAATCCAACGCATAGCCCCAAATATAAGGGGGACAGCTTTAGGTGTGTATGGTTTTGTATCTTGAAGCATTTCTTTTGGGATTTGAATATTTTATTGTCTAAAATAGAGTCAACTACAGTATCATATAATTCTCGTTTGGCCAAAATACTATTTGAGTCTCAATTTCCATTAGCGAGTTGATGTATGGATCAAATTGACTGCTACCAAAATATAAAGACTAAATTGGTAGTGATAAAAAAATGTAAGGATCAAAATGGTATATTTGTCTTCTTATTTATGTTTGTGGAAGCGGATTGGTGGAGATGAATCGATGGGCGCGCATAATCATGAATTCTATACTTGACAAACTGTTGTGTCATGAAATGAAAGGTATTAGTTGTGTCACTTTGACGAAGCCACATACATACAAAGCACACATGTTTTTTACAGCTTTATATGCATGCATGAGAGATGACCATGTTACATCTTATGTTATGCACATGGAAATGCAAGCTCATGAGTTAAAAATTTTTCTATAAATTTGAAGAGGGAGACGTATTACTATGATTTAATCATATGTATGATGAAATCATCAGCAATTTGAGAAATTTATTCGTTCCTCCCCTGAAACATATACATGATCCCCCTAACTAATATCGGTAAATTATTGTGGGTTTTAGCGACTACATGAGTCACTTGAAATTAGAAGTTGATTAAAAATTATTTATTTTTATTATTTTGGAGGACAGCTTGATTGTCCTCCCATTATAGTGCACAATTTATTTATTTATTTTTTTATGTAGTATAAATTTATTTAAGGTGCAGATATTCAATACTTCAATAATAGGGTCTTTTAAGAAAATAAAATAAAATAAAATAAATATAATACTAATAATAGGGTCTTACTCAACCCAATATATGAGATCTAATTTTATGTATGAGAAAATAAGTATTTTTGTTTATATACCAACATAAGTTTCAGTTGAAGCACAAACAGGTTCACATAATGATTTAATTTAATTTTTTTTAAAATAAAGTATCATCTCTCTCAAATCTCGATAACAAAGAAAGAAAATAATCTATTTTTTTCTGCATTTTTTTTAATGAGTGAGCTTAGTCCTAAGGAAAGAGTTCTTTTATGCCACAATAAAATCTCACCACATTTTCTAATAAGCTGAGATGTTAGCTCACCATGAATCAAAATAAATAAAATATTACACCCAAATTCACGATAACTCAAAACAATATTATTGTGAGATTTTATTGTGTCCATACTTCCTCTTATAGTTTTCCCCCTACAAATTTGATTCCAATTAAATCAATGACATTTACACTTTTCCATCCTATGTACAATCTATTCCAATTGAATCAATGACATTTATTTTCAAGAACCATAATCTTTAACTAATTGCGTTATCTTTTTAGGTATAAAATTATAAGCCAAAAAAGTTCAATACAAGAAAAGAAAAGAAAAAGCTCTTGATGGGGAAACATCTACTTTTGGTTATAGAATCTATTGTCATTTACGATTGGTTTAGTATAAAGGAAAACAAAGTCCAACATTTAGGATAGGGAACTTTCACAAAAGTCATGCTTCTAAAGTTTCATCTTCAATTCCATCAAAAAAAAAGAAAAAAAAAGTTTCATCTTCAAATTCAAATACCCTATGGCAAGGGCATGAAGAAAGAAGAATCACGGACTAAAATTTAGACAAAATCTTCCATTCCAATTAATGTTCAATCCAGTATCGTACTTACTCCAACAAAAAAATAAATATACCATTTCAATTACTTTGATTGAGGCATAGGAGCCGGTAATAATACATTTTCGGCCTAAATGTTTGGATCTTTCACCCTAAGCAAGAAGAATAGGAAGGAGCTTATAGGCTATAGCTATAGGTGTACTCCCAAGTCAAGGACAACAAAATGAATAATATAACCTTCAAGGTAGCAATAGGTACGTATAAGTTTAGATTGAAAGACTTTATGGATGTGAAAATCCACGAAAGCAATTGTCAAAGGCAACAATGGAAGAAGTCCCCTTAATTTTTATCCTATATATAATATATCTATACTAATAATAACAAGATTCTCATGTAACATTATATTTATATAGTAATCTAAATAAACTGTATATCATATCCATTTTTCCTAAGAGAATGAGCATGTTTAACTAGAAATAAAGAAACTAAATACTTTTATTTCCTATAAATTAAAAGAAATAATATTTCCTTTAAACCTCTCTCTCTCTCTCCTATCGACTGATTCTATCATTCTCTTGTTATAAGCTCATTAGCTTCTACTGTATTACAACTTAAAATTTATTTTGTTTTAGAATATTCTTTTATAATGTAGATAATATTTCTTTTATTTGTAAATATTTTTTAATATAAGTATCTACATGAACATATGATTCTAGTTATTAAAAACTTCGAAGAAAGAAAAAGTAGAGACTAGAGAGTGAGAGTAATAGAAAAATTAAGTGAATCTCATAAAGATTGGATAAATAAATGAATTTTTCAAGTATAAAAAAAATATTACTTAATTTTATTTAAATATTAAAATAAATGTTTCGCTTAAAGTTGTTGTTTTAGATTTTAAAATGAATCAAGCTGACCCTAAATTTCACAGCCAACAAAATTTAATCCTTTGAGAATTAGGATTGGAAATCAATATTTATTTATCTTGATTTCTGCTTTAGCTACTTTCTTGCCTGAGCTTTCTTAAATGTTATCTTGATAATGGCTTTTCTATATGGTACATAAAATTAGAGCTTCTATGGTATATAAAAATTAGAGAATGTTTAACAATTTTCCTAGAGCAAAAGTCATTGATGATTTAGGTAAGTTATTGGTTAAGAAGAGGATTTTTGGATTTTTTATAAAATTGTTCAGTCTTTTCTGTTGGGAAGTCAGTATTTGTTTTGTTTTATTTTAGGTCCCCTGTGGTATGTTTGGCCGTGGTTTTCTCATTGGGGGTAGTTCATTGCTTGAAATCCCTGCATGATTGGTTTGGTTTTTGGTGAAAAAAAAGTGTTCACTGGTTTTAGTGGAAAAAAAAGGGTTTAAATAAGGTAAAGACTAAAGACCAAAAACTTGATGTTGGAGACATGACAGACAAGGGTGCTTGATTTACGTAATTATTTATTTATTTTGTTCTCTCTTTCTCTACTTGGTGAAAATGTATTATCAATCCAGCCATTTAGTTTAGGTTTAAACAATAAGGCTGTTCTCTATATACAAAAATGAAAAATTTACTATAACCATTTAGCCTGCTATTGTAGGCAATCAGAAGGGATGATCTTTGGGTTTATTGCTATCTACTAATAGTATTCACCATTCCAAATTTAAGTTTGGTTATTTTAAGGTTTTGTTGCTGAATATTATAGAGCAAATTTTGTTAAATGGGTATAGAATTTGATATGTTTGATGCTTTGTTTTTTATTTATTTTTTTATTTAAATGGGAATCTGTGGGCGCTATGGGATATGAATGATGGATTTTAACCAAATTTCTCAAATCAAATGATGGTGGGATTAAGGCATTTGTGGTTTTATCGATGAGTAGGTTGCTACAATAGACATCCATTAAACAATAAATTTAGGGATATAAAACTTTTTTAATGTATTAAATTCCTATTTTATAGATTTTATTTTTAAGTTAGATCAAGAGTAGCATATTGGAGAACATTTTCAATTCCAAATGCAATAACAAATTCTTTTAATTTATAATGAATTTCTTTTATGCATTGTAAATAATAATAATTTTACAAGACATTATTTTCTTCGTTTTATAGAATATAACTATTAGTATATGTTTTAGCTATATAGTGCTATTTAAAAATTCAATTTTTGTAATATATATATATATATATATATATATTGTTGGGTGACAATTTTTGGAGCCCAAACCCCAATCGTGTGAAGTTTTGATCCAAAAAACTCAACACAATCAATATAGTAGAGTATGGGTTTAAGAACTAAGGTTAAATAAGTTAGACAAAGACTTGCATGGGACATAGGTACACATGAGCAAGAACATAAACCATTACGTTGAAAAATCTTCTAGTCCGAGGAGATTCAGAGTTATATTTATGTATACAGACCAATACGTTAGAATTTCTTTTCATGCCCCAATCTTCTTGCCCCTTTTCTTCTTCTTTTTTTTATCTCCCCCCCTCTTTTGGGGGTTTCTATACATTATATAGACCCCTCTTTGCCATTTGGGCTTTACACTTGTTGATCATCCAAGCCTCCACTTGAGCACTCATCCCATTAGACACCTCTTTCAGTCCTTTGTGAGTTGCGGTAGCCAAGACAACACTGTTCAGGGGTCTTCTCCACATTAATACGGCCAGGAAAGTGGTTGTAGTGCATTCAATGTGGTGGTGACAGCTTTTACTGAGATATTTTGTATTTCCTCCCATTTCATGTATTTAGGGGATGGGCTTCAGTGGTTTGGATGTACCTTTGCTCCGAGTTTTCAGTGTCCGAGAAGGAATTCCTCCTTGGACCTTTTTTCTTTGTCTCCCGTAATAAGGCTAAAACGTGGATCGCTGAGCCACATTGCCTCCTTGGACGGACCCAAGACCCAACTTGTTATTTTGGGCCGTAGCCCCCACAATAGCCCCTCAAAACTCCAGTTTTTTATATCCATCCGAGGAGAAAAGCGAGGTTTTGACTTTTAAAGGGGCAGGACCAATTAATTTCTGGTTTGCACATGTGAGGAACAGTTGATCTTGACGCGTTGTAAGTTACGAGGCGTTACTTATTAATCTGAGCTGCTTTATGTCTCCCATATCCAACGGCGAAGCGCAAATCCAATGGTTGACATTTCTCCTAGATCTTTGAGCGGGAATTGACCTTCTCTTTTTCCCCTTGCTATATAAAACCCTGAGGAGACTCTTTTTTGCTTTTCTCCTCTACTATCATATAAGAAGTCCAGAGAACTCCAGAGAACTCCAAAGAACTCCAATGCCCAGATATTCACGAACAGTCTAACCCTTTTGAACTTCTGTAGTCATTTTCGTGAGACGTCTTTCTCTGAAGAGATTCCTAGTTACTTCAGAGATTGCTGTAAAGGCACCCGTAAGTTTTCCTTCCTCTTCGTAATCTCGATTTTCATCTCGGCCCTCCTTCTCGGCCTATCAAATTGTCTAGATGGGTAAATTCAAGTGTCTAGTAAATACTCCGGCCGCCATAGAGGCCTTTAGAGCTAGGTATCGCATCCCGCAGGGGGTGGTTTCGGAGTATTGTCCTCCGGAACAAGTGCTGACCGATAGGGAAGAGGGTTAGGTCGTCATTCCCATGATCGCTTTTATAGAGGGAGGAATGACGCTTCCCATGCGTAGGATTACTCGGGATTACCTGTTTAACCAAAGGTTGACACCACATCAATGCGCTCCCAACCTATTTAGGGTTTTGGGTAGCATAGACGTTTTGAACGAGCAGATGGGCTTAGGCCTTACATGGCACGACGTAGTCCACCTGTATGAGTGCCACCATCTTGACAAGGTAGGGTACTACCTTAAATCCCGGTCCGAGATCGTTAGGCTAATTTCCTGTCTTCTTAAGTCCAATAAGAGTATGAAGAATGACTTCCTAATTGTCTCGGGGGAGTGGAGCGACGGTCTTCATTGTCTAACTCGGGCAGGAGAACTAGGTGCGGTACCTTTAGGATGAATCCCTAGGGAAGGGAGTTTAGCCCTTTAGTCTTACTTCATTTGAAGATTCAAACACTTTTTTTTTTTAACTACAAATTTCCTTCTCAGCTGTTTTACAGATAGGCGCCACGTCGCTCCTCGGCTAAGTCTTACGAACGTTCAAGTCTTGAACTACCTCCTAAGGTCGGAGATCTTCATTCACACGGATGGGCAACTGCGTGCTGCTCATTTGATCCTAGGTTACAAGCCTTTATCCCACGCTTTCACAAACGTCGGCCATTCTATAAGAGCTAGTAGTCCGAGGTTGGCCAGGATTGACGTGTCGAAGCCAAGATTTTTTGCTCGAAGGGACCTCCCACCTGTAGTTTTGCCCGTCCTTCAAAACCTTTAACCAGCCGCACTGCCTCCCCCACAAGAAAATCTTGAGGCCGCCGCGTTTGTTGAGAAGGAGACTGAGTCCTCTTGTCTCTCTTTAGAAGAAGAGATAGACGAATTTTACTTTGAGGAAGATATCCCAAAAGCTCTTTTAATCGAGCTTTCAGACCCTGAGGGAGAACCAGATAGGAATTCCGTGGTCGGCGTTCCTCTTGTTATTGCTTGCTCGGACGATTCTTCAAACAAGGAGGTGGACAACATGGCCTCTAACAAAGGAAAGAGTTTGCGAGAGCTGATGGCTTCCCGAGGCAAAGGGCAATCATCGAAGGTGCCCTCCAAGTCCCAGACCCCTATCCTTCCTCCCGTTGCTCCACAACTCCCTGCCGATCTCGGCTTAAAAGTTAATCCCGACCTGAAGAAGAAAAGGTCGGCTGAGTCCCTTGAGGAAGGCGAGGTGGGTCCTCACCAGGGAGGTAAACAGCAAAAAACGACTCGGGAGCACAGGGACAGAAGGGCTCCATCTGTAGAAAGCCAAAAAGAGATGGAGCGGGCTGAAGTGCGCATTACTCCGTGTACTTGGAGCCCGAAACTTGAAGTGGACGGAGCTGCCATTCCCTATACTGCTTCGGTCCGAGAGTACAACAAGGGTCGAGTAGGGTATATAGCTGAAGCCCTAGAACAGCCCGTGCTCCTTCCCAGAGACATGGAGGCTTACAGACGATTTTCACAGCCTGAGCTCTTCCTATCCCTGAAGAGAGATCTTACGATGGTAAGGCAATTCATCTTCTCCTCGGTAAGATCATCAGATCCTATCATGTTTTAACACATCATTTTGTCATTTCTTGGACAGATTACTCACCAAGTGTTTGTAGCTGAGGAGTATTGCCGCAACAATCGCAAGTTAGCTGACGTTGAGGCTCTCTCTCGTGCCGAGGTGGAAAAGGCTTTAGGAACCCTTAAGCAGGAGCATTACGAGCTATCTGAGAAGCTCAAAGAGGCTGAGAAAGGTCGCAGGAGCACTGAGGATGGCTTGAAGAACGCTGAGAGTCAAGCCGAAGACCAACGCCAAAAACTATATGTGGCTAAGACCAACCTTGCCACTGAAAAGCAAACCGTGTTGGATCTCAAGGCCGCGTTGCAAAAAGCCCAAGAAGAGGCCCGGCTTGCAAAGGAAGTGGCTCAGCTAGCCAAGGAAGCATCTGAGGCTGAGAAAAGGGCTGCCTACCAGCTGGGGGCGGAGGAGACTGAGGCTAGACTTTCCGAGGAGCTGCCGGAAGTATGCAGGGATTACTGCAGTATTTCATGGGCTCAATCTCTTGATGCTGTAGGGATCCTTGCAGATTCTACCTTGAGATTGCCCGAGAGTGTCTTCTTCCCTCCAGAGATCCAGGAGATCCCTGCCGACACCGCTGAAGCTTCTGAGCAACCTACGGCCGTTCCTGATGCCATTCCCTTAGCTGAAATTGCTGGGGGCTCTGGCCAAGTCGAGGATGTGGAGGAAGAGAAAGGTAGGGACAAGGGTAAGGGAAAGAAACCCTCCTCCAAGGCTAAGGATCCCGCTAAGAAGGCAATCACTGAGGCTGAAAACCATGGGGCAGATTCACAGGCCAAGGATGCTCTTCCTCCTCAGCCAGAGCAAAAGTGTGATCCTCCTGCTGAGGCTTAGTTCCTAGGGTCCTTACTATTAATATTATCTTTTTTGTTTCGAACGAAAGTTGTATTGCCTTTGGCTTTCTGCATAGACCTCTTGTATTATTTTTGGTTATCAATACAAGTGCTCCTTTCTTCATTTTTTATGATTGATGTTGATGGAATTTTATTATATTGTTCCGAGTTAATGTTATTGTTTCTTTAGTTAATGTTTGCAACCCTACTAAAATAAATAAATGCGAAGAAACAGAACTGTGTAATGAACTTAGAACAATAAATGCTATCACGCCTGACTATGAACATACCTTAGAATGGGATAAAAGTCCTAAGTTGTTAATTTCTCCTAAGTCTGTGGTTCGAGGAGCCATGCAGGACTTAGGTTCTGTTTAAAACTTGGATAGATTCCATAAGTTATTAATCTCCCCTAAGTCTGTGGTCCGAAGAGCCATGCAGGACTTAGGTTCTGTTTAAAACTTGTATAGATGCCATAAGTTGTTAATTTCCCCTAAGTCTGTGGTCCGAGGAGCCATCCAGGACTTAGGTTCTGTTTAAAACTTGTATAGATGTCATAAGTTGTTAATTTCCCCTAAGTCTGTGGTCCGAGGAGTCATGCAGGGTTTAGGTTATGTTTAAAACTTGTATAGATGCCATAAGTTATTAATTTCCCTTAAGTCTGTGGTCCGAAGAGCCATGCAAGACTTAGGTTCTGTTTAAAACTTGTATAGATACCATAAGTTGTTAATTTCCCCTAAGTCTGTGGTCCGAGGAGCCATGCAGGACTTAGATTCTGTTTAAAACTTGTATAGATGGAAGTGAGTCAACAAATGCGCGATAATCACAGGATGCAACATAGGCATAGCTGTTTTCATTAATAATAATATCTTTTCAAATTGTTTACATTCCATGGGTGAGGTACGGTTTTCTCGTCTAGATTTTCCAGATAATAAGCACCTATTCCTGCCACTGAGGTGATGCGATATGGTCCTTCCCAGTTGAGTCCCAACTTACCCCAAGAAGGGTTCTTGGCACTGCCAAAAATTCTTCTCATCAAGAGGTCGTCTGGCCCTAGTGGCCTTAGTTTTACATTAATATCATATCCTTGCTTTAGCTTTTGATGGTAATAGGCCAATTGGATCATTGCCCTTTCTCTTTTCTCCTCGGCTAAATCTAGGCTCCTCCCTAGCAATTCGTCATTATTCCTTGGGGTAAAAGTGCTGGATCTCAACGTTGGGAAGCTAGTTTCCAGGGGAAGCACAGTTTTGGCCCTATAAGTCATTGAAAAAGGGGTTTCTCCCGTTGACCATCGCGGCGTAGTTCGGTAGGTCCATAAGACGTGTGGTAGTTCTTTCACCCACCTTCCTTTTGCATCATCCAATCTCTTCTTCAACTCATTCACTATGACCTTATTCACAGTTTCAGCTTGCCCGTTTCTTTGGGGATAGGCTGGAGTGGAATACCGGTTGGTGATTCCAAAGTCGCCGCAGTATTTCCTGAAGGTTTTACTATCAAATTGAAGGCCATTGTCAGAGATGAGGGTGCGAGAAGTTCCGAAGCACGTAATGATTTTTTTCCAAATGAACTTCTTTGCATCCACGTCCCTGATATTGGCTAATGGCTCGGCCTCTACCCATTTGGTGAAATAATCTGTGCCGACTATTAAGTATCGCTTGTTCCCTGCTGCTTTCGGGAAAGGGCTGACAATATCCAGACCCCATTGAGCGAACGGCCAAGGACTGGAGAGAGGGTTAAGGACCCCCCCGGCTGGTGGATATTTGGGGCAAATCTCTGGCATTGATCACACTTCTTTGCATATTCTTGAGCCTCTCTCTGCATGTCCGACCACCAGTATCCCTGGGTGAGTACTCTATATGCTAGTGATCTCCCTCCCGTGTGGCTTCCACAGATTCCCTCATGCAGTTCTTCAAGCAACGATTCTGATGCCTCTGGGTGTACGCATAGTAAGTATGGCCCAGAGTAGAAGCACTTGTATAGCTTGTGGTCTTCTGACAACCAGAACCGAGGAGCATTCCTCCGTATCCTTTCGGCCTCTAATTTCTCTTCGGGTAATATATCATCTTTGAGGAAGTTCACTATGGGATCCATCCAGCTCGAATTGCTTCTGACTTGATGGATTCGAACTATATGCTCTGTGGTTGTACTTATCTTGCATAAATCCTCAACAAGGATTATTCGAGGTAGATCCTGTGCAAAAGACGTGGCAAGCGTGGCCAACGAATCCGCATGTGTTGTCCCACTTCTAGAGACATGCGTCAAACTAAAAAATTCAAAGTCTGATTGCAGGCGCTTGACTCGACTGAGGTATTCCTGCATTCTTGTATCTCTAGCTTCCAACTCGTCCCTCACCTGGCTTACTACCAGTCTGGAGTCCGAAAATGCTTCTATCGCCTTTCCGCCTATTTTTTGCACCATGACCATTCCTTACAACAAAGCCTCATACTCGGCCTCCTTGTTTGTAGCTGAGAACCCAAGTCTTAACGATTTTTCAATGGTAATATTCTCGGGCAATATTAGAACTAGCCCTACCCTGGATCCTTTTTGGTTTGCCGTGCCATCCACATAGACCTTCCATCGCGAGGCTCCTTGTGTAGAGATTGTTCCAACCGATTTTCCATCCATGTTTTCCTCCTTGGTTACTACTTCTACAGCGGGTTCAGCGAATTCAGCGACTAGATCCGTGAGGACTTGGCCCTTGATAGAGGTTCTAGGCATATATTTAATATCAAAAGCCCCTCGAAGTGTACTCCACATATCGATTCTTCTTGTGTAATCAGCGTTTCGGAGCACCGATCGGAGGGGGAGTTAAGTCAGGACAATGACCGTGTGTGCCTGAAAGTAGTGGGGAAGTTTTCGCGTGGCATGCACTACTGCAAGAATTGCCTTTTCCAGTGGTAAGTAGCGCACTTCAACGTTATGTAACGATTTACTTATGTAATATACCGGTTGCTGTATCCCATTATCAATTCATATTAGTACCAAGCTTACAGCGTGAGAGGCCATTGCTATGTATGCGAACAAAACCTCGTCGGCCTCAGGGCTGGACATGATGGGTGGCTGGGGCAGGTATTCTTTAAGTTGCTGAAAGGCTATGACACAGTCCTCAGACCATTTGAATCCCTTCTACTTATTCACCAAGAGGTAGAAAGGTTGGCATCAGTCTACAGATCGGGAGATGAACCGATTCAACGCTGTGATCATACCGGTGAGTTTTTGTACTTCTTTCAGGTTCCGAGGAGTTTGTAGGCTATTAATCGCTTTGATTTGGTCCGGGCTTACCTCTATTCCTCTGTGGGTTACCATATAGCCCAAAATTTTCCAAGATCCGACCCCAAATGAACACTTGGAAGCATTGAGGCGCAGCTTATGCTCCCTTAAGATCCCAAAGATAACTTCAAGGTCTTTCACGTGCTCGGACACCACTTTGCTTTTTACTACCATATCGTCTATGTAGACTTCAATAACCTTGCCCAACTATGGTTCGAACATTCTGGTCATCATCCTTTAGTAGGTTGACTTTGCATTCTTTAGACCGAAAGGCATCACTTTATAGTGATAGTTTCCGACGGGTGTCATGAACGCCGTTTTCTCCTGATCTTCTAGAGCCAGCGGTATCTGATGATAACCCTGGAAGGCATCCAGGAAGCTCATTTTGGGATGGCCTACAATCGCATCTACCAATCGTCTATTCGAGGCAACAGGAACGGGTCCTTCGGGCACGCTTTGTTCAAGTCTGTGAAGTCTACGCAGACTCGCCACTTCCCTGTCTTCTTCTTTACCACCACCGTATTTGCCAACCATTCGGGGTAAAAGACTTCTTTGATAGCCCCTGCCTTTTTCAGCTTCATCACTTCATCTCTAACAACGTCGGCATGCTCTTTCAACGGGCACCGGGGTGGCTTCTTCTTTGGAATAGAGGACGGGTTAACGTTCAGGTAGTGACAAATGAGACTAGGGTCAACCCTCGGGGCATCGTAGGCGTCCCATGCAAACACATCAACGTTCCTCCTCAAAAACCCTACCAGTTCCTCTTTTTCTTGAAGAGGTAATTCCAAGCCGACTTGGAAAAATCTTTCTGGATTATCGTCAACGGCAACCCTTTCTAAACTTTCACATTTTATCTCCTCGGCTAGTTCGCTGACTTGTGCTGTCGAGGCGGTTGATTGCTATGAGTCCTTCACAGAAGCTGAGGATTCGGCATTGAATCGGTGCGAGATGGCGGCCACCATGCATTGCCTAGCCATGGCTTGATCTCCACGAATTTCTTCCACTTGGCCTCCGGACGGGTATTTTACCTTCTGGTGAAGCGTAGAAGACACAGCCTCCAGGGCATAGAGCCCTGGCCTGGCTACTATGGCCATGTAGAGTGAATAGGCATCGACCACGATAAAATCTACCTCCACCACCTCTGATCCGGTCTGTATGGGTAATCTGATCTGCCATTTTGGTACAACAGTCTTCCCCTCGAAACTTATAAGAGGAGAGTTATAAGCCGTTAAATCCTCAGGCCTTAAGTTGAGCCCCTTATACAGATCGGGGTACATTACTTCCACTACACTGCCCGGATCTACTAGTACCCTCTTCACGTCAAACCCTCCAATCCTCAACGTAACCACTAGAGCATCGTCGTGAAGTTGGATAGTTCCTCCCTTATCCTCGTCCGAGAACCTCAATATTGGTGAGTTTCCCTTTTTAGATCTTTTGGACTCCCTCTTACCATCCTCGGCCGAGAGTCGGGCGACGGATAGTACCTCAGAGGGAAAAAAGCCGGTTCTTCCTGGGGCGGCGAGGATGATGTGTATCGTCCCTATGGGAGGTCTCAAAGATACATCTTTCTGAGGCTCTTGAACTGCTTGGCCCAGATGACCGCTGGAGGGGTGTAAAAGGTGACGTAGCTTTCCTTCTCGAACCAACTGATCCAGGTGATTCCATAGATTTCTGCAATTCTCGGTAGTATGCTCGTAGTCTTGATGATAATGACAATACAGGTTTTGGTTGCGCTTCGAAGGTTCTCCGGCCATTTTACTCGGCCATTTGAAGAAAGGCTCATTTTTTACTTTCTCCAGAACTTGTTGCACCGGCTCTCTGAATACAGCATTAACCGTTCGCATGTTAGTTTGTCCAGCCTGTCTCGAAAAATCCCTCCTCGGCTGGTTACTGTTATATCGTTCCGACCTGTAATCATTCCCTTTGGGGGGGATGATCTTCTCCTTTCCTTTCCCTTGTAGCTGGTCCTCTTCCACCCTTTTATATTTGTCAATCTGTCCATCAGTTGGCGAACACTGGTGACGGGTTTACCAGTTAGAGATTTCCTTAAGTCATACTCTGTGGGGAGACCACTTTTGAACGTGCTGATGGCGATGTTATCGTGGTTTTCATCCATCTCGTTATACACTTCCCAATATTTATCCGAATACGCCTTTAAGGTTTCCCCCTCATGCATAGACAAGGATAATAACGAACTTAGGGGTCGCAGGACTCTGCTATTTGTAATAAAGCAAGAACAAAAAGCCTGAGTGAGCTGCTTATAGGAATCTATGGAGTTCGTTTTCAAGCTGTTGAACCATCTCATCGCCACTAGTCCCAAGCTGGACAGGAAAACTTTACACATCAGAGCCTCATTCTAGGAATGGATAGCCATTCTCTGGTTAAACTGGCTCATGTGTTCCACAGGGTCTGCTCGACCGTTGTAGATGGCAAACGTAGGTTGATTGAAGCGCCGAGGTAATTTAGCCCCCTCTATCCTGTGCACGAAGGGTGACCTGAAGATCTGATCCAGTGCCTTACCCAAACCCCTACCAGATGGGCTCTTATATCTCCGTTCATGGCGCGACTCCTTCTCGTAAGAAAAAGTTTCACTTGGGAGAGTTCTTGACCTCCGCCTGTAACTGACATCCTCCTCCTTGTTAGTGGATGTATCTGAGCTAGAAAGGGATTGCCTTCACTGTGCACAGCGCAACTTCTTTTTCAGGTCGTCTATCTCTCGTTGCATGGCCTGATAGTTGTTTTGCCTTTAGGATATGCGACTACCTACTTGGGAGTGGCTTTAACTCGTCTGAGTAGTATGTACGCTTCCCTCTCAGTTTCTTCCATTAACTGGATTCGACCCAAGGTCAGGAGGATTATTTTGCCACTGAGGCCCAATAGGTTCTGTCTGCTGAGGGTCAGCTTGGCGTGGATTTTCCTGGTGTGGACCTAATCCTACCATGCTTAAACGTCATACTCACTAACACTCAAGTTCTTCCCACAGACGGCGCCAATTGTAGGGTGATAATTTTTGGAGCCCAAACCCCAATTGTGTGAAGTTTTGATCCAAAAAGCTCAACACAATCAATATAGTAGAGTATGGGTTTAAGAACTAAGGTTAAATAAGTTAGACAAAGACCTGCATGGGACATAGGTACACATGAGCAAGAACATAAACCATTACGTTGAAAAATCTTCTACTCCGAGGAGATTCAGAGTTATATTTATGTATACAGACCAGTACATTAGAATTTCTTTTCATGCCCCAGTCTTCTTGCCCCTTTTCTTTTTCTTTTTTTTTTTTTATCTCCCCCCTTCTTTTGGAGGTTTCTATACATTATATAAACCCCTCTTTGCCATCTGGGCTTTACACTTGTTGATCATCCAAGCCTCCACTTGAGCACCCATCCCATCAGACACCTCTTTCAGTCCTTTGTGAGTTGCAGTGGCCAAGGCAACACTGTTCAGGGATCTTCTCCACATTAATACGGCCAGGAAGGTGGTTGTAGTGCATTCAATGTGGTGGTGACAGTTTTTGCTGAGATCTTTTGTATTTCCTCCCATTTCACGTATTTAGGGGATGGGATTTAGTGGTTTGGATGTACCTTTGCTCCGGGTTTTTAGTGTCCGAGGAGGAATTCCTCCTTGGACCTTTTTTCTTTGTCTCCTGTGATAAGGCTTAAAACGTGGATCGCTAAGCCATGTTGCCTCCTCGGATGGACCCAAGGCCCAACTTGTTATTTTGGGCCGTAGCCCACCCCCCCCCCCCCCCACACATATATATATATATATATATAATCCAAGACCTCATGTGAGAGAGCATAAGGTACTTCTACCATGTGATGCATTCCTTAAAATTCATTTTATTTAGGCCTTCTCAAAACCTCAACAAAGTTTGCATTTATATCAAATTATTAATTCATTATATGCATATATTAGTTATCTATAATTGTTCATTGATTATTTACATTAAAGGAATTCATATGATTATTATCAATAAATACTGTATAAGAATTTTTTTTTATTTGGAATAATAATGATAATAATAGAATATGATATTCTTCCTCATATTTATTTATTATTATTTTACAACAATTGACATACAAGCCATCTAAAATTAAATATTTGTGAATTCACTAAAATTAATCTTAACCATTTAGATGAAACCAACATTGTCGTCTTTATTCTATGTAATTAAAAATATTATTGATATGATAAATACATTTGTTTTATTATATTAATTATTTTAAGTAATGCATTAATTATTAAGTATATTGAACTCTTGATGTCAATTTTTTTATGATTTGTATGAGAAACAATTGATTTGAAATATAGCGTTCTTGCTCAAATTTAGTTGATTTTGCAACAATTGAAATGACATCCAACAATATATATATATTTTTTTAATAAAACACAATCAAGAATGTAAAAAAATAATTGAAATTTTTTTGCATTTTTTTTATAAAAATGATATTTGCATTCTTGAGTAGACATGAAACATATGCATCTATATCAATCACTATATTATGCAATTTCAAGTTTGCAAACACATATAGTATGATCAAATCACTACACTACTTTGTTTTTTTTTTTTTTTTTTTTTTGTTTATAAAATAGAATACTAAAGATTACAATTTTTTACAAGAATTATTGATTTTTTTTTATACATCAATAGTTGGGGGTGGGACGATTTGATCCTTTGATGTCAAAACACGAGAAGGTGCCAACCAATTGAGTTACAAGGCTCTTGATAACAAATATTGAAATATTGGAAGAAACTAATAACAAGTGGCACTGCACATTGTATAGTAACTCAACTAGTTGTTCCAACTATAACTACTTTTGAAGCATGGCCTTGATTTAAACAACATATGTCCAATGAATCTAGTGAACAATTCACCTTAACACCTATATTTCTATGTCTATGTGCAATTTGATCTACACAATCACTAAATATTGCATCTATACATAGTATCCCTCAATCTTGGGGTAAAACTGCTGAAAAATGAAGAAATAGCATCTTTAAATGTACGTGTTCTACAAATGTGGTAAAAGCTACACTACAAAAAACATGTTCTTAAGCCACGTTTTTAAAAAACGCGGCTACAGCTTTTCCTTTGAGCCGCGTTTTTCAAGAACGCGGCTCCACCCCTGGTCCTATAGCCGCGTTTACTAAACGCAATTATAGACTAGCACTGAAACCGCGTTTTGCCTAGGTGAGGCTGCGTTTAGCTCCCTAGGACTGAAGCCGCTTTTTTAAAACCGAGGCTTTAATCCCATCTAGGGTTTTTTTTTTTTTTTTTTTTTTTTTGTAGTATAGCTTGAGCTGCGTTTAATAAACGTAGCTTCAAAGATGCTTTAGAGCTGCCAACATTTGAAGATTATCAAGTAATCTATATTAAGAAATTCCTTGATTCTTTTGCGGTAAAACTCTAGAGATAAGATTGTAGCCAATGACAATTGTGTGTTGTTTAACGGAACTTGTTATTTAGAGAAAAAAAAATGTTAATATAATACATGTTTATCAATGTCGATCAAAAGATGCAAAAGATGCAGAAATTTCATCTTAAATAATAATAAAAAAAAGGATAAGACTTTGACATGAGTGTTAATTTTTTATTTTAATTTTTTTAAGAGCGTGAGTGTCAATCTAATTCTCGGAGTTTTAGTTTGAACAATTAACCTCCCAAACATTTTTATTAAAGTGTAACAAATTTAATCATGTACTATGTGTATATGTATATTGTGATAACGAATAATGATATTTTAAAAATTATTAGAGATATGACAAAATTAAGTGCGCATCATGCAAACCATGGGCCAAAGATTTGGTTAAAAAGACTGGGTTAAATGCTCAATGCATATCATGAAATTAGATATCTTAGACTTGTACAAAAAGTTTTTTACTAAACTTTAACAAAGAGGAAAAATTCTTAAGTACTCCCAAAATACGGAAAAATAGTATTTTCTCTTTTCATATTTATGATGGACTTACTGTGAATATGAGAGAAGAAAGTATTATTCTCCGTACTTTGAGAAAATCTAAAAATTACTTAAAAGAAAGTATCAACAAGATGATTAATTTGACACAAATATATGATCCGCTCATTTGAATGGAAAACTTTTTTTTCCCTATTTGGTATGGAGGAAAACATATTCTATGGTTAACAAAATAAAATGAGTCCAATGGTAACTTGTCAGTTCTCTTTTTCTCTCTACACACCACTGATCGTCAGTGAACAACTTTGCCAATCATTGACTTTTTCCTTTTTCTTTTTCTTTTTTCTTTTTTCTTTTTTTCTCCTTCTCTTTTGCTCAAACCAATTACTTCTTCACATAATTTTTTCCGTGTAGATTCCAAATATGGGGCTTGTTTTCCTATTTGATGCTCCCAAAAGTTTATATATATATATATTTAAATGTTTTCTCAACATGTTTCATTATTAAAAGTTTTGTTCATATAATTGTTTGAAATTATAAAAAATAGTAATGAATTTCATTTTAGTCAAACAATAAACAATGTTTTCTGATTCATTTTTAAGGTTGTAACAAAACACATGAAAATATGTCAATTTTACATTAAAAAAAAAAATCAAAAAACATTTCTTAAGAAGAAAAGCAAGAAATAGAAACAAAAGTTTCCTTCAAACTAGATTGAATGAATATTTTCCAATTTTTTAAGTGGTGGTTCATAAAATCATTCACATATATAAAATCATAATGTTCATTAAATCATTTAAACAAGTCACATGACTATGAAGTAAATTATGTGACTAAAAATACACATAAATACTTATTTAACTTGTCACATTTCGAACCGATTTAGAGAGAAATGAGAAATAATATTTATAGATTAATGATTTATATTGAAAATACAAAAAACTATATTAATATCTACATTTTTTTTAAATGTGTAAAAAATAAAAAATAAAAATCCCATAAAAATCAAAAGGGGAAAGGATGAACAACCTCATTGCCATCCAAAAGAAAAAAAATAATAATAATAATAATAACAGTGAAAAACAGAAACTCCACCATCCATCAGACAGAAGGACGAAAGCAATGTCATTTGGACTTGACCAAATCAAGTGGCTCTAGAGTACTGAATACAGGCTATACAGCCCCCTACAGGCCCCACCTTTTTACCTAAAATACTACATTTTTTCTTTCATTATATTCGTGTAATCCACGTTCCTATTACTGAGAGTACAGTAATACTGAAGTCACTCACTCTAAGCATGTAAAACATTGTAGCCTATGATCCCACAAACTCCCCAAAGTTTCCGCAACTTTGTCTCACCCATCATCAGACACACACACACATGTACTGAGCGCGTGATCCACAGACACTCTTACACACATGTCAGCACACGCACGCGTGTGTTGTCCTCACTCGTGCGCGGTCTTATTCAAAGCCAGTGGGACCCAAACTGAGTTCTCTTTGGTTTGCTTTGCTTATCTTTTCTTTTTCTCTTTATTTCTTTCTCACAGTTTTTGTTCGTGCAGAGCTGTGATTGCATGTGGGCCCCACATAATTGTCGTCGTTTGTTAATCTCAGCTGTACTATTTTGCTAGTTGCAACTTTGCCACAGTGCCACTCTCTCACAGTCTCCCTCGTCATAGGGAAGAGAGGCCCGCAATTCACTCCGTGATTAGGAACATCTCTAACCTCTATACCCTAATCCTTAAGCCACTTCCCCTTTGTGTCTCCTCTCAAAGAGCTAACTTGGGTCCTTTACTCCTTTTACCTTTGTTTTGAGAAGACAATTCCAATGCATGTGTAGTCTATATTCTCGATGATAATTAATACAAGTACAATAGTGGTTTAAAGAATCATTTGTTTGTACAGTTGATTTTGAAGATGTGTATTTGTCAGGAGAGAGAGAGAGTTAATCAGGGGATAGCGTGGTGTCAACTAGTAAGATTATGATGATTTAGTGAGAAATCGAGTTTACTTTATCAAAAGCAAGAAAATGATATTTTGGGCAATTTTTCAACCCATGTCTTGTCTTTTTATTAATTTCCCTTTTTTTATGGTTGTTTTAGGCAGTTATTGATAGAGAGCCGTTTTCTTGAATTTTGTTATCTTGTTAAATATTTACTTTGTCAAAAGTAAAAAAATTATATTGACAATTTTTCAATGCATGCCTTGTCTTCTTATTAATTTTCTTTTTTATGGTTGTTTTAGGCCGTTATTAATAGAAAATTGGTTCCTTGAATTTTGTTATTTTGTTAAATGATGAGTAATGATTTGTAAATGCTAGAGTTGATTTTGAAGCATAAAGGTCGTTTCTTTATTGGCTTCTCATGCTGAGAGTTGATGCCAATTATTAGGTACAATATTTGATGAGCTAAATTTTGTAGAGTCGATGATCTAGAGTAAGCGAAAGAGCTCTACATTAACAGAGTTGATTGAGTAAATGAAATCTAACCAAGTTAAGTGGATGACGTCTTCTCTTTTAAGCTTACCCATGTCAAGAGTCTTGTGACCTAATGATATCGTCTAATTTTTCTTATTATAAGAACTTTGATTTGAATCCATTCTCTTTCACTTATTAATTAAATAATAATAATTAGTGGTTTGAAGAGACTAAGATTTTAGGTTTTTAATGGAAAATAAACTATTATTCATACAAATTTTGTCCATAAAATACCTGTTTAGAAATGGTAAGAAATATAAAATTGGAGGGAAAAAAACGAGATAATACAAGAAGTGTGATTCAACATGATTTTAAGAGTTAGATATTTTAATGTTATCTAAGAAAGAAAACATTATATGTACAGAATTTAAGTTGAAGGTATGTTTAGAAAAAAAAAGGGGGGGGGAGGGGGGGAGTGTGTGGCATCTTCTTCTCCCTCTGTCCAAATATAGGCAAATCTCTCCCCATCATTTTTTTGAGATCACAATCATTATATTGTACAATCTTTTGCTTTCAATATTGTTTTTTACTTTTTGTAAGTTAATATAATGACTTACCTCTTCATCTTTTGTGTTCTTTTCTTCTTGTTTTTCTTTTCTTGCGTGGGGAACCTTATGTATTGTTTTTTTTTTTTAAAGCTATCTTCTTTTCTCTCCCAAATAAAAGGTGAAGCCTGTGAAGGGTGCTCCTTGCACCTTGCTTGTGTAAAGTATGACATTATAATGATTGTCTACAAAAAATTAAAACCAAAAGAATACTGGGATTGATTCAAATCGTATAGAAGCCCCTCCCCTTGATAATCATTGAATTCAACTTGCTAAAAAGTGCTCCCAAAATCTTAAAATCCGCAATATTCACTCACTGCATTGAACTAAACCAAACAACTTCCAATTTAAAAGGATCGTAGTTATCTCTAAAAAAAAGATCATAGTTATACTCTAAACCAATAAATGATATATTGTGGAGAATTATACCTTTTATTGGGTAAAGATACCACATGATCCGAAACAAGAAATGGTTTAAAGCTTCTTTTTTTTTTTTTTTCATTGGAAGAGTCCTTTACATCTAACACTAGAGTTGGCCAAATCCTAAATCTTTTTCCTAAAATGAGATGAAATACGATTAGGTTACAATCCATTGATCAATACCTTCTTGAGTTCTATATAATTTTTACTTTCTTTCCGGGGGAATAAAAGTATAGAACTATTGAAATGCCATGTTGCTTAGTGCTCACGTTTGCTTTCTCATAATTAGTTATGATACAAACAGGATTTAAGTCACAAATTTGATAACTCTTCCATCATGATAAACTAGATGCATGCATAAAGCTAAATCTATATTGATTTTAGTTTTGAGTAATGTTACAAACACAAATTATTTTACAAACTGATAATGTAATAAGTGATTTATGGTAAATGAAAAGAAGTGTTAGTAATGAACTCAAATGAGAACCAGTATAAATTTGCCTCATCAATAATTTATAAAAATGTTGTAAATTAGTTTGTGACGGTAGCAGTATTTGTTTTATAAATATTTTGTAATTCAACTAATATCTTTGATATTTCAAACAAAAATATCCATAATTCAAACCATTTTTTCCTCTTTTAAAAAAATTGTCATAAGAGACAATGGAATTCCTTTTCTTTCTTTACCCCAAAAAGAAATCATAATTTCAAGAATGCCCTTGCTGTTGTAACTTGTAAGAACTGTAATACCATTGAGAGAGGTCCCGTTCCTTTCGTTATTTGTAGTTTTGTACCGTACAATAATAATAATAATAAAGCAAAAGGCAGTAATCCTAAATTGGGGGAAAGACCAATATTGGGATCATGGCCAAATTGTTTGATGTTTCTCATTTTGTTCGTTTTTAATCATTATAAATAAGTACCTTTCCTTTCTTCTGTCACAAAACAGCCTTAAATCTTTAAAAAAGTTAAACTTTGATGGACACTTTTTACTTATGAAGCAGTGTTACGTATATAGACACGAGTAACAAGAATAATATTTGAAAAATTATAATATGATAATGTCGGTATGATACCAATATAATACGACTACAATATCTTAAATAAACTGTCTATACTTCTCTTAGTATTTTTTTTTTTTACCGATTCATCCATATTTAGGCTGTCAAGGTATGTGGCTCTGTTTTTGGGTAACATTTTTTCTCATACATTCCCGCTCCAAATTCCAATCCTTACAGTTTAATCATATGAAATGATGTTAAATTAAAAAAAAAAACGTTTCTAAGTACTAGGGCACTGTGGTTTCAAAAAAAAAAAGTACTAGGGCACTGTTATTTACTCAATGAAACCAGAAATCTGCACTGGCTGTCATTCTGTTTGAATGGAGTCAGTGTGAGCAGGAAATATTGGGTACTTTGTTGGATTGGGCAGGAGAAGAATACAGAAATAATTAAATATTGATTTCACCCAATTTAATGGTATTAACATTTCTACCGACAACTCTATATCTACCGGTAAGTCCTGTCATATCGTACAACACAGATGAAATCCCATGGAAGAAAATAAAATATTTCAAACAAAATATCACACAATTTTTTTTTCATAACTTATTGCATAATTATTGAGTAGTATGTTACTATTATTATTTTTTATTATTATTATAGAAGTAGTATGTTATTATTGGTACATAATAAATATAGAATTGTTTGTCTTAATTGATATTACATTGTTTATAATAAGAATATTTGCACTCTATCATTGTGCACCTTTGGTATAGTGGTTGTATGGAACTGTGATACCTAGACCCATTTGGGCCTTAGGTTCTGACTCAGCAGTGCGGCCCATTGCCCCAACCCGAACCTACAATAGCCACGGGCCCAAGTTTCGTGCTGCTCAAAGGCCTGGAGAGTAGACAATCTACATTAACACACACCCTGTTTTGCCACCTGGTCCTTACTCGGTGAACCCTCCTCGAACAAGAAGAAAGGTGTTCGGGTACACCATCCCTTATATGCCTGGCAGTGCTTCGGGGAACATCATTGTCGAGCATACCTACTAGAGTGAGAACCAGTTCCAAGGCCACTCTCACCTCACCCCACTCCCATCTAAACACCCACTTACGATTAACGATATTGGACCTCCTATTGCACTAACTTTGAAAACAATTATAATCTCTCCACTAATGATTGGCTATAAATATGAGAAGTTGAAGGAGGAAAAGGGGTTGGAAAAGCTTGTAAAAAAACCGAGAATAAGAGGGAGGCGAGTGAACCAGAGTGATAGAAATACAATTTCGGTGAGTCTTTGTGATAAAAACAACCCAACGTAGGAAATCCAAGCCCACTTTACAAATAGATTGTGAGTCCGAGTGAGACCTAGCCCAATAGACTCATTTTTGGCGCGCACAGTGGTAATCCTACAAATATAAGCGCTTATGAGGCGTGGATCTAAGAGACGAAGTTCAAGTTTACAGAAGAGAGTTTCCCACACGTATACACAGAGTTTAGGATAGGGTATAATTTTTATCTTATAAAAGAATTAAAGAATATTTGCACTCTTTTACATGGTACCTCATTTGGGCTCATCATAACATAAACAATAACTCTATTAATTCACCTAGTTTTACACACTTTTATAATATATTAATGTGTTAAATTGTGATTGGTACGTGACAAAAATAATTCCCTCGTTAGCAATTAACAATGGATTATAGTCAAAGATGAGTAAGTAGGGAAAAAAAAAGAGCTAAGAGAATTTCAAAAAATGACTAACAATATTATAGAATTTTTATCTTGTAAAAAAACAAAATATACATACATATATATATATATATATATATTTGTGCTTATTTACATGTACTTCATTTGGGCTCATCATAACATAAACTACAACTCCATTGATTCATCTAGTTTTACACAATTTTATAATATATTAATGTGTTAAATTGCGATTGGTACGTGGCAAAAGTAATTCCCTTGTCTGCATAGAGAATTTCAAAAACAACTAACAATACTATCTAAATTCTTCAATTTTGCTATAGGCACTCACATTCGCACTCTTTTGCATGGCATTGGCACCTCGTTTGGGCTCACCATAACACAAACAACAACTTTGTTGATTCATCTAGTTTTATACACAATTTTATAATATATTTAGGTGTCAAGATATTTACGACCGTTTACCTTAATTCTCGATTGAAATCCCTTCTTTTCAGTTCACAGGCATTGACAAGGGGCCCTCTGGATATTCTTAGGTTTACTTTCATTTATATACGATAAATAATCACGTCATAACAATTATAGTTTAATGGTAAAAGCGAGATTCATCCAAAATTCTTCCAAAATTAATTATTTGATCCTCTTATTATTGTAACACAAAAGCGTGAAAAGAAAAGGAATGTGAATTTTAGGATTAAAAAAATACATCTTGATGGCTCTAGTTAATGTATATCTTTAGGACATACATTCACCATCTATTTTGGAAAAAAATTTATGAAGAACTGAAAATTTTGTAAAAACAGTTAATTATTTTTTCATAAATTTTTTTTTAAATAATTTATTAATATATTCTCAAAGTACATACGTTTATAAAACCCTATTATAAATTCTTACCCTACTTTTCTTTATAGCCTAGTCAAAGTGGGATCTACCTTCATCTACCCCCATTCTTATTTCTGTTATCCTATCACTGCAAAGGCGGTGAATGGTGTACCGATTGTCCTTGTTTTGTTAAATTATTGAGGACAAGACGTAGAACAACCATTCACGAGGTCATATTGTATTGTATAGATGAATTTGAACACCAAAAAAAAAAAAAAAAAAGAAGAGAGAGAGACTGAAATTCATCAGTGTCGATTATTCGCAATGATTTTTGAAAAGATTGTTTATACTTTATACTTTTCAAATTCCATTCTAAAATTTTATCTCATTTTCACAAGATTGACACCCAATTTAAGAGAATTACATCATGTACTCTCTATTATCTAAATCAAATGTTAAATGAAATGAATATGGGGATTTTTCATTTCATTTAGTGTGGGTAATTTTGTCATTACACCTTATTTCTACCTCATTTTATCTTTAATTTAAATAATGGGGAAAACTGATATAATTCTCTCATTTTATCTTAGCATTGGTGGTGCTAAAAAGTCATATTGCTATTTTTAGTACCACCAATCTTAAAAAGCATACTGTAATGGTGGAGGGAAAGCCAAAAAATTTAGTTGTTGAGCTACAATGCATAGCGAAAAATGACAGTATATTGTAGCTAAGATGGTAAAAAAAACAATATTTTATTTAAATTTATATTATTCTATTGTGTTAATGGTTGTGACTATTGTTTATTGTAATAAATATATTATTTTATTGTGTTAAATGCTAAAATAAAATCACTGATGTTGAGTGTTTTGTAAAGTGAAATGATAAAATAGATAAAATAGTTTTTTGTGGTGTCAAATTGCTAAATTTTTGGCATCACCAATACTAATACTCTAAATGAGGTGCAAATTTAGTGGGGGAAAAGGATAATTTCTCCACCAATTTCGAAACACAAGCAAATTTTATATACACCAAGTGTGTGTTATTCCCTAAGTATTGCTAATATCATCTTTCACAAAATGATGCCCTAATCCAGAACTCCTTAATTAACGCAATAAACATTCTCATAGATTTTTGAAGCCCCCATTCCATTTAACAAAAGCCTCTCAAAAGCTATTCACATGCTTATTGAATTGACCTATAAAAATCATTATTCAATCTCACTGTTTTTTTTAATCAATGTCCTATGGGCTAAAGCAATTATACAAAGCTCATCTATAAGATTTAAACAATGTACGATTCTCTTCTCTATGACTCTCTCTAAGATAGTGCTCTTATATATGTGGAGAGGAAGATTTTACGGGTCAAGTTCAATTTCTTAATTCTAAAAGGTTGAGGGGTCAAATGTATTTTATTATCCAATAACAAAACAAAGAAAACGTGTCTTTCGCACAGAGCTTGCAAACAAAGTGGTTATTAAATTTTCAATTGGTGCCAAGAAACAAACCAACAGCTTATCTTAGCACCAACTGATCTTGACAGATAGTGGCTAGCCAGGTGTCAAACTTGGACCCTTGTTTGGTCCAGGGTCGGTACACACCACCTCTCTAGCTCAGCCTCAGTCTCGGACCACACACTGTACCTCATGGTCCCCTGTAGAGAAAATTTTCCTCTTTGGGTTAATTGTATTTTGTCTTTAACTTGTAGTATGGTACAATTATAACGTCCCTTGAACTTCAAAAATACTTTGAGCAATGTTTTTTTTTTGGTAGAAAAAAAAATTTAGGTGATGGGAGGCCACTCTATACTATCTAGGTAAGTCATATGCTTCAAAGAGGATTTACATCGGACTTATAGATCGTCTACCAAAGACGACTGATGGAAGCGAGACTCGAATTTAGACTTTTTGAAAGAAGCACTTGAATCTTATCAACTGAACCAGCTCCCGTAATTGACTACTTTAGTAAGGTTTTCTCTTTTGAATATTGGTAATAAGCATTTTGTAACTACTTTTGGAATTGCAATCAAATTCAACTAAAATTTAAATAAGTAAAAAAAGTAATGAAAATTGATTTTTGGAGTTACATTTAACAAAAATATGAGCAATATGGGGGGAAAGTGTTTATTGCCCATTGTAAGGAGATACCTTGATTGGTGTTGAAGATTGACATTCTATGTAAAAATTCAACATTCATTACGTGGTTCAACTATATACTTACATCCGTGAGCAATTAAGAATTTGACTATATGAAAATTTTAAGTTTACAACATATTTACACTATCAAAAAAGACCCAAGTTTGAGTATAAATTTGCACAAGCCTCTAGACTAGAGATTAATATGAGCTATATCTTTAACAAGTAGTTGAATGGTTAAGGTGATACTACGATGACAAAATATTTTTTATAACCATTGGGTTTATAAAGTTATTACTCCATTTATTATCATATGAGTTCAACACTAACACAATTTTTTATTTAAAAGTTAAAACCAACACTTAATACGTTAGTTCCATAAAATAAATAATAAAAAAACACTAGAACGTTAGTTTTTAATACCTTCTTTTTTCTTTTTCCTTTTTTTTTGAGATTGATTGCCTTTAATTAATGTGAAAAATATTGTAATCCTAAACTTATTAAAATATTGCAAAAAAAGGTGTGCAATTTATTGAATTTCTAAAGTACGTCAGGCATAAAACTTAATCCCCAAATTACCCTTCCCGCCCGTTTCCCGCGCTAAGCTTAAGCATACGAGATAGAAAAACGGAATAATACTACAGGAGTTAAGATAACATCAGATCAAATGACGACAACCCACTATGATGATCATGATAATCCCAACGACGCTCCTTTCTCCTGACCCCACCTCTCTGACTAGTAGGCCCCACCTCCTTCCCCACTTTTAAGAATCTACCTGTCCTCCATTACCCGCAAATCAATGCCCCAAACTTTTTTTAAAATTTCAAAAAACACTAACAAATAAATAAATAATTTATTTTTCGAAAACAAAACCATAAATTCAAACCCCCCCCCCCCCCACTATATATAAGCCTCAGTTTCGTTTGCTTCACATTTCGTAGTCTATATTGTATAAAACCTCAGAAACACAAAAAACACTCACAGTCTCTCCACTCTCACAAAAATGCGCCAAGCCTGTGTTACTCTGTATCCGGCGCTCCTCGCCGTTACAGTGCTATTCTTTCTGAGCCCTACGCTTGCGTGGCGTCCATGGCCCCACAACAAAACCAACGCTCAAGATTCAATCTTCGGAGACTCGAAGAAATTCGAGGGCTCATCGGAGTTTGTCCACTTGAAATACCACATGGGACCTGTCTTAACCGCCAACATAACCGTCCACACAATCTGGTACGGCACGTGGCAGCGCAGCCAGAAGAAGATCATCCGCGAGTTCATCAACTCGATCTCAGCCGTCGATTCTCGGCACCCTTCGGTCGCTGGGTGGTGGAGGACCGTACAGATGTACACGGACCAAACCGGCTCGAACATTTCCAAAACGGTGCGTTTGGGGCAGGAGAAGAACGACAGGTTTTACTCGCACGGAAAGTCGCTCACGCGCCTATCCATTCAGAGCGTGATTAAGAGCGCCGTAACGGCCAGGACGAAGCCGTTACCGGTTAACGCGAAAAGCGGTTTGTATCTGTTGCTCACATCTGATGACGTGGTGGTTCAGGATTTTTGCGGACAAGTTTGTGGGTTCCACTATTTTACATTCCCGTCGATCGTGGGGTACACGCTCCCGTACGCGTGGGTGGGGAACTCTCAGAAGTTTTGCCCAGGCGTGTGTGCTTACCCGTTCGCCGTACCGAATTATATCCCGGGGCTGAAGCCGCTAAAGTCACCGAACGGTGACGTGGGTGTTGATGGCATGGTGAGTGTGATTGGGCATGAGATTGCTGAGCTGGCAACGAACCCGTTGGTGAACGCATGGTACGCTGGGCAAGACCCGAGTTTCCCAGTAGAGATTGCTGATTTGTGTGAAGGTATCTATGGTACCGGTGGTGGTGGGTCTTACACTGGACAACTATTCAACGGTGAGGATGGTGCCACGTTTAACATGAATGGGATCAGACGGCGGTTCTTGGTTCAGTGGGTTTGGAATCACGTGGTTAATTATTGTTCTGGACCAAATGCGCTTGATCAGTAATAGTAATAGTAATACCACTGGTCCATCACCACTCTCTCTATTTTTCGTGTATTTGGGTTTTTTTTTTTTTTTTTTTTGGTGTTTTTATTAAATGGGGGTTTGGGTTTTGGCGAGGTTTGTTACTTTTGTTAATGTTTTTTATTTAGTTAAGATTAGTTAAGTTTGTTAATTCTGTAATAAGCATATTGTTATTACTATAAAAATTATTGTATACGATCTTTGTATACAGATAGATGGTGTTCCCGCCTCATTTTTAAGTGAGTTAGGTGGTGATGGTGCTGAGCTTAAAAGATACATATTTTTATCGTTATAGAATTAAATTTTACATTGCATTGTGGGTGGCCCACTTTACTATAGAAGTTATGGGGCCGTAGGTTTTTGGTGCTGGAATCGACAAAGACAAAGACGAGAAAAGAGGATTTTGTATGCTCTCTCGTGTGGTCATTCATTCTTTTGATTCTTTACTGTTTGGAGTTATATTATGTTCTCTATTTATACTGTGCTGCTTATGATTTTTAGGTTTATAGTACGTTTTTTCTCTTGGTTTGGCTTGCTTATAATGCACGTCAGACACGACACATGATTTTGATACAATCGACTTGAGTATTAGACGGAAGTTCTGTCCTCTATATATATATATATATATATATATTGTTTATATTTGTTTTGTTTCTTTCATGATTTAATGTCAATTATTTGCCATTATTTCACTATATGTAACTTGTAGTGAAATTTCATATCTCTCGATTTTGATTTGGATTTGACTCCATTTTCTGTTTTCATTTCAATTAGGGTGCATCCAAATTATGTTGGTGATGCATGATTATCTTATGCATTCGATATGTGTACCTATTCGATATATGTACCTATCATGTATCTATCATCTTTCTTAGAGTACGTGGATGTCATGCAATTGTGAAATGCATATTTTGCAAGAAATGATAAATATCTCAGTTGTATAAGATACTTTGAATAATGGATAAGTAGGTTATGCTAAAACTTTGTATCAATGATATACTCTTTTAAGTACGCGTAAGTTCATGTGTTACTGGCTATGTGTTTATTTGAGACTTGAGAGCATATTTTAATTGATTCATTGGGTAACAAAAATATGTAAAGATTCATAAAATTCTACTACATGAACCGAATAAGCTAAATATATAGCTTGAAAAAACGAGTCCTATACATGTTTTGGGAGGAGACTTCCTCTATTTTGTTGTACAATAACCTCAGAAGATCTCTTTCGTTAAAAAAATATCTTGTAGTAAAAAAACTTGCGTCATATTCAGCTAAACCTATGCTGGTTAATATATCTAACAACTCCGGGCAAACCTTTTCTTTATTGCATATCTAAAATGGGACCCATCTACTCTTCTTTTTGCCATTTTCTAAGCTAGCTTTATTGGGATTTGAGCTGCTAAGGCTTGTGATGCAATCCTTTTCTTTTCTTTTAATTTTGAGGGACAAATTTGAACACTCATTTTTCAGTTTCCTTTCTTTAAAGGGCACTGGGCACGTTATGTTTGGTAGTAATCACCAAATGCTTAACCCATCAGAGAAGAATGTAAAGATCAGCAAGTGGTAGCATTTGATTTCACACGTATTTTTAGCCACCCCCACAACCCCCCCCCCCCCCCCCCCAAAAAAAAAAAAAAAAAAAAGATTTCACATATAAATCAACGAAAGCAAATCAAAGTTAGTGTGTGTATATATATATATATATATATGGTTTCACTTTCACACTACTACGGTGACTTAAAGTGCGGTGCTATTATTAGGAGGGTCTCCAAGTAAGGAAAAGACGAAAAGTTGAACTCCATGGATGAAATTTTAGTTTAGTATACTGTATATATATTATTGCTATAGTTATTGTTGTTGCCATTGATATGGACAAGCAAGTTGCAGCTACTAGCTAGTATTCTCTTTCATTTTCAGTGCATGCTCATTCATACACATCGTTATCTGAATGAGTAAGCAAAGTATTTTCTAGAAGATTATATGTTGAGATTATTGCATGTGTTGTCATTGAATTTGCTATATAATCCAATAAAAACGTTTGTCTTAGGGTTAGGGGTTCAAAGAGAGGATTGTGATTTGTGACAGTAACAATTGAATAATTAAGGGGGCTGAATCTTACGCTATCAATTCATCAAAATGAATATTTAGTTATTTATGTAGGTAATAAAACAGCATGGTTCATATCAATTCAACCAAAACTAGGGTAAAACACCTAGAGGAGGAATAGAAGTGTTTTTACTTTATGATTTTTTAAGTATAATTCTTGCAAATCCAACGTGGAAAAGCTCAACCTCATTTACCGCCACGCTTTGCCTATCACCTCATACTATATGATTCTTCTAGACTTTTTAAACCCAATCCATCCCGCCCTATCCGGCCCATTCTCGTCCCGTATTGATAAGAGTTAAATTGTAAATTTTTTCATATTCTAAAACCTTACTATTTAAACAAACATATTATCAGCTTATTTTATTCTACCCAACAAGGCTTTTTGCCTTCTTCTTTTTAGCAAGGTTGGAAATAAATTACCCATTTAAAATTTTCTTTTGTCTTTATTATAAACAAATTTATAAACTATTAAATCATTGATTTTGTATTATGAGATTTTTCTTTTTGTTGTGATATTGTCTTGCTAAACACTTTAATAATATTATTCAATTTTTGCTAAAAATTAGTTTGATTTGATGGAATAAATTTATTTGTAGTTTCAAGTATATTTTTATTAACAAAACAAGTTTTATTAAAAACATTTGTAATAGTTGTGGGCAAATTAACAAGAAGTAGAGTTTTATGGGATGGGGCGGGGCTTCGCGGGGCCCTAAGGAGTGGGGATGGGGCAAGAAAAATTTCTCCATCATGCAGGGCGGGGCAGAAATGGGGTAAGACAAAACCATGCAGGACAGGGGCGAAGACCCCATCCTTCGTACCCACCCTGCCCCGCCCCATTGCCATTCTTAGTTTTTATATTGTCTATTTATAGGCTCTTTTTTCATACTCATTAGAGCCATTTTCTCATACATTACACTTACGAATAATTCACCATACTTAACAAATAAATAAACATATTATCTCATTATCATTGTGTGTTAACGTGTAATAAGTTTGTGAGTTTTAGGCTCGTTTTGCTTAACACACATACTTGAATAACACATTTGCTAGTTGCCTCCTATATAAAAGTACTCTTGTAAATACTCTTATTTAAGAAATATAATACACTTATTCGGTAATTTTAACCATGGGATTCAATTTTTTTATTTTGATAAAGAGACTAACTCTTCACTTAAGACTCATTAACCACATTAAACTCACTTTGCTTCTCACTTAATCTACCAAATTAATTTATTAAAATTATATTTTAATATTAAAATGTTATAGGGTTTTCATTTTCATTCCTCTTTATTGATAAAAATATAGTTTTAGAAAACAATAATAAAATAGTACAATAACTTTCTATTTATAATCCACACATTTCTAGATTCTGTACATTCCCAATTTTAATAAGATAAAATTGTCACCCTATTACATCACAAAAACATCAGCAGCTCTACTCTATTATTAGATTCCGAGGACTTAACACTTCACCTAATGTTCAAGGCTTGATTATCAAAAAACCTAATGTTCAAGACATAAAGTTGCATTTGTCTATTATTATTGTTCTTAGTAGCATTCTTGTCGACCCAATTTAGGCAACCCCACCAATAAAAGAAAAAAAAAGACAAATTTTGGATTGAAGACACAAAAATAATCTGAGTTCACCAAAGTCATCGGTAAACGTAGTTTGGGAAAACCAGCTGGCTCTCACTTCTTCAACTAGTGGTATCAAAATCAATCAAATTGCAAAACTGAAAGAAATATATTTGACCTCGAGTGAAACCAATAATCCTAGTCTCCTAGAGTAGGTTGAATTATAGGCTGTAAAGGCAAAGTGCACTAGGAAAAAAAATATGCCATTTCATTAATTATAGTATATGTATATTGTAGGACTCATCAATCACCAATGGTTGGCACCGGCGCAAAAAGCATTAGCGGCGCTGGGCTTGGTCTTTGACCTTAAGCTCTGGCGTGCTTAGAAAAAATGTTCACTCTTTTCTATTATTTTAATTATCATTACATTGTTTTTTATTTTATTTTGATTTTTTTAGAGTGTGTCTCTCTTCAATGGGTCATAAAGCTAGCATTGAACATACTTGAATCTTTCAGCCAAAAAAAAAAAACTTGAATCTTAATAATTAGCTTATTGGATGCGTACGTATAAATATGTATGTACCTATGCTGCATGTTGTATTAGGAATAGTTGAAAGTAGATGAATGAGTTGTTTGGTTGTTTGAATTGACAAATAGACACCTATAAAAGAAGTAACCAAAGTGTCAACGGTGTGATCGATCCTCCAATGCTATGTCAGTATTTTTGGATGATTTTGGTGTCACGCATTGTTGAAGACTTTACATCTAGTTAAAAGTTTTTTTTTTTTTTGGTAGCCAAGAGGCCTATAGCTCAATTTATTAACACCAAATCTTAGTATATTTTATAATAAGATAAAAAAATTAAAAAAAAAAAGTTTTTTTAGTGGGTAATTATGGAAAAATATTTTCTTAAATTTTATTGTTATGATTAATAGCAAATAATGTACGGAATGTAACTTTAGAACGCAATTAATTCATGGGTTTACTAGTCTTTGAGCTGAGATTTGTATTCTCTCTCTTAGATTGTACCGATTGAGTAGGTAATTTGCTGAACTTATCTTGATTTAACTAAATTGAGTAGATGATTGTGAACTAGGTACCAATCATACCTATATCAAAACTTATCATACAAAACAAATTGAGAAAAGTTAACAGATGCCCTAAAAGTATTAGTTTAAAAACTTTTTTTAGAAAGTTTTTATGGAAAAAAACTTTTTCTTAACTCTTTTAACAATTTTGTTATATTTTCAATGAAAGTCAGGGTATTAATTTAAAAAAAAAAAAAATTTATTAACAAAACATATATTAATAGAACCTAAACAAATTAAATACCAAAAAAGAAAGGACTTGGTTTAGGTCCAATGCATCCAGTGCACTGGACCCGATCAGATGATGACACATGTCCAAAAATGAATACATGTCATCATCTCAATGGGTCTAATAGTACTAGACCTAATCCTGATCCAAAAAGAAAATGGAATAAGGCATATATGTAATGATTGGTAGAGGCTGATTAGCATTAAATGGGGATAAGGGCAAGGTGGTAGGAACAATAATTAGAAGAGGGACCATAGTCTAAATTTCATTTAAAGTCTCACACGACTATGGTGAATTGACACTAGCAACATTGAATGGGTTGAGTTTTGAGAAATTGAAGCCAACTGGAATGTGGCGAGCGATGGTGATCCATGGTTGGGTGGTCCTCTACAAAATGACTTTAATTAGAGTGCACCAAAAGAAATATGATGATCTCTAACAAATTCAATCAAATTAAAAAAAATATCAAGTTCGGGTCAACTTGCTATTTTGACATATATATATATCAAGATCTGCAAGATCTTCTTTCTTTGAGTAATTCCGTGACAATGCCAATATCTTGAAGAATTTACATCAATAGATTAAAAAGAACATCATGGCCATCATATTCTTAAACTGAAAGGCTATAATATTCTCACTTCAAGCTAACAATATCCTCTCTATTTCACTTCAAATGAGAATAGTCTACTTTTTGGTGATGATTTTATTTTCTAGATCTAACTGTATATAAAGTGACATCATTTACAATATTTAATCTGAACTATTATATAAATCTATTATAATAATGCAATTTGAGTGTCCTAAAATTTTTAAAAATAATTTTGGGAGTGGATATAACTAACTAACTAAATAAGAATAATTACAACTATTCTTGGACTTTATTCTGAGCAATTATACTATCAACATTATAGAAATTAATTAGCAACTAGCAACCACTATGAATAAATTCATTCAGTACGAATTGTACTCATTTTCAGCTGACTGTCTCCAAATGAAAGAGAACCATTTTGCTCATAAAGGCCAAACGAATCAATTTATGACACATAGAATTGCCTAAGGTAAACCATTCCCTAGAAAAAGACTTTGATTAAGAGAGAGAGAGTGTGTGTCATTGACATGTTTGCAAAAGACTCTAATTTTCTTTTGGTATTCATCTTTGTATCAAGCATGAAAGGCCCTCATACAATCTAAAGAAACTAAAGAAATGCTACTTAGAAACTATGACAAATTTCTCCTTATAGAACCTGAAATTATTATTTTAAATTAACTAAATATATCATTTCTGATCTCCAAGATTCTCATTCTGCAGGTACTTGAGCACTCCATAAGCTACTGTTCCAGCAACAAACAAGAAGACTGTTGGAGTGAAGGATGGATACAAATACTTCACAAAGAATTTATCCCACTCTTCTGGCAGGAACCCTGTAAATTCAAATTAGCTAATCAGTTACACAATACAAGAAAAATAAATGATAATAACTAAGATAACCCAAAAAAAGATCATTTGCCTGATTTAGGATTTTTTTTTTTTTTTTTTTTAATTGAAGGCAACCATACTTGAGAAAAAATTGCTTTTGTTATATGTTTGGAGGCAATAGAGCACAAGTGTTCTACTTTATGCTCCATCAATCGCAACTTGGCAAACATTTTTTTCCCTTATAAAGTAACTAAAGTTTAAAATGAAAAACAATTTGACACATGACATACTGCAATTGGTGGAGCATGAAGTGGATATTAAAAATAAGATGAGGATTTATATTCAGACAAATTGGGACAGAAGGAGTATATTATTAACTTTAATCATATAATTATAAGTCTATAAAAGCGCCTATGTTTCCTTATACAAGAGCTTTGAAGCAACTTAAAAGAATAGTGAGAAGCATTTATAGGTATATGCTTTAAAGAAAGTGAAAATATGTTGTTGGCTGAGTCAATGCTCTCCAGCATGTGTGACCAGTCCCAACAAACTTGGATATGCACAAATAAAAATAAACCGAAATCTAACAGGCAGTAAAATGCAAAATGGGCACTATGAATTAATTTGAAATCTAACATGAATGTAAAAAGTTAACACCAGTTATTGTACTAAACATTTAGAAACAATGAATTCAGCCATTAACCCCAAAAAATGTCTCATAGACTCCAGAATGGTAGGAGAACTGTAAAAAGCTTATGTAAACTCAGTGACTTTAATGGAAGTATGGCTCAAACTCATTAGTGCAATAGCTAAAAATCAGCTTCCAAACAGGTTAACAGAACTGCTGCACCAGTTGCCTCTAATTAAATAAGGAATGGCCTCAGCATATTCAATGTTGAAGTTACTTTGCAAGCCATATTCATTGCTGAAAATTTATTTTGCATCCATGTGACCATAATAAATGCCTTTGTATTGTGGGCTAAATTGAAGTAGTTGATAGTCTTTTCCTGAGTAATTTAATCATTGTAGGCATAGCCACAAGCCCACAAGAATGTTGTGGCAAATTTGAGAGGTGGGAGGAAGGTATTTTACAATTCATCTTCAGAGAGTTTGAGGGTTACAAAACTGTTGGTTTTTGAACTAGACAAATTTAGAGACAAGAGAAACTTATACTATCTCCAGATAAGAAATACATAGCTAGCAATCCTTAAAAACACAATTTTAGATGCTAAGACCATCCAGGTCAAAATTGGGTCCAAAAACTAAAGCAGTACAAGTCCTCTATGGAAAACAAAAAGTTACAGAATATGCAAAATCAATTAGGTGAAAAACTTAACTGAAAAACCATAAGATACCTAGATGAAAATATTTATTAGCAACAACCCTAATACATAAATGAAATGGCTTATCCAGATCCACAACAGGTGTGGTAAGGGATCAAACAGCTCAGCAAAAAATTGGAAAAGAAAAGTATTCACCAACCAGATAGCCAGTATCAGTATAACAATAGGATTATAAATGAAACTTGCATTAGATGTCTCAAAGAGGTTTCAGTAAAGTCATAGCTAGACTACACAACTATGGTAGGTAAAACGAATTAGGTAGTGATAGTATATAATTGAATGAAACCAGTCTACATAAAGAAACAAGAAGAGGAACCATTAATGATTGAAAAAGACCAAAATTGGCTAAGGAAAATGCTAAAACTATTACCAATTTTACTGCAAAAGACTTACAAATTAACGTGATAATGAATTTAAGTGTCACTTTACAACTTAGTGTCCGTTTGAATACCGCTTATTTTACTGAAAATTGAAAACTGAAAACACTGTAGCAAAATAATTTTTAAATATGTGAATAGTACTGTGTAACTCATTTTTAATGAAAGTTTGTGTGAAAAAAAAAGTTTGTGGGTCTTGTGTAGTACACGGGTTATTTTGCTGAAAATTGAAAACTGAAAACACTGTAGCAAAATAATTTTTAAATATGTGAATAGTACCGTGGAACTCATTTTTAATGAAAGTTTGTGTGAAAAAAAGGTTTGTGGGTCTTGTGAACAGTACACGGGATCCACTGACAAACACATTTCAGTGCAAAATTTGCTGGTCAAAGAGGTAGTAGGTCTCGTGCACAATGCACGGAACCCACTAACAAACAATATCCCACGTGAAAACACTATTCTCAATTAAAAAAAAAAAAAAAAAGAAAGGAAAATGCAAACGCTGAAATGCTGCCCAAAATCGCAATCCAAACACTACCTTAATAACTAAATGTATGAATTATTTTTTATTTTTTATGATTAATGCCACACCAATTTATACAGCAGTAAAATTTGTAATATTCCTAACATTACTCACAGGCTAAGCTAGCAAACCCTCAATAATAAACTAATTCAAAATCTCAATCCCCAATCCCAATTTGTTTCATTTTTCCTTTTTTGGCCCAAGTTGGATGATCTGAACTCTTAACTCTTTATAAGTTATAACTAAGTTGAATTCCACCAAATCCTAACTTAATTTCCAGAAATCCCAGCTGAACTACCGCAAGGCATACCAATCAAAAAAGCTGCTCATCTTCAAAATAAGTAGCCAAAAAACATCTACAATCCTTGAAACTCTATGCCACAAGGCCCAAAACCATACAAACAATACCTATATTGCTATAACACAATTTCAAAGCCTAATTTATAGTACACTACCACTACTAAAAAATTTCACATTCAACATTAGTGTCAACAATTTTCAATCCTATAACAAATAAAATACATTAAGACCCACAAACATGCAAAAAAAAGATACCAATAACACAATTTCAAAAGGCCAATTCAGAATTCACTTCCACCACTAAAGAATTTAATGCATTCAACAATTCAATTCATACCTGAAGCAGCGAGAGCAATGCCCTCGACAAGAATGATCGCACCAAGACCCAACCAAGTAAGAAGAAAAGCACTCTCATTCCTACTGTTCTCCTTAGCCTTAGCCTTATCTTCTTGGTCCACAAAAGCAGCTGGTTTCTCAACCGGTGACCGCCTAATTATCGATGCTCTCTCTTTTTTACTCTTCTGCTTCTTGTTGCTAGTGGCACTAGCACTCAAATTTGGTTTACTAGAAGGTGATGATGATGAAGAAGAACCAAACCCCAGACCAGGTGAGCTGGTTTTCTTTGGTGGGGTTGGTTCAGAGGTTGTCTCATTCAGGTTGGTGTTGGGTTTTTGGGTTTCTGAGGGGTTTTGAGACTTGACAATGAGTTTGAGTCTTGTGGGGCAGTGGAGGTGAGGCGTGTGAGGAAGATGATGATGACGATGATAAGGTTGTTTTGTGAAGGAAGTTGCAGAGTGGAGATGTAGCGCCATTTTCAGTTTAGTTGGTTAATGAGGTGTTGGGTTTTGTGTGGTGGTGTTTGTTTCTGATAATGGCATTGGGCTCCCCTGAAGTTTTTGACAATAGCACATGCCACCCATGTGGTTTATGATAATTTAGACTTTCCTCAACATCTATAGTTTTCTATTTTAGGAAGCTGCCTTTTTTTTTCTTTTTCTTTTTTTTCAACCGGAATTTGCTTAAGGAGATAAATTGTAAATTTGTAAGTAGGGCAACATTATTTATATATGGATTTAGTGCAACATTAGATTACTTGGATCCCCACTTTTATCATGTATTAATCACAACGTATTACTTCAACATTAATTAAAAGAATTATAAAAAATTTCGTGTCACCCATTTCTTTTATAAGAAAATTAGAATAAGACATAAAAAAATAATCTTGTAGCTTAACTAATTGACACCTTCCCACAAGTCTGATTGACCCATTGTTACAATTATTGGCAATATTTTAGAACTTAGTAGTTAGTAGTTCCTTTGTCGAGTGTGAATTTTACTAGATTAGGAGATTGTTAAATTCCATGGATTATGCTGTGACCAAATTAGTTGCTTCTCTTAAAGTTAATTATTGTTGTAGAGGCTTGCAGGATAGATTATTGTTCTGCCTTTGTTTTTTAATAAATGTTTCAGTTTTACCAAAAAAAGAAACATGGTTATCCCCCATGTATTTCATTTTTTATAATTTTCAGTTTGTCAAAAAATGGCAAACACCCCCCCCCCCCCCTATGAGTTTGAATCTTAAATTGGTTAAATTTATCATACAAATTATCTTCAACATTGACCAAAAAAAACTTATATTATGTATTAAGCAATTGATCAGACATTCTTTCAGGGGCTTGGGTTTATTGAATAAATTGAAATGGATAGCCCAAAAAAATGAATGAAATATAAATGGATAATTAGCAGCATATTTCTGGGCCAGGTGCAAATCAGACATTTGGGCTGTTTGGTAAGCCAACTTAAACTCATATTTTTATATTTTAAATAATTTTACACACATTTTAATACATTTTTTTACCAACACATATATCAAAAACACTCCAATAACATTACTCAAACCCTTTTTAGAAACGACACTGAGATTTTGAGAGTGATAGAAGAATCCCTCACTGTTGTCGTGGTTCATTTCTTTCCTCACATTCACCAAAAAAAAATAATAAAAAAAAAATAAATAAAAAAAAGTTTCCAAAACAAGCACTCTCAGACTCACAGTTCCTCACTCTCTCCCTCATACACACAACACAAACACAAAATCTATTTAAAATCAATTCTCCACCATACACACGAAACAATTTCATCTCCTTCTTCAAATCCAAATCCCTCTTTTTTATTATTATTTAAAATAAAATAAAAAATCTCTCCTCTCTCTTTTTTCAAATGGACATTCAATTCCAGTATTCCACACTTCACTTCTCTTCTATTTCTTTCCTTCTCTCTCGATGCCGCTTCTCAGTCTCACCACCACCATTTTCCCGCACTTTCCCTCACTTTCCTTCCTCCCAAACACTCGCCTCCTTCCCTCTTCAACTCCACGACTCGCTCGCCTCTCTCTCCGTGCCAAAATCACAGAGACTGACAAAAGAGAACCGAGAAATGGTGTTGCTTCGTCCTCCTCGTCGATCCTGTGGTTCAAGCACGACCTCCGCGTCGACGATCATCCAGGCCTCATCGCCGCCGCCTCCAATTCTCAATCTCTCCTCCCTCTCTACGTCTTCGATCACCGCATTCTCTCCCGTGAGTTTCACTTCACATCCATGCATACATACTTACATGTGTGTGTGTGTGTGTGTTTATATATATATGTGCATATATAAGGAATTGTAATGGAATAGTGAAATTGAAGTTAGCTATGGTATGGATTTGCAATTTTGGATTTTAGATTTGGAACAACTAAATTTGGATAGGAACTAATTGCGTTTGGTTGTAGAAACTCATTGATTTTGTATAATATGATAGCAATGTATTCCAAATTTTGATTTTGTATAATATGATAGCAATGTAGTCCAAATTATGTCTATGAATTGAACTAAGTACAGAAGTGAATGTAGCATGTCAAGGTGAAATTGATTGAAGCATATACCAATGCTTGGCTTTGTATTTATTTCATACTTGTTGCTCAAAAACTTAGATGTGGTCAATTTTGATTAGTTTGTTGACGATTCATAGCGAGTCGCAAAGTTTTGGGACTAAGGCTTTGTTGTTGTTGTTGTTGCTCGAAAACTATACACCAAGATCTATTATATATTGGTTCTTAATATTTAGATCACTTCTCTTAAACATGTAACAAAACTTAATGGCTAATTAGGCCAAAGGAAGTTAATCAATTTACTTGATTAGTAAGTAATAAATAAGGTCATACCTAATGCACACGGCTCCCACTTTATTGGGACAAGTTCACGGATTCAAACTCATGACCTGCACTTAAAGATATATTGGTCTTGCAGTATCATATATTTTTTTCATGCAACAGTCCTTGCTCTCTCTACATTTTGTTTGTATATGAGAGAGAGAGAGTCAGTTAGTGACTTAGTGAATATAATATGAATGAGAGAAATGGGAAATTAAGCATTCTAGGAGGAGTGAAGAAAAGACAGATTTAAGAAAATCCAAAAGAATTTGGGATGCAGATGCTACGTTAGAATAACAGCTTAATAACTTTTGCAAAGCCTCTGTTTTTCATCATACTATTTGCTTTATTTGAGTGTTGATATGAGTGAAACTTGGTGTGTTGATTATTGCAATTAATTTGCAGGTTTTTCTGATGAAATGCAAGAAATGGTTCTCTTTGCAGTGGAGGATCTGAGAAAGTCACTGAAGGAACTGGGTTTGGATCTGATGATCAGGTTTGGCAGTGCAGAAAATGTCATTCAAGAACTTGTGAAAGAGGTTGTTACATGTTAGGTTTGCTTATTGTGATATTTAATGATCCCAGCATGAGGAGTACTTCAACCACTCATCGATTGTTTTGTTAAATTCATCACCGAGGATTCAAACAGGTGAAAGCTACGAATGTATATGCTGAAGAAGAAGTAGAGTATGATGTTCGCGTGATTATGGATGTAGTGAGGGAGACCTTGGAAACAGTGTATTCTGAGGAGAGGAGCGCAAGACTTGTGCTATGGCAGACTCCATTCTATGATATAAAGGTAATAATTATGTTTGACTTGCTCCAATTTTGGCTGGTTATCTGAAATTTCAATATTGTTTTATTAAGTGTTGAATATGTATAGTAATTTGTTCATTCATGATTTTTTTATTATAGACCTTGAAGGACCTTCCTGCATCACATGATGACTTTCAGAAACTTCAATTCTCTATAACTTCACCGGCTCCACCCCCAACATTACCTAGTGCAAAATTGGAACTGGATTGGGGTAAGCTCCTAAGTTGTTAGCATTTATGCATGAACTCATCTTCTCTCACTTTTCCTTCCTCTAAAACCTCAAACTTTAGATGTTGATTTCCCAAGAGTTGCTAATATGCAATATGACTAATGCTAAGGAATATGATAATTGTGCTATGAATTAGGTCCTCTACCCACTTTTGATGTTTTGAAGGAATTTATGAATAAAAATGGATGCAATCCACAAAAAGGATGGAATTTAATCAAGGAGATGTCAGCTGAAAGTATATTGCAGAAGAAATTACGGAAGCCTGATAAAAGCAACGGAAATGATTTAAGGGTAAGCCGCACCCCAAGAAAACAAGTAGATAAATCTGCTTTTGTCACACAAAAAGGAAATATTGTAGGAGGTGGGACAAACACCGTTTTAAATGCCTTGGCTGCTTACTTAAGATATTTGGAGGGAACTGCTCGAGATGACTGGCAGGAGTAAGTGTTGATTTATTTTATCTTTGGACTATACAGATGATTGAATATGAATTTGACTGTGTCATTATATATATATAGTTAGTATTTGCATGTGAGGTGTTTCATTAACCTAGGTCTTATTAATCTTGTTGAGTGTTTATACGAGTGAAGGTGTTCTTCTCTTTGTAATCTTTGAATTACTTTTTTGCAGGAAAAGTGTTTCCAACCAAAAATAAGATGATTTTTCCTTTTCTTTTTTCCCTAAATGTTGGGGGATGCACAACTGTATTAGAAACACTTAGTTTGATGCTTGGGCTTCAAAGGGTTCAGGCATTGTTTTTTGTAATTGAAGTTTGATGCGTAATCAATTTTGACTACTTCCTTGGCTATTGAGACCTCCTATTGATTAATTAGTTTCAGCTGGGTAACCAAAGGATGTCATGTTTCTATTTTTCCTGGTATGCCTTAGTGAATGATTGGATTTTATTTCATATTCTATGATTTTGAAAGGAAAAAAGTTCTTTGATGGATTGAATTAGCAATTTAAAATATCACATGCTATTAAGACTTTGGATGTACATGATAACCACTTTTCCCAAAAGTTTAAGCTGATAGTAAAGGGTGATTTAATTACTTAATAATCATTCGAACAGTACATTAAGGGACATGTTCTTTTTGCTTGATTTCTTTTGCAGGGTACATGAACAGGTCCGCAATGCTGAAACTCGGGATGGGGCATCATTTACAGCACTCTTTGGCCCTGCCCTTTGTCTTGGCATCATATCCAAAAGAAGAGTGCATTATGAAGCTATCACGTATGAGAAAGATCGAAATGCTGGATTTCTATCTCCTTTTGGATATTCGGCAGTCACTATTGGTGCAGCAGCTGATGCTGTCTGCTCAATGGAGGTGTTAGTTTTTACAGTATTCTGTATTGGTGATATTTATATTGTAATTTATTTGGTGTGGCTCTATGATATGTACCTTTCAAGAATGTTAGTTATGTGATGAGCTATGGTTTTTCATAGAAATAATCATCTCAATTTTGTGTTTGTGTGTGTGTGGGTTTTAATTTCATTTATCTATTTGTCACAGTGGTATTGGCTCATGTGTCTAAAAAGTCTTGCAAGTTACGATGGAAGATATTCAATTCAAATTTGGAGATGGAAGGGCCATCTAATTCAGGTATGCTATTGGAATATCATTCGCACATTTTGGTAATTGGTTTCCTGTGTTATTTTGTCAAAGTGATTTTATGCCTATCAAGATAGGCTGTATATTTATGCAATTTAACCTTCCATTGAAGAATTATTCTTTTTTCAGTATACTGTTTTCGGTCATGAAGGTCCTGCCATTCTTCTTGTGCATGGTTTTGGTGCATTTTTGGAACATTACCGTGATAATATATATGGTATCGCTGAAGGTGGAAACAGAGTTTGGGCCCTTACAATTTTGGGATTTGGCAAATCAGAAAAGCCAAATACTGTGTACACTGAAGTCATGTGGGCTGAATTGCTCAGAGATTTTATTGTTGAAGTTGTTGGTGAACCAGTGCATCTTGTTGGTAACTCAATTGGTGGTATGTCCTAAAGTACATCTGTAACTTGCATAAAACATCTGCTCTAACTCCTCTCTCTCTTTCAAATGTACGGCACACATGCATATACACTGTTATCATGTCTCTCATATGTTTATAATTGCCATCTGTTGGTAATCTAATTGTTACCATCATCTTTGTCCAGGTTATATCGTTGCTATTGCTGCTTGTTTATGGCATGCTTTGGTAAAATCCGTTGTCCTTATCAATAGTGCTGGCAATGTTATTCCAGGATACTCTTTTGTGCCATTCACCAAAGTAAGTCTACATGAAAACTATTTAAGCTCTATACCAAAAAGATTTATATCAAAACCTTTTGAGTTATTTCTTTGTTATGTGTGATAACTGATAACTGCCAATTTTGCTCCATCTCACTGTTAGATCAGTATTTTTATGAGTAATATACTGCTCATTCTCTAACAGTAACAGTTCCTATCTGAACTTGCCATGATTTTTGCCTGTTGCAATAAAATATTTAAATGTTGACTAGATGTTTATTGAAACAATTACAAACTAAGAATTACACTCAATTCAGTTCTTTCGTATGGCCCTCCAAACATGAAGCATACCAAACAATGTTGAGACTGGTACTATTTAAAATGAAATATCCTTTCCATCATATTCATGTTTAGGTCCTATTTTTATATATACATGTATGTATTTATAACTGCATGAATATTACTGGATGGATTATGTATGAGTATGCATTATAATGTAAAGGAATATGCAAGACGAGATGGATGGGGGAAATCAGCCTATCATTGAGATACAAATCAAAGGATTATGTATGTCAGTTATAATTATTATTTTGCTAGCCTAAAACTTAGACCAGGTGCTAAATACTGTATTCTAGGGCTATTTTATTATTTCCAATGTACTTTAAGCCAGCACTTTAACTTCGCTTCACAGAATATTTTCATATTACATTAGTCCGGTTGTAATATTTAAATATTTCATGTATTAGTCATTCAAAATTGTTTCAGGAGAGACAAACTTCAGGGGCTTCATGGTTGGGTGCTCGACTACTTTTGTTCTTCTTGAGGTTGAGACTTAAGGACATAATGAAGAGTTACTATCCAACTGTAAGTATGGCTTCATTTCTGTGCAAACTTTCAAATGTTGCTTCTGGAAGTTCTGTGCCAGTTGATCTTACTATGTCTTGCTTTGCAGAAACCAGAACGAGTTGATGATTGGCTAGTTAATGAAATGCTAAGAGCAGTATCCTCTTTAATTAATGGAAATTTCATATATTTTTATCAATATGTATAACAATCAGTTATAACTTCTAGTTCCTATAGACTCTGAAGAAAGAAACATGTCTGCTTTAACAAAAGCGTGACCTTAACATAAATTAGTCATATGATCCTGGTGTGCCAGTGGTTTTGGAAAGTATATTCAGCTTTAATCTCTCAATTCCTTTAAATTTCCTCTTGGAAGGAATTGAGGAGAAGGTTTTAATTATACAGGTAACTCTTGACTTGCAGAAAAGAGTAAACAACCTCTCTCAGTCTCTCTGGGCAGTGTCCGTGAAAATGACTTCTTACTTGTTTATCTAACTTTTTTTCCTCCTTTTTACGTCAATTTTTTTTACTACCAGGGGATGAAAGATCCAATCTCTGACTCAAAGTCTAAACTGGCTATGCTTAAAGAGCATTGTGCAGGAGTCGCAATCAAGGAATTGGATGCGGGTAACTAAAAAATTTATCCTGAAAATTTCCCACTTCATTTTTTTCCCGGTCCTCCATGGGCACTGGTAAAATAGTATTGTACATTCCAATATGATCAAATTTCTTGTTTTTGATGTTGATATCCCAGGCCATTGCCCTCATGATGAGCTGCCAGAAGATGTGAATTCTATGATCTGTGAATGGGTAGCATCAGTCCAAAGTAAACTTCCTGCTGAGAGCCTTTCACAGATATAATTGGTGCTAGGCCACTGTCCAAAGGGAAAAAATTTCAGCTTTTGGCCTCATTTCCTATTTGTTCCTTATGTCCTTTGCCATCATTTTTTTTTTTTTTAACCTTTCAATTTCATTGAAATTAATCAATCATCCATATTCAGATCATATGAGCCAGGTCAAAGTAAAATAGAAAAGAGAAATTGGTTATTTATAATATAGGTCCAAACATTTGATGACCACCTTTAAGGTAAATGTTCAATTGTATTTGTTCACAATAACTGTCTCTAATCTCATCTCCATAACTCTTAATTTTTAGATTCTCATTGCAAATGATTTTCAACAATCTGCGGTAAGCAGGAAGAGCTCTCCCCTTTAGGTGAGCCCTTTCAGAAATGACTCGAGTGTAAATGCATCGTGTTATGGTATGAGACCAATGAGACCACCCGTACACAATGGAGCTTGCCACGGGATTCATACCATTATGCCATATACTTCATAATAATGATCTATATAAACATGGCATGTTAGCAACTATGTCAGTAAATTAAATATTCCGTAGGAAATAGGAGTAACCGAGTATGGAATAACAAATTTATTTGCCATCAACAAATATAAGATCTTTTTTTAAAAAAAAAAACTAAAGATAAAAAGTGGATAAATTTATTTTTATTTTAAAATGCTCTAAGTTGATATAAATGCTCGATTTGCTCATAGCTTGTATTTAAACAGAAAAAAAGTGTACCTAAAAGTGTGCGCGCAAGTAGTTAGGGTTTGATTGTTGGGTCCGGCCTGTGTCCAGTGAAAGTTTTCACTAGACACATGTCCACTCTTGGACACATGTCCAAATCTTGCTGTGTCCAGTGAAAATTCATGTCCAAATCTTGCTGTGTCCAGTGAAAATTTTCACTGGACACAAGCCTTACCCTTGATAGTTACTGTTGTTTAAACACAACATATATTTTCACGATATTTAAACAGCGTTACTAGAAATTTCTTACCAAGCAGGCCTTTAATTACCCAAAAAATAAAATATTGTACATACAATCACTAACACAGCAGCCCTTCTGTTTCTAGCCTCAAAAGAATTAAACTTAGACACATTCCTTTTAGACAAAGAATTAGTCTGAGTCTCCGCACATAGTCAAGCATTTTGCTAGAAAATTGTTTCCCTTGCTCAATTTGATCAGGGATGTCACCATGAAGCAACTCCTGGCGACATCTTTACAGAAATCACCATCACTCCACATCCGAGCAGCTGCTTTGTACCTCCAACCTCTCCCCCTCACAACCCCTTCTTTCCACCTTTCCTTCCTTTTTCCTCTGTTTAGTTCATCATCACTGGTTGATTTTTCAATTTTGAAATCCATGCAGTGACAGGGGAGCTGCTCTTAAATATTTTCACCCAGTTTCATCTCCTCACAAAGACTCGTTATGTCAGGAACAATTCCTCCATTGCAATGCCTTAAAATACCTTCTCCTACAAGACCATTCAACAAACTAGCTGGTTCTCTGGCTCCCCCATGCTGTAATAGAATTGTTCTTAGAGCAGTCCCTGTGGTTAAAGATAATGGATCCTCCCGGCACAGCTTCTGCCATATGGTGGCAGCAAAACATTTGGCATACAAGTAGCTATAATAACCTAAAACACAGTGAAAATTAATCTTATAAGAGGATGAAAGGATTAAAAAAATATCAAAATGAAATGCAGCAGGATAAGAAGATAGTGGTCTACAGTTTTCGTTCCAGAATCTAAAGCATGCCCTAGCCACAAAAGCAGTCCTTTTTTTTTCCCCCAGTCATGATCATTTTACTGGGTAATCCATTTTCAGAGAGAGATATACATATCTTACACATATTTTTATATGGTATAAAAGGATTACTTGCAACAGCAAATTGGAGACTTCTTTATGCAAGTTAACATTTTATCATTTCCCTAGGAGTAAGTGGAAATGGGGTATTATCGGATCCATATTTCCCACAGTTTCATTAGAACTTTCACAGCTCTAGCCAGGTCCAAGCACTCAGATAAGATAGTGCTAACATTTAGCATACAAGAAGCAAGAATCAATGGAAACAAAAATATGGCAAGTACTTTTCCAGACAATATATATCTCCACTCCACAAATGAAGATAAGTGCTACTAGCCAAGAAAACCATTAGTGTGTTCAAGATTATTAAGTGACAACCATTATATCAGATTTTCAATCTCCAATGCAATTCTAGAAGTTTGAACAATTACAGACGTACCTGCACCATAATTCAGGAGGTGATTGAATCGAGTCTGCCAATGTGTGCCCTCCACATGGTTCCAACTAGTATATTGTCTTTTCAGATCTGCAACAATAGAACTTGTATCTCTTGGAGTAGCTGGCTGTTCCCCAAAAAGTGTCTGATCAATTAGGGCATAGAAAATCTGACAAAATGCATACAAACAAGCAACAATTTGTCACTGTTTCATTTTTTACAAAGATACATTTGCTTAAAGGAATTGTAGATTTATTTTGGCCTTAGAAATGTAAACCTGACGTTGCAATTCAGTTGCAGCAAACATCTTTCTGGCACCCTGCATTGACTTGACCAATTTCTCAGGAATTATTTCACCAGTTGAATAATGTCTAGCAAATGTCTTCAAGACTCGATAATCCCATGCAAAGTACCTAGACAAATCACCAGAATATGAGGGGCTCACTACTATCAAGGCAATAATCCACCTACAGCTTCACCATACTTGATACATGAAAAATTCGTAATAGCATTAGGATACAAACATACATATGAATGTATGATGATTGCAACAAGGGTTTGAAGAGGATAAGCAGATGAGGTGTTTAGGTGTTCCCTCTTCCACTAGTAAGATTCAAATCAAATATGCCACAGTTTGAATGCAAAAGGCTTAGATTTGTTATATGATGTCAGATGCAAACTGGAGGGAAAAAAGGTTATATGATGTTAAATCTGCTGTTCTAGTAAGTTGAACTCAATCATGTAATCTAAGGTTTCCACAATAGAATAATCATTATTTAAAAGATTACTTAAATACAAGGGTGATGACGATGATTTTAACAAACAAAGGGTGGAAAGTTAAATTTTAGCATGTCATAAAATTTGTATTTATGTATTATTTATATATATATATATATATATAATGGGGTGTGCATAAACTTTATTCTCTCCCTTTGCCAATAAGACACTATCCGATGCATCCCACCATCAAAATTACAGCATTGATTGCATTATTAATTTGGCATGTAACTAGGTCACCCTCAAACAGCAACTTCTCTCCCCCCCATAAGAAAGGGTGGACAGTAAGGTCATGGGTTCAAACCCACTAGATGAATGTGTAAACTTAAAAATATAAAATAAAATAAAATCTTATCCCCCACTAATTATATAAAATTTATGTTCATATATTTCCCATGGACTGGTTAATCCCTTGTCAGGAAAGTAAGTTCTGCAACAATTCAGAAAAAACACACTACTGCATGGTAGCATAACAAGTAGCACCTACTAAAACTATTCAAATACATTGTATTTCATATTGTTAAATTACCAATTGTCCCAAAAGCTTAAGTTATTCAGATATGGTAAATTTAATCATTTAACCACAATTCCAACGCTTCCCCTCACATGCGGGCTGAAACTACCTTTAATAGGTAAGGCCCAACACATGGGATTTTAAATGGAAGGTAGAGTGGAGGACACAAGGATCGAACTCAGGATCTCATGCTCTGATACCATGTTAAATTACCGATTGTCCCAAAAGTTTAAGCTTTTGGGACAATCAGTAATTTAACACATTTTTATAGCAATCTTCATAAGCTAAAAGGAAAGTATAACAGTTTATATTCGGGTAATTTCAGCATTCTACTCACTCAAAGAGATTTGAAGGTGTTTCAGCTAAATCAAGAACCACCCTGGTACCAGAAAAATGCTGGTAATCCTACAAGATCAATTGAAAGATGTGTTATAAGGTAAACAATGCTGATATGGTTTGCTTGTAGTAAGGTAATAATAGAATCACTTATCAAGAAGATAATAATGGTGGAATACCGTTCGTGAGAGTAATGAATGAAGAGCATGTCCAAACTCATGAAAAAGAGTTTCTAGTTCCCAATGGTTAAGCCTCGCAGTTGATGAATTGCGTGAACCAGAAAAATTGCAAACAAGTGCTACAACCTGCAGAATCATCAAAAACCAAAGCTAATCAAGATGTAATAGTATAACTTAAAAGATCATCCAACGACTTTATATATAAAATTGAAATCATGTATCCCAATTACACACATTACCCTGATAAAAAAATTTTAAAAATTTAAAAAAAAAAAAAAAAAAAAAAAAAAAAAAAACCCACTGGGTGTCAAATAACAAATGCTTTCCAGTTCAAAGGTAACGGATGGAAAGAGGTAATACTTTTTTGATAAGTCACTAGTCACTACATCTACCCCCTTACTTTGTACATCACATCAAGTCTAGATCTCATGTACAAGCCACTACATCTATCCCCTAGACTTTGTCCATCTTCCAGAAAATGAATTCCCATATTGTTCACATTAAAGAAGCCATTGCCTCATAGATGTTAAGAAATCAAAGGAGACATCATCAATACTGTAACCTACAGTTCATGTGTTGATAGTAAAACAACTATATATATAAAATACATATCAAGCATAATTACATTCTTTCGTTCTTTTTATAAGTAAATAAAATGCATTTAAAGTGCAAAAAAAGTGGGGTGCAACTCTAGTAAATGGGAAGTATGCAAAAAAAGTGCCGTAAGAGAAAAAAAAATGCAAATGAAGTAAAAGAAAGACATCTAAAATTCAGCTTCTATGAATGCGAAAAATCTGCTGAAGAAGGGCAGCCAGCCAGCTTCCATCATATAAGGACCATAGGAATAAGGAGTTCAACAAAGAGCACATAAAAATGCAAAAGACTGAACATATAGTGAATTGAGGGACATGCTCTTCTTTTTCTTAGTTAAACCTCTTACATACATGTACAGTAATTGGTGTGTCAAACATATCTGTAGTACCCACATCCATCAATGATTATTTCATGTGTATCTCAAACATTTCTTGCATCCATGAACATAAACAGCAAATCATCAAACATCATTTTCAAACTCAATTTCGACACACAGGTGCAACATTGAAACCATGATGATCATGATATGTGCCACTACTTAAGGTCTATTTGGTAAGAAAGAGAAACGGAAGGACAAAATAGAAGGGAAGGAAAATGAAGAGTAGGTAGTCATTGAATTTTGTTTAGTGGAGGGGAACACAAGAATGAGTGGTAAAGTTGGTGGGTGGATTTTCAAATCTCCTTTGTTTCTGTTTTAACCCAAAGATAGGTTTAGGCAATAAAAACGTGGAAGTGATGAGGGCATTGTGTTCTAATCAGCTTCACCCTTATTCCCTAAGCATGCAAGGGTATAACAGCAAAAGACTAAATTTAATTATCTTTGCTTCAATCAAATATCAACCCCTTAAAAAAAACCACCTTGCCTTCTATTGCTCCCTCCTAATTTTTCCCTTCTTCCAAATGGAGACTGAGAGACCTCAGAATTCATAAACCTCAAATAATTAGGACAGCACCAACATCCATCAATAGTTGCTAGATGTTATATACATATTCATGTAACTTTAATTATTGACAATAGCATCTGGGGCAAGTACTAGTGAACTGATAATTAAGGATTGATTGTATGTAGACAAAAAACAGAACATGTAATAAACCTTGACTTGAAGAATCATTATCTATTTTTACATACGGGAAGTTGATACTCTGTTTCAGAAATCCTGCGGCCCCCTTTGATTGCAAAATGAGCAAAACCTGGATATTTCCCCTTCCTTGAATACAAATCAAGGTACAGATACCCCAAGTCACCCTGAAACATAAGTACAATAACATAATTCCAGAATAAAATATGTGGAAGAATAGGCAAACATATTCAGAAATGCACGAGTGAAACAGCAAATAATATATGAAATCATTTTAGAGAGAGAGAAGAAGAAGAAGAAGAAGAAATAGCAGTCACATGTGAAGTTTGCATTATGGCCAAGCATTAGTTGGTCTGCCAAATATGCAGGCCTCTAGTTTTAAGATTAAATGCCTTGACCTCATCAAGGGCCAAGACAATTGTGGTCATTATCTCTCTCAATTGTGATTGCTGCAGAAACCCAGCTGTGACTGCAATAGTTCTTAAACCTCCCTCCTAAATCTATAATGATTGGCTACATGCCTAGACCCTTTCTTCAACCGCTTCCAAAGCTCATGCAACCAAAGTTGTTACAGCTATTTTACTCGAAAAATTACATAAAACCATTTTCTCTTTTCTTCCGTTATCATTTCCTTCATTTATTTGCTTACATTCTTTTCTTTTAACATCTTAAAAGTTATAAAAACAAGCAGATGTTGCCTTAAAAGTTATTGAGAAGTGATTTGGGAATTATTTGAAACTTCAACAATTCTCATAAAATATATTGTATTCTACACAACAGACTCAAGATACATAGATATTGTTGTGTACATTTGAAATTGCTCACAAATTACTTGAAAGTTTTTCAAGACAGCAAGAAGAATTTACACTTCCTATCATTCATGTAGATACCTCTTCAGGATGATGAAGAGACAGTTTAAGCACATCTTCATGCCATGATTCACCTGGTGCCAGGGGAATGCTATGAAATGTTGCACCAAACAATGACTCCACCATTACTTTCAAACCCTCTATACATTGTGGCAAAGGAAAATATGAAGCTACAACCTGCAAATTTGAAAGAATCAAGAATAGAATGTTTCAATAAAAAAAGCAAAGTGATTCTCAGGTCAAGGTCAAGGATACAAAAAAACAAACTTAACATTGAAAGTTTCCAATCACCATAGAAGCAGCAAAAAGGAACCCTGCCCATTATATGACATGCAAAACAAACTGGAGTGCAAGACTTACAGAAGAATCCAAGTTATAGGTGGAAGATTTCATCAATGCTGTGTAGTATGCTTCATCCCATGGCTCCAAATCTCCAGATTCTCTTCCACTTTTTTCTCTTTTAAAATCCCTAATTTTCCTAAACTCCTAAAGTGAAAATAAATGTTTCGTTAGATTACAAACACTGCAACATATTTGACAGCCATTATGAGTAGAAACAGTTCCACACCTCAGAATGTCTAAAAGGAACATCATACCTCATCAGCTCTGGGCCGGACCATCTTACCAATCTCATGCAAAAAGGACATCACAACCGCTGGTGATGAAGCCATGTTAGGCTTCATGGTAAACTCAGCATAAGATCTGTACCCCATTATCTGCTTTCACCAATAGTAAGAAAAGTTAATGGCTTACTAACATGACAAAACTCTCAGTTTTTTTATTGGTACATAACGTAAAACTTACAATCAGGTCATATTTACCATGCAATGAATAAAAATATGTTTTCATTCAACTATGAATATAGCTCTATAAGAATTTAAATGAAGTATTGGCTAAGCTTCACTTTTTCAATGCATCAATTTTTTCACTCAGGATGTGTACAATTCCAGACAGCTAATTGTCCATGAACATTGCAATAATCGTAAGTTTAAAAACAATATTGAATATCATTTGATCAAGTTCGTAAACCACATAAGCTTTTAAACATAATAATGAAATCAAAGTTAATAAGTGATTTATATCCCTTACTGACCAACAAAATCAGTCCATATTCACCATATAGAATCTCTCACACTTACCAGTTATCATCCATGCATGCCAACAAGGATATCTAAGCAAACAACCACAAAAATCAGAAATCTGTGCCCTCCACCTTGGTTAGGTATCCACTACATTCCCGTGATTATTTCTCTATTATTTAAATTAATCTACAAGCTTTTATTAACATATTATCAACAACTTTAAATTTTAAGAATTCTGATACATCATCTAAAACATCGGAAAGACAACATAAAGAAAATAGTACATAATACATGTATAATGTCTATTATCAAGCACAACCCAACATAATCATGTACAATATTAGGTTAATATGTTAAGATCGTCAAACATCGCCCAACAATTCAGTAATGAAGCACAACAGAAAACTCAACATAGAAAAGGTTAAATTTTTAACCAACTGTAGCAGATATTTTTCTCTTTTTTTTTTTTTTTTTCTTTTTTGTTTTTGATAAGTAAAAGAAAGGGGTGCAATACGAGGACTTCCCAGGAGAACTGCAGCAGAATGATTAAATCTTACAAACACTACCTATTATGGTACATATTTTACACATTTTAGTATGTATCCTATTACCTTAACATGATTGCATGGATCTTGTGAGACACTTCCTATCCCTTAAAAAGTTTATGTGCTAATTTATTCTACAATAAAATTCAAAACATAGGCTTATTTAATCTAGTATGACTAGGTTTACATGAAAGATGATTTGAGAGCTCTAAAATGCTCTCTTCTTCGATTCTATAAAGAGACATGAGAGGCATAAATTTAAGGCCAAAACTACTTAGTTAATGGTTCTTTCTGCTTTATTTCTAAACTTTTACGGTCCTTGAAATTTTCTTCTCATTAACAAATTTTTTTTATGAACTTCTCATTCATAGAATTTAAAATTTCTTTCCTCATGATGTTTCACCAATTTCATTATTCCATATATATTTCGGCATAACACAGTAAGACCTAGAGTATGAGCTTGAGAAACTTGCATGACTTTCTGTGGATTAGCCATCAACAACATAATGTTTTGTTCTTTCTTTTCTTCCTTCATTTTTTATTCGATAAAGGTAAAAGTTAGCTGCAATATTACAATGGGACCCATGAATAGTATCAAAAAGTGCAATGGGGCCATAAATAGTAGCAAAAATAAGCTGAATAGTAAAATAAGTTAGCTTTTTAATTTGAAGCCAAACGCATGCTTAAAAATGAAATTTTTTTTATAATCAAAGTGGGTATATACCCGAAGGTACAATAGAAGAATCATTTTCTATTCAGAACAGATCATGTTATGTGTTAAATCATTTATTTTATTTTATTTTTGATTGATAAGTTACACATGCACCCAAAGGGTCTTGAACCCATGACCTCACCCTTCCCCTAGAGCATAAGGGGAGGAGATGCCAGCTAAGCTAGAGCTCATTGGCATTATGTGTTAAACCATTTTTAAGGATGGATAAAGTTTTAATTAATATAATAACTTAAACAATAGTTTAAATATCTGCAGATTATTTGACAAAGTAATGTAGTACCAATGACATATTTTATTGTTCTTTTTTTTTTTTTTTTTTGGGTGATAAATACATATCTTGTTGAATTTGTATCAATGGCATAAATTACAGGCTATTGCATATTTCATTTGTCATATGATGCTTTTTGAATACACAAATGCGCACACACAACTTCACAATGCTATACATAAGTTGACCACCTTTTTTAAATAGGCAATAAACTTTTAATTATGTATACATATGTATATACTGTACATAAGTTGGCTATAAACATTTAGAACAGAAACCTCAGCATGCTGAAGTAAGGCAACAAAATTTACCCAGGTTTTAGATACCACCTTCCAGTCATAATGTATAACTTGTCACCAGCTAATGTGTAATTCAACCGGGCAAAAAATGAGTGAATAAAGAAAATTTATCCAATGTGGCAAATTTAAAGTGTCAATTTAAAGGTCACAATAAATTCAAATACAGTAAGTTCACAAGCATATTCAATAAAAAGTGATACCAAATAAAGCCAATAACTGTCAGATGCTGCAAATAAGGTAAAGAACCTGAGCTAGCTCATGGCGGGTAGCTATAAGCTTATCAAGAATGCCAAGGTTTGCAACTGGGACAGAGTTTCCTTGGATATATGCCATTTTTCTAACCTGGAAACAAATACATGGGAAAAAAGAAAATAAATATTATTAACTACAGCTAGAAAGTGGCAGCTAATGCAAAAAATGCTCAGTTATCTCAAAGGGGTCCTAAGTTCTTTTACTAAGTAAAACCATACAAGAAACTAATAATACAACAAGAGTATTAAGCAATTTGCCAAATTCTAGCAACCATAAACCAGTGTCTGGCTAAGTTCATCCAAAAGTATGCAGAGTCTATATCAAAATTACCATATTTTTTTTCAAAATACAATAAAAGCTACCTCATCATCTGATACATGTTGCAGAACAGAAGATAAATTCTGTGGGTCTGTAGTTATTCGAAATCCCTTCTCTTTCATGGTGTCCCTTGGCAACACTGTTTCCCTTAATATACCAGGTGTGGAACGGTAGATGGGCTTGAGGAGATGGTGCACACTTTTAGGCATGCGCGAGGAAGGAAATATATCCACAGAACCTGGGTCAATGATAATATTTTCATTGAACCTGACCAAAACCAAATACATACAAGATGGAACGCTGTCAATTTGGCAATAATTTGGACGGTTAATGACTACTCTTGTGTCTCTCATAAGAGAACTATAATCAGAGAGTGTCAACAAAGCAATGTGAAGATTGATTAAAACATCATACTTACTCCCTGCACAACTGAGATATTTCTATATTTAGCTGATTCACCCGATCTAATTTATCTGCAAAGCAAAGGAAAGAATAACTTTCAAAAAGAGAAAATACTGGCTGTGATAGCAATGGATGTCAACAACTAAAAAAAAAAACATACCAGCAGAAAGATGGATTCCACCCCTCTCAAAGTCAACACGTAGGTAATGGGCTGCCCTTTGAGCTTCTTCCGTAAGCAGATGATTCTCTTGCTCAGCTTTTCTGACTGCATCATACAGAGTATGATTTGTATTTAGATACTGCATGCAGCAGAAAAATACCAAAGCGTCAATGCAATAGCTCATGACCAACAAGCATAAAATTATGACATTGACAACATGTCCAAACCATAGCTGCACCAAGGTTAAATGAGTCTTCATCAACTTTTAAACTTTTCTTCTTGTATTTGCTAGAAATGGTTTCCTCTTTTGTAATTAAAATGTTTATCACACATTTAGGATATTTTGGCAGTTAATTTAAAATTTTCAATATTTACATGAAATCTGAACTTAGGATATCTAGAATAAAAGAAAAACATAGTTTGATAACTGCGAGCTGAGAAACCTAAGTGACACAAGACAGTCAATTAAATTTTTTTGTTTTTTATTGGTAATTACATGCACTTGGAGGGTCTTGAACTTACAACCTCACTGATGTGATTTGAGCTTGAGCTCATCCGCTAAAATCAGACAGACAAGGCAGTCTATAAGCCAAGTCAGGGCAGGCTAGATGTAAACTTGAGCTTGGAAATGGGAATTATGAGTTTTGCTTGATAAGAATATAGATGGGCTTTTGATAACAAATAAAGGTCAGAATAGAGATAAAATATTAAAAGATAAGTTTTAAGGTGTCTCATATCACTAGAACACAAAAAGAGTTTCACTTCTTGATATGGGATCATATGGAATTTTGCCACCATGGGGTATGGCATCTAACCACATGCAAAATGAAGCAGGTGCAACAGTCATGCACAGAACTCACTGCTTAAGTGACAAGCTACTGCCCTACATTTACTGTCAGTAAGACCCTCACAAGCTATACTTAAAGCTTGCTCTGATTCAAATGTGCGCTCAATTACAGTTTGAAGGGTAAAGACTCTACTACTGGTCAATCTGGCGGCAATTTTCTTTTAATTCGATCGACCTAATAATAACAACAGGTGCTACATTGGTGCGAAAAGCTTTGAGATTCCAGTCCCCTTTATGATTGCAGTCCAAAGTGCATCCCAGTTGATCCCATATGAGGGAATAAAGAAGAGGGCTAAAATAAGCAATATTAGAAAGTGGCTGATAAACTTGGTTCCACCAAAGGCTTCCATCCAAAGGCTTCCATCTTTAAGTATGAACTCTAAGGTTACAGCAGTGACAGTGGCTCTCTCTCTCTCTCTCTCTCTCTAAAAACCTAGCTTCCTCTAAAACCTTATCAATGAGGACAATTCGCTTCCCCTAATGCTTTTGATATTCAGCCAAACATGGCATATCATTTCACTAAAGTGCAACTCGAGTTCAGTACTAAAGATGGTAACATCTATTCTAAAAAAACGTTCACACAATGAATCAGTAGTTCAGAACTTCAAGTTGTCTCAAAGCCAACTACAAGAACAATCAAGAATTTCCAATACAAAATCCCTAAAAGTGGGCACCCAACTTTCCATTTAACATATGGTCTAAAGCTTTGATATACTTGTATAACAATATCACCACAACATATGAGACTCCAACTTAATAGTTGTGCAGCCAATCAAATCGTTTTTTTTTTTTTTTTTTTTTTTGACATAATCAAATTAGATAGAGAAAAAAGCCTCAAAGCTAAAAAGTGAAAATTAGTTCCGGGGAATGCATCAAAAAGTTACAAAACACTCATTACCCATTAACCAGCAAGCCAAAGTATATTGTCATTATCAATAATATCCTCTGCTGTAACACATTATCGCCCAAGCTACCACTCTTCACCATAGTTAACATCAGATCTTAGGCTCATCTTCTTAATCCTCTTAGATGGGCCGTATTCAACATTTTGTCATTAAGATTTTGTATTTGTTCACGCACACACAAACATACGATGATAATATAAAAGTTTACAAGCATGAGAACAATGACAGAGAAGAAGCTGCAAAATACTTATTATGATTTATCCGGAAATAAATAGATTGCCAGTCACCTCACATGTAGATACTCATTGATTCTCATTGATGCCTTGTTAGCCTCCTCGACGAACTCCCTGATTTACCAAAGCAACAAAACACAAACACATTAGAATGATTTTTTTTTTTTTTTTTTAAATCTTTATTATAACATTAGACAAATAATCAACCTGTCTGGATGAGTATTTCTACAAAGCTCCGCCGAGTCAACCACCGAACAAACCTATCAAATCCAACAACAAAAACAAATAATAGCTCTTTAAATATCGAATAACAATACAACATAAATATCAATACAAGCATACAGATTCTTCTTTTAAAATATACTTCTCATCTGCGAAATTAGGTCCAAATTCGATTATCATTTTACAATTTAGTCCCTAGAAGACTAAAAGATATCAATTTAGTCTTTTTGTTGAAAAAAATTGCATAAATATCAGGCAGATTACATAACCTATAATAAATTTAAAAGAAAATAAACGAAATGGACATATTATTACATAACCTATAATATTTCAAAGATAAAAATTGAACTCTCTAAATTTCAATGGCAAAAAAAATTAGGAACAAAACTTGGTTTGATATAGCTTATTTATGTTTTCATTAATTTATTTTACTCAAAAAGTTGTGAATAATCAAATAAGGTAATTAAGTACTTAAATTTTTAAATTTAAAAAAAAAAAAAAAACACACACACACACACACGCACACTGTGTACACTATTTTCATTGGCTTATTTCACTTTAAACAAGCACAAAGCACAGTCAAACATGAACAGTGAAGTTGATGAAAAATAAGCTATTACTATATTCAAAGTGAAACAACAACAATAACAAAAACACGTACACACATATATAAAATGATGAAAGTACCGTATCGGAAATTTCATCCATAGCTCGGATGATTTCGGAGGACTCAGGCATGGCTGAGATGTATGAAACAAGCTCCGTAGACCTAACAATAATACAAACAAAATTTATTCAAAAATAAATAAATAATT